>NC_063363.1:25603675-25614918 GCF_021869965.1 Rhincodon typus | reverse complement strand
TTACTCATTATTGTTCATTCAAGAAAGCTTGATTAAATTGGCTCCTTTTAAAACACAAGTTCACTTGAGTCTGGGAGAAAGAAATCCTTAAGGGAAGGGATGCTTTTGTAAATTAACCTTGTTGCTACTAGGTGATGAGGTGAGTGACTAAAGACAGGAATCCACTTCACCCCTCCTCACCCTGCAGCTGAACAGTTTGGGGTATCCTGTCTGCAGCCGTAACACATTGAGTACCTTGCCCAGCGTCTGGTCATGACACAAGTCTTGCTTTACCTTATAGTATAATGCATTTTGATCTGACTTATAGAAAAAGAAGCAACAATGCAAACTTAATACAAATCACTCTTTCAATTGCATTTGTAACTTGGTCCAGTTTTAATTCTGCACTTCAGTAATAAGGTTATGAATAGAAGAGACTTGCTAAAGTATTAGACTCTGATCATGAGTAGGACTTGGGATGTTTGGGTTATTTTCATGAGAATATAGAAGATTATCAAGTGACCTGTTCATGGTGGCCATAGATCACATGAAAAGTAAGTCCTTAACAATAATGTGCGAAATCAAATGAGCAAACAAATTAAGGAAGATGAAACAAAGAATTGCAGATGCTGAAAATCTGAAAGATAATTTTTTGGATCTGTAGAGAGAAAGAATTAACCTTTCTGGTCCAGTGACCCTTCTTCAGAATAGTCTTTTGTTTCAAATCAAGGAAGAGGTCAGGGGAAATAAAAGTTAGTATATAGAAATTCTAGCTGGAAGAAAAGAAGCTAATTTTTTAAATTTGTGAAACATTTAATTTCACATTTAAACATGCAACTCACTATGCATATAATTCTTTCAGCCAGCACAAATGAAGCCACAAATTTGCCAAATTACAGCCTGTAAGCACTGACTCCTTGACAACAAGGTGCAGGGCTGGATGAACACAGCAGGCCAAGCAGCATCATAGGAGCAGAGAGGCTGACGTTTCGGGCCTAGACCGTTACAGCCTGTAAGCACTGACTGCTTGACCCTTGACACTTCTGTCAACTAATACTGTTTGAACCTTATCGCGTGGGGGTGATTTAACCTTACATCCAGTTCTTTCATGTTTTCATCTATTTCCACACTCATTTCACATTGACTTCAATTGAGATGAAAATTGGATGAGTTTTAAATACACATCTGACCCCAGTCCACCACTTCTTACTGATTGGTTTTGATTAAAATTAGGCCAAAATAGACTGTTTCAATATGAATCCTCTGTGGGGTGATGGGTCATCTAAGGTAGGCTTTCCCCTGGAATCCAGAACCAAGCGGTCGATGTTTCATCTATTGAGTGTTGCTGACCATTCAGATGTGCGGGTAACAGGGAGAGGGGTGCAGATGATTTGCCAGCAAGGACAGATAGCAGGATAACGGTATCTGGACCCCTCCTTCCTGTTATACCATTCCTTAATCAGGTACCAAGTACCTTTGATTATGGACTCTTCACATCCATTACCCAGACACCCACACCTTTAAGTGACAAGCTGACCACGTGTTTTCAGCTACTGTACACTTTACAAGGTAACAGGAACCTACAGCATAGTTACTTCAAGCTGCAGCAGGATGATGTCCTTCTGTGTTCATTAAATTCAACATAAAAAGGGAATTACAACACTAAGGTGGTGGGGGGATTGTGGTGGGGTGGGGGTGCAGGAGCAGGGGGACCTGGGGGTATATGTGCACAAATCATTCAAAGTGGCAGGACAGGTAAAGAGAGCAGTAAGTAAAGCATATAGCATCCTCAGTTTTATTAAGAGGATCACAGGGTACGAGAGCAAGAAGGTGATAGTGAACTAGTATAAGGCACTTGTTAGACCTCAGCTGGGCTAATGTGTACAATTCTGTGCACCACATTATTGGAATGACATGAAAGCACCGAGAGGGTGCAGAAGCAGTTTAGAAGAATTGTTCCAGGGTTGAGGAACTTCAGTTATGAGGATAGATTGAAGACATTGGGACAGTTGGAGAGAATAAGGCTGAAAGGAAATCTGATAGAGGTTTCCAAAATCATGAGCAGGCTGGGCATTGTAGATTGGGAGAACTGTCCTGCTCCAGCAAAAAAGAAGAATGAGAGGTGTAGATTCAAAATGATCTACCAAAGGGTGAAGTGAGGAAAAGCTTTTTCACTCAGCCAGCTGTTGCAGTATGCAGTCCACTGCCTGAAGGTGTGAAGGAGTTAGAATCAATTGAGACATTCAAGAGGGCATTAGGATGATTATTTTAATAATAGTAATGTGTGTGTGTTTAGGGTAAAAGAAAGAGATTAGCATTAGGTAATGCTGCTCATTTAACAAGCCAGTGCAGGCACAATGGGTTGAATGGCTTCCGTCTGTGCTGTTACACTTTTCTGCACTTGGCCACTTGCGGTCTTCCAGTCAGTAGCAGGGTGGGAGGGCTGACTACAGACCATTCCACCAAGGATTGAATACAGGCAGAAGCACAAAGGTGGCAGGATTCAGACATGCTTCCAATCCACATAATTGAATGTTTTAATAAAAGCAATATGCTGGGGATGTTGGAAATCTGAAGCAAACACAGAAAGCTGGATAACCTCAGCAGGTCTGGCAGCCTCTGTGGACAGAGAGGAACAGAGTTAAAGTTTTGAGTCCAGTATGATTCCTCTACAGAACTGAAGCTTAGAGTTCTGACAAAGACCCATGCAGGAGTTGAAATGATAACTCTATTTCTATCTGTCCACAGATGCTGCCAGACCAATTAAATGCTTTTCATATCTCAAAGCTTGCCACCAGCGGGAGAAGAAAGTTCACCTATTAATTATGTTTCTCTCTCAATGGATGTCGCCTGAGTATTTTACTGAATATTTTGCTGAACATTTCCAGCATTTTCTGTTTTATATTTGTAAACGTGATGCTCAGTTTGGATGGTTTCATCTAACAAATGAAACATTTTGAGATGCTTTTGCGAAAAAAAAACTTCACTCTCTCTACTGTCAGTACTGTGGCATCTTAACAATATAGTCTTGTGATGTCCACAGTTTATTTTGCCATAACAGGCTCGATCTTAATATATGGTGATGAGCAGTGTTGTAATCCCAGCCGATGTTATTAATGGACAAATCAGATTACAAACCAAAATCTGGCTTGATAGATCATATTTTCTTTTGTTTTGGTTTAAGCAAAGTGGTCTCTTACTGAAACCTGTGTGTACAATGCTACAGGTATTGTTTCAACAATAACACAGAAACCTATTTGTAAAAAAAAGGCAGAATAAACCAAAATATCTACTTCTAACATAAATTCAATTTTTTTCGGCACACAGTAAACCACATAATTGAAGATATGCCAAATTATCCCTTCATAAATTGAAAAAAAAATTCACAGCAAATGCACAGTACCCAAAACACAATTTGTCTTGTATCCAAAAGCTCCACTTGTACGGTATTCACAACAGAGTTCCTGTCTCTACCACCTAGACAGATTTAAGTCACTGTGGGTTTAACTTATTGACTGGAATCGCAGATAGTCTATTCCTGGAGCTTTTATACACACAAATTTAAACATACTCAGATTTAAGTGACCTATTCAGAATTTTATCCGGAACTAACACGAACTCTTTACTACAGGGTAATCTAGTTTCACTATATCCTTCCCTTTACAAGAGCACTTGTCTGTACAGCCATCTTTAGCCAAGGAATTTACAAGACTACTCAAAACTCAAAAGTAAAACTACAAAAACATTCATCTGTCTCCAAGCTGTTGCCCTTAAGGTTAAAAAAAAACAAGTTCCAGAAATCTTTAACAAACCTTAAGAGCCCAATATTTCCCTTGCTGGGCCGCTAAACAATCTAAGGTAAATGACAATCCATTAATGGTACACAAAAACCCAATGATTCTAAAACTAGGCCTCAAAAACTGTTTAAAAAAAACCACGGTTGTCAAAGTACTTGCAGGTTAATTATTAACTTCAGACACAGAGAATACCTGTGTAATACGTATTCAAAAATCAAAAAATCCAAACCTCCAATAAATGATATCAACAATATGTACATATAAATTGCAATCTATGTCAGGGCATGAAAACTTGAAGATTCCTTGAGGAGCTATCTGACACCACTTGTAGGAATCTAATGTAAAAATGAGAAAACATGGTCTGGTTTCAAAATGTGGTTGAAATCTGATATTCTCATTCCATTTTCTAAATATATAGAAAGAATGTTGGTTCGTTTTCTTGTCGTCTGAAGTTTTTTTTTAAACAGAATGCTGTTACCTGAAACAATGCAGTTCAGATACCTCAGTGATTAGTGATGGAAAATATGACATGCTTTGAAGTGGTTAAAAGAAATCCTGGTTGTAGCATATTTCCAGAGCAGAGAGAAACTGAATTTTTCAGGATTTCTAAAAAAAATTCTGCAATGGTAGCTCTTTGGTTTGATTTTACTCAATATGGAAATATCATGTTTTGACTGAATAGGAACCAACATTAACTGTGAATGATGGACCATGTAATATTTATCAACTGTGCACAGAAATGGAGTTTTAGTATTCAGGTGTGACCACTGCACAAGTGTGCTGCAGCCTGTGGAAACAATTTGAATAGCTACAGAGCGATGCATCGGAAAACTGGTCAATTGGATAAGAATTTCTGCAATGAGAACTGAGCAGCATCTGTCTTGATGAGATTTTGGCTGTAACTGCGCATTGAAACTACAGAGCAGAAGCACAGCTTTGTATAGTTAGCTTACTCATCTGCATTTGACTGAACTGGTGACTACAAACTCTTCATTGATAAAGTGGTCTTATACCGTACCTTCTATTATTAGAATACCAGAAATTTATTTATTTTTTGCCAAAAATATCCAATTCAAAGTGAAATGAACCTCCTTTTCTTCCTGAGATAGTAGGAACTGCAGATGCTGGAGAATCCGAGACAACAAGGTGCAGGGCTGGATGAACACAGCAGGCCAAGCAGCATCATAGGAGCAGAGAGGCTGACGTTTCGGGCCTAGACCCTTCATCAGAAAAGGGGGAGGGGAAGGGGGTTTTGAAATAAATAGGGAGAGAGTGGGAGGCGGATAGAAGAGGGATAGAGGAGAGGATAGGTGGAGAGGAAACAAACAGGTCGAAGAGGCGGGGATGGGGCCAGGAAAGGTGAGTGTAGGTAGGGAGTTAGGAAGGGGATAGGTCAGTCCAGGGAGGACGGACAGGTCAAGGGGGCGGGATGAGGTTGGTCGGTAGGAGATGGAGGTGCGGCTTGAGGTGGGAGGAGGGGATAGGTGGGAGGAAGAACAGGTTAGGGAGGCAGGGACGAGTTGGACTGGTTTTGGGATGCGGTGGGGGGAGGGGAGATTTTGAAACTTGTGAAATCCACATTGATACCATTGGGCTGCAGGGTTCCCAAGCGGAATATGAGTTGCTGTTCCTGCAACCTTCGGGTGGCATCGTTGTGGCACTGCAGGGGGCCCAGGATGGACATGTCGTCTGAGGAATGGGAGGGGGAGTTGAAATGGTTCGCGACTGGGAGGTGCAGTTGTTTGTTGCGAACCGAGCGTAGGTGTTCTGCAAAGCGGTCCCCGAGTCTCCGCTTGGTTTCCCCGATGTAGAGGAAGCCACACCGGGTACAGCGGATGCAGTATACCACATTGGCAGATGTGCAGGTGAACATCTGCTTGATGTGGAAAGTCTTCTTGGGGCCTGGGATGGGGGTGAGGGAGGAGGTATGGGGGCAGGTGTAGCACTTCCTGCGGTTGCAGGGAAAAGTGCCGGGTGAGGTGGAGCTGGAGGGGAGTGTGGAGCAGACAAGGGAGTCACGAAGAGAGTGGTCCCTCCGGAAAGCAGATAAGGGTGGGGAGGGAAAGATGTCTTTGGTGGTGGGGTCGGATTGCAGATGGCGGAAGTGTCGGAGGATGATGCGTTGGATCCGGAGGTTGGTGGGGTGGTACGTGAGGACGAGGGGGATTCTTTTTTGGTTCTTATTGCGTGGACGGGGTGTGAGGGATGAGTTGCAGGAGATGTGGGAGACACGGTTGAGGGCGTGCTCGACCACCGAGGGGGGGAAGTTACGGTCCTTGAAAAACGAGGACAACTGAGATGTACGGGAGTGGAATGCCTCATCCTGGGAGCAGATGCGGCGGAGGCGAAGGAAATGGGAATAGGGGATAGCATTTTTGCAGGAAGGTGGGTGGGAGGAGGATTATTCTAGGTAGCTGTGGGAGTCGGTGGGCTTGAAATGAATATCGGTTTCTAGGTGGTTGCCCGATATGGAGACAGAGAGGTCCAGGAAGGGGAGAGAGGTGTTAAAGATGGTCCAGGTAAACTTAAGGTTGGGGTGGAAGGTGTTAGTGAAGTGGATGAACTGTTCGAGCTCCTCGTGGGAGCACGAGGCAGCGCCGATACAGTCATCAATGTAACGGAGGAAGAGGTGGGGTTTAGGGCCAGTGTAGGTACGGAAGAGGGATTGTTCCACGTAACCTACAAAGAGGCAGGCGTAGCTTGGGCCCATGTGGGTACCCATGGCTACCCCCTTTGTCTGTAGGAAGTGGGAGGAATTGAAAGAGAAGTTGTTGAGGGTGAGGACGAGTTCGGCTCAGCGGATGAGGGTGTCAGTGGAGGTGGACTGGTCGGGCCTGCGGGACGGGAAGAAGCGGAGGGCCTTAAGGCCATCTGCATGGGGAAGCCAGGTGTAGAGGGACTGGACGTCCACGGTAAAGATGAGGTGTTGGGGACCGGGGAATTGGAATTTCTGGAGAAGGTGGAGGGCGTGGGTGGCGTCACGGACATAGGTAGGGAGTTCCTGGACCAAGGGGGAGAAGATGGAGTCTAGACAGTTGGAGATCAGTTCAGTGGGGCAGGAGCAGGCGGAGACAATGGGTCGACCAGGGCATTCAGGTTTGTGGATTGGTCAGTCAGGTGGGAGGAGCAGATAGGTGGGAGAGAAGACGGACAGGTCAAGGAGGTGGGGATGAGAGGAAGATAGGTAGGAGAGAAGATGGACAGGTCAAGGAGGCAGGGATGAGAGGGGCTGGGGAAGGTAGGTGGGATGGCGATAGGTAAGTGCAGGTAGGTAGTGGTGGCGATTGGTCAGTGAGGTGGAAGGTCCTTGGTTTGCTTGGTTCAGAGTTAATGCACATTAACAATCTGATCATCACATCTATTTAAGCACATGGTTGCAGGGCATGTAATATTTTTTTAGATGCATGTACTTAATGAAACAATTGAGCATTTATTAATACTCTTCAAGCCACTTTGGGATCCATGGTTATGGTAAAGATGCTACGTTCTGATTTTTGGTGTATTAGAGTCATTCCACAGTGATCAGTGCCAAGATTGCAAGTGTTTACATATTAATAACTTGGACGAAGAAAGTGAATGTATTGCAGTCAAATTTTCAGGCAACACAAAAATAAAAACAAAGGCAAGTTGCAAAAAGGATACATTTTACACAGGGATATTGATGGGTTAAGTAAAGTTGATAAATGGAGTATAATGTGGGAAAATGCAAAGTTGTTTATTTTGGAAAGAAGAACAAAAGAACAGTATTTTTTAAATGGAGAAAAACTGCAGAAAGCTGTAACACAAAGAGACTTGGTGGCACTTGTGCACAAAACACAGAAAACTTGCACACAACTCCAAAGGGTAATCAGAATGGCTAATGGAATGTTGCCCTTATTTCAAGGGGTTTGGAGTATGAGAGGAGGGGAATCTTGGTGCAGTTGTACCAGGCACAGGTGAGACCACATCTGAAGTACTGAGAACAATTTTGTACCCTTTATTTCTGGAAATGTACAGTTTAATTGCAGTCAGTTAAGAGAAGGTTCATTGGAATCAGAGATAGTAGGAACTGCAGATGCTGGAGAATCTGAGATAACAAGGTGTGGAGCTGGATGAACACAGCAGGCCAAGCAGCATCAGAGGAGCAGGAAGGCTGACATTTTGGGCCTAGACCCTTCTTCAGAAATGGGGGAGGGGAAGGGGGTTCTTAAGAGCAAAGATTAAACAGGTTGGCACACTACTTACTGAGGTTTAGAAGAATGAGAGGTGATCTCATTGACACATCAAGGATTCTTAAGGGATAAGACTGAGAAGATGTTTCCCCTCCTGGGAGAATATGAGATAAGGATGGATTACTTCTCTGATGGTTGAATGTCGTTGAAACCCCTTGCCACAGAGAGCTGTAGGGGCAGTGTCCTTTTCTATATTTAAGGCTGTGATAGATTCTTGATCAGTAAGGAAATCAAGGGTTACAGTGAAAATGCAGGAAAGTGGATGTGAAGAATGTTGTTTCAGCCATGTTCCTGTTGAATGATGGACCAGGTTCGAGCGGGTGAAGAACCTACACCTCTCCCTATTTCTTATTTTCTTCCTTACACACTGTCTTTCATTTCCTTGAAATACCAAATTTATATGGATTTGGTGGTGGGAGAAACTGTGCTCAATACATCAAATAATTTTCAAGGAATCATCCATAATTCTTAGAGTCTTTCTAGAATTAAAATGATCACACGTGATGCATGCTAAGCGAAGACCTGTTCTGTTTCAGGGAGGGAGATTAAGTGTAGAAATGTCTTAATGCACCTCTGTAGGAGGGATGTGTTGATGTAGTGGTGTAAATCACATGTAAGCATACATATTGAGGCTATTTTAATTCAGCCTGTTCAGATATATTATATTGCTTGTCTCAGGCAGGTGGGACTTGAACCCAGAACTTCTAGGACAAACCATGGGACATAACCACTGTGCCACATTAATAATGACTGCAACATGATCAGCATTAGGTGCCTTTGTTTTGATTGCCATGTTATTCGGAAAAATGCGATTGAAATACATTTTCTGAAGAAGGGTCTAGGCCCGAAACGTCAGCCTTCCTGCTCCTCTGATGCTGCTTGGCCTGTTGTGTTCATCCAGCTCTACACCTTGTTATCGCAGATTCTCCAGCATCTGCAGTTCCTACTATCTTTGAGATACATTTGTTTGCTTTGACTGCCTTACTTGTCCTTGCTATGTAATTCAATTGCCCACTACCAAGAAGTAAGCAGTTAATCGAAATAGATATTTTGAATCAACCTGACAAGATGCATTCTGACACACCTCAGGATTGGCTGAACTTGGACCCAGACCTTCTATCAATGTGACCCAAGAGCCCTTTTATACATATTATACATTTGACATATGGTAGAGATTAACCTTAATGGGTAATGACTTAAATGTTGCAATTGCATCAACACTGTTTTCAGCCCAACTTCAGAGAACTTTTTAGAAAGGGAATGTCAGGTGGATAAAGTTTGAACTCAGAATTGTATTTTTCCAAATACGTTCATCCTGTAAGATGCATTTTAAATGTAATTTATGTTTTATCCATAGTGTGTATACATTATTCTTCAGCAGGCTCCAGGTTCAGTTATTCCTTTCTCTTAAGGTTTAATATTCATAGGGAAACATAACTGAGAAACTGCACTGAGGGCGTCAAGGTTTACAGTCCTGGATATCACCAAGATTAAAAGAGTGGGAGAAGTTAAAGCAGTAACTAATGCTGCACTGGGGATTTTGAAGTCTGTAGGCTGTCAAAAGAGAGCCTCCCTTCTTATCTAAGTGCAGCATTTGCTTCCAAATAACATACAGGACCCCTGTGCAGCGATGGTACCTGATGGAGAGTTTCAAATTGCATATAGCACATCGCTATTGTTTATAGTAACTGCAGGGATTTCTCACATGATAGCCAGTGACAATCAGACAGTACAAGATTTGCAACATTTCTTTGTGAGAACACATCTTGGGGTATTTAACTACAGCACCCAGTAGGGCATACAAATTAATGTTTTGAACAAACCACAGAAATTCTTTGCACAAGGGAGAAAGAGCATGTTTTAGTCTTTTGCCTTGGGCATATTTTGAAGGAAAACAGTGCAAATGGCAATCTTGTATACTTTAGTTCAGTAACCGGTTCTGTTTCTAACAAGAAATACGACAGGCAAAGCTACAGGTTCCCAACAGCTGTAAGCAATTTCCCTTGAATTGTGAAACTACAACAAAGGAGTTGTATCTGTACATGTTTATGCATGTTTCTAAGTAAAAGTGGCATCCATTGCTATTTTTCTGTTGGCTAAACAGAGTCATAATAAAAGCAGACACATCATGGACAGATGATTATTTTGTGACTTTGATATCAATGCATCTAGCAGACAAAGAAGAAACTGAGTACTCCTCTTTATGGGCAACAAAAGTGTAATAGTTCTTTGGAGTTGGGCTTCTGAACATTAAGCAGGGTATCAATCACTCCTTAGCGAGCAATGTTTATAAAATTTGTATTTCCTTACGTAACAAATGTAGTTGTCAATGGTTTTTCTTATTACATTTCAAAACTTTACTCATCAGATTTTTTTAAAGAACTTGTGTTGCATTCACTATAGCTATTGAACTATATATTAGCAATTTACATTATCAGTGGAAGCCATTCAGTCCATTGTGTCTGTTCCATTTCTTTGATGCATTATCCATTTAGCCCCATTGCTGTGCCTTTTTCCCACACTGTTGAACATTCTTCTTCTTCAGAAACCAATACATTTCTTTTGTAAGGAATTAGATTGTGTCCGCTTTTTGACACAGCATTTTATATTCCAGTAACTCTCTAAATTTAAAAAAATTCTATTTGCTAAGTGAACATAATAAATTAGTTGTTGACTTATAGGTAAAAATAAGTTTTCCCAATCGACATTCACAAAACTTTCCATAATTTGACAATTTCTGAGAGCACTTCTCATTCAAGCAGAAAAGACAAATTCCTCCATAACTCCCAAGCTTTTATAATTGAAATATTTCATTCCTGGTATGTCACTTTGAATCCCTTTCTCACCAACCCATGTTCTTATCATTCTTCCTAAAATATGCTACCCAAAATCAGACATACTAATGACTTAATGTAGGACCAAAAGCATCAAGCTCAATATTCTTTCTAGAACTCCTCAAAACAATGATCTTTCTCCTCTCCTTTTTCTCTGTTCCTCTCCCATAATGTCCACACATCATCCCAGTAATACACATGGAATCTGGAAACTGTTGATACATAATCATAACCCCTCAACTGAACCTCTGATAAACTCTTCAACTTGCCCAATTTCTCATGCCCAGAAGATTTGGCTTATCTTTGGCCTGTAACTGATCATTACCTTCCAATGAGAAAGTAGGAACTGCAGATGCTGGAGAATCTGAGATAACAAGATGTAGAGCTGGATGAACACAGCAGGCCAAGCAGCATCAGAGGAG
>NC_063363.1:25559358-25603275 GCF_021869965.1 Rhincodon typus | reverse complement strand
ACCTTGTTATCTCAGATTTTCCAGCATCTGCAGTTCCTACTATCTCTTCTTTAAAATGCTGACTGCTGATGACTCATTGGAAGATTTAGTTTCAAGTTAAGCCTGATAATTTCTAACAAAACTGGTTTGCAATTTAAATTGTTGTCACTGCAATCCGCAAGGTTAATGACTACATTAGGATGCATCCAGATACCATTCTTCGTATCACTAAAAAGCTGTAACTGTTTCCCAATGGCAATGAAAGTGCTGTGTAAACGGAATGAGTGCAGATTGAATCAGTGTCCAGGCTTCACTGAGTAACTGTAATACCTTCTGTTTTCAGACTTAAAGTGCGTATTACTCAGAGTAGTGTTGTAAATATCATCTTCTGTCATTTGAGTCTCAAAGGAAGGGTTTAGAGATGCAAAAAAAAAAATTCTGATCATAAGAAACATAGAAATTTTAACTGCCACTTCCTGCTTGGAAGTAATTTTTAAAAATTTTGATTTAATTTGTGTGCAAAGATGTTTACAGTTTATGACATATATCATTTGCTAGGTCCTGAGGAAGTTGCAGTATTGGAGTTCATATGTCTTAGTGGCTGCGACAGTGAAAAGGCACTTACTGTCTGCTTCACAGATAGTAGGAACTGCTGATGCTGGAGTTTGAGATAACAAGGTGTGGAGCTGGATGAACACAGCAGGCCAGGCAGCATCAGAGGACCAGGAAAGCTGACATTTCGGGCCAGGATCCTTCTTCAGAAATGGGGGACGGGAAGGGGGCTCTGAAATAAATAGAGGAGGGGGGGAGGCGATGATGGAAGGTGGATAGGGGAGCAGATAGGTGGAGAGGAGACAGACATGTCAAAGAGGCGGGGGTGGAGCCAGTAATGGTGAGTGTAGGTAGGGAGTTAGGATGGGGGTTGGTCAGTGAGGTGGGAGGAGCTTCACAAGCTTCAAAATCTCCCCACCCCCGACCTTATCCCAAGGCCAGCCCAGCTCGTGCCTGCCTTCTTGACCTGTCCGTCTTTTCTCCCACCTATCTGCTCCTCCCACCTCACTGACCAATACCCACCCCCACTTCCTACCTACTATCCTCATCACTGACTCCCAGACCTGTCTGTTTTCTCTCCACCTATCCACTCCTCTATCCACCTTCCATCATCGCCTCCCACTCTCTCCCTATTTATTTCAGAATTCCCTTCTCCTCCCCCATTACTGAAGAAGGGTCCAATCCTGAAACGTGAGCTTTCCTGCTCCTCTGATGGTGCCTGGCCTGCTGTGTTCATCCAGCTCTACATCTTGCTATACTGTCTGCTTCACATGTCCATGAGACTTGGATGGAGAATACAGTTCTGAAGAAAAGTCACTGGGCCCAAAATGTTAACTCTGCTTTCTCTCCACAGATGCTGCCAGACCTGCTGAGTATTCTAGCAATTTCTGTTTTTGTTTCTGATTTCCAGCATTCACAGTTATTTGGTCTTTGTGTTTCCTATTCATTGCTGTTGTGTGATCTTTTCCAATTGATTTAAATAAATGTGCCATTTTCCCCTGGGTATTGTGAGGAGGGGTGCAATTGTTTTAAAATTCTTCTCACATCTGGCATGATTAACATTATTTGTGTGCTAACATTTTATGGTTGCATTAAGTACTGGTGTAGAAGAGTTGCGCAATGATTCAAAGCCAAGTAATATTATGGATGCATTTAGCAGACAACAACCAGTTGGAAATTAGATTAATATGTTCAATAATTGAGTGCTGGACAGACCGCTGGAGATTAGATAAATTATTGCACTCTTGAAGAGTTCTCTAACCATTTTTGTCCCATCTTGTTTGATGTAAAATACTGTGTATTAGCTTTGCTCTAGCCTTGGGTATAAATCTGTCACCTTGTGTACAGTGAGTCGTAGAGATCAAAATGTACCAGGTGTCATTGGACTGTGTGCAGCTAGTTGATCTTTCTGACATTTTCTGGACAATAATTTGGATTTTACAATTGCCTTCAGTGTCATTGAGCTATGAAGTGAATAAATCATTGAGGATTCAGGCTTCTCCAACTGCTACCCAGTGACCCTAACTGGAGAAATGAGCAAGGTTGAAAAGTGGTGTGAGGACAGTATGTGATTCTGTTAGAATGGTGCTCTGAAAAATCTGTCAGTTTTGACAATTGAAGTTTCTACACAAAGGATCATGGACTACAATCCCTGAAGAACTAAAAATACTCAAGGAACTGTACCGAAAAGAAACTCTCACTGCCTTCAGGAGGAGAAAATTGGCAGAAAATCGAGACAGGTAAGTTTAAAATAGGATTCACTTGAAAAGTGGACACCATTTTATGGGCAACATATTATTTTGAGTCAGACTCCTTTAAGTTATGTTGCCCAGTTCTGCTGACCTTATTAGAATGTGCTGGGATAATTTGTTGATTGGCAATTGACAGAATCACAAAAATATTGATGCATTTTGTCTTGAATCTTCAGCTGGTAGAAATGATGGAATAATAAGCCTTCATGTTCTAGGCTACAATGCATCAGCTCAGTTGGGTCAAGTCTATGAGGCTATTTCTAGCTCTTTTTGCAATCTTGGCAAACTGAAATTTTGATTGACTTTCCTGGTTGATATGCCAATCAACAAATATTCTATGGCTCTATTCAGTTTGTTTGGCAGAGTGTTCTGGATTCACTAAAATAAAACGTGCACATTGCCAAATTAAAAGGTTGAAATGATTAGAGACTTTTCAAAGTCTGAGTTGCAAACCTAATCTTTCCAGTATCATTTATGTGGCTAGTCCAGTTGAGTTTCTAGTCAATGGTTATGCCCATGTTGTTGATGGTGTGCAACACAACAATGGAAGTAGCAGCCGATATAAAGATGAAATGGTTTGACTTGCATGTTGAGTATGGTTATTGCCTGGCATTACTATGATTTGAATGTTACCTGCTGGCAATCAGCCTAGTCTGAGTTTTGTTGTGGTGTTATTGCATATAGGCACGAGCAGCTTCAATACCTAAGAAATTACAAATGGATCTGAATGCTACAAATGCCTACAAAGCACCTCACTCATACTTACAGAAAGAAGATGCTGTAGATTCTACTGAAGATATTTGGATCTAAGTCAATGCCCTGACAAACTTCTGCAGGATTCTGAGGCTGCAATAATTCAATGGATTCCTTGCTCTATTACCAAATGATTTTTGAAACATGAATAAGGCATTAGAAAATACATATTTTTAATTTTAAGGAAGGAGAAAGCTGTAACAACCAAAACTACACAATATAAAGCTACAAATGATAAAAATCAAAATTAAAAATATTGCCAGAAGAAATCATGATAAGTGTCTTTGTGTCCAGTCTCTGAACAAATTTTTAAAGCTTTGATTAATTCCTAATGATCACTTTCCAGCTGTGAACTGCAAAACATCTTATCATATTGTTCATCTGGAGGAGTGAATAGAAACTGGAGAAGGTCACTTAGCTCCTTGAGCATGTATCAACATTTCTTATGAATCGTGTTTAATCGACTGATTTCAAATCCCATATTCACCTGCTTTCTCTTACGATTCCTTTGTTTAGCAAAATTTTAACTCCAATTAATTAATTGGACTAGTAGTTTGTAAAATCTATGGAATATACCACTACATTTGGGTAAGAGAGATAACAGAATGTGAAGCTGGAGGAACACAGCAGGCCAGGCAGCATCAGAGGAGCAGGAAAGCTGACGTAATCTCTCCTTGAAGCCTAACTCTTGGAGTGCAGACACTATTCTGCTAAGTGTATGCCTCATTCTCTCCAAAGTCAATACACCTCTTCTAACATGTGATGCGCGGAACTGCTTACAGTGTTTCCAGGTAAAATCTAACCAGTGCTTAGTATAGCTGAAGTACGACATCTATCCCCTTCAATTCCAGTCCCCTTGGCATAAAAGGCAGTGATATTTTAAATTAGTTTCTCCACATTTTAATGATCTGTGCACCTGAAGACTGTTTGGACCCTCATTTCTCCAGTCATCTCACATTGAGAAAGCATTGTGTTCTATTCTTTCTATTTCAAGTAAATTCCTTCACATGTCTTTACATTGAAATCTATTGACTAGATTATTGTCCATTTGATCAACTTGTCAATTTCTTGATGACACTCTATTTGCATCATTGGCAAACCTGCATGGATTTGTAATTGTCAATTACTATTATGAATTGATGCTTTATGAAGCTCATTAAATGTTTATTTCATTAATTTGGAATCCAACTCTCTCTCTATATAGGAATCAGTAAATACAGTTTGTCTATAATTTATTTCATTCTGCTTCACTTAAAAATGTGGCTTACAATTTACATTTCTTTGAGATACATAATGTGATTCAAGGTTTCAGCATGGCTTACTTTAAATAGTCAGATTAATGGTCAGATTTTATTGTGTGTCATTTACAGTGTTCAAGGTTTCCCTATTGCTATGGTATGCACTTAGAGCCTAGTGTGCAGTGTGAGAGAGTTTTAATTTTTAAATTATGTTCCACATGAATTGTTATTAATTATTTAAGTTACATAAAAGAACTACATCAATGCAGTGCAAACATTTTAAAACTAACGAGTCATTTCATTAAAAAAGATCTCGAAAATCATAATATAATACAAAAATAACACATTGAAACAGAAATTGGTGAAGTAGGAGCAAGCAAGAAAATGTTTAACCCAAGTAAAATTGTCAAGGAACATCTAGAAGTAAACAAGGCATTAAGATACAATAGACTATGCAAAAGTATTCATTTGTTTTATCACCAAAAGGAATTGATGTTCTGTTGAAATGTGACATTGATTGTAAAGATGTGAAGCTTATCGAGAACCAACACTGGAGTAAAGAGCAAGCCTCAGGCTAGAAGAGGGACAATCAAATGTGTTTGTGTTGAAGAGAAGATACAAAAAAAACCCTATTCGATCAGAACACCACAGAAATGCTCAGTTAGCTGCACTTCCTGGGGCAAAAAAATGTATGCAAAGTGATTAAGTTATTCCTCAATCCATGCTTGACATGCTTCCTTTCCTTTTGTGAGATATCCTCAACAATATCCTCTTTCCTGCAGATTTTCTGCAAATATTTATTTTCTTCCAAACAACCTGTTGTTCTCATTTATTCTCAAATGTGTCCCAGCATAACGCAAAGCCTTATCTGTTCTCCCATTAATATCGTCCAGCTGATGATTTGGCAGTCTTGGTGCTTCTGCACATCAGTTACATTCTGAGAGTAAGTTTCTGCTTTCTCAAGATACATGCGCAAAGGGCAGCTTCTCTTAAGCTTATGATAATTCAATACCTGATAAAATCATCTTTCTGGTGCCCAAATCTCAGGATTCAGCTAAATATCTCAGTGCAGGCAGTCACAGACTGATTAATAATCTCCCACACCCCATGATCTCTTATCTTGAACAAATATGGGCTTCAAAGTGTACTTTCAAATGCTGTCTTTTTTGGTTGATATTCAGGCTACAATATAGCACGCTTTCTTTAGCATTAGCATTGGTAGCATCTTAAATACTCAGGTATTTTTTAAAAAAAGTTGTCTTGCTGATCATTTTGCCACTGAGTGGGAAGAAAAAGTCCAATGTTGTCTCTTATCTCCTTTTTATTTCCACAGCAACAGAGAATGGAAAGTGAGTCACTCAGCAGTTAAAAGTTGCAGACTGTTTTATTTTTCACTTCCTTGTTGTTTCATTCAGTTGCTAGCTGTCTTACAGCTCAGGACATCCACAGATTTTCTGCTGTACTGCTCTGACACTCTGTTGCAATTTGGTCCACTTTCCTGTATGTCTCAGAAACCTGGTTAAAAATGAAAACCGATGGGAAAAAAATAGAGACTTGTTGAAATTTGGGTATTAAGATGCTTGCTAAAGGCTGCATGCACAGACCATAAGACAAATGCAAATGTATTTGCAACTGCGAGAGCAAGAATAACTTTTGAAAAGTGACATTTGTAAAAGCCATGTCAGTATTTTGGCTGTTTGATGAAAGCTGAAAACCAAGAGATCTCTTTTACAGGGCAAAGTGACAGGCTGCAGAAAGAGGGGTCTGCTCAGGGATAGTTGGATGACAAATGTCAAAGAGCAGTTGCAGATGAGCTACAGTGGATGTGTGAGGATGGTACAAGACAGACAAGTGTGACATACCATGACAGCAGATCCCCTGGCAGGAATAACTACAAGCAGCAGGAGCTGAAGTGCAAATATCACTGACAAATCCCAATCTTTCATAGAAGCTAAATATAAACAGCTTTTTTTTGGAATATGAATAGCGTTGGTTTGTATTTACTTCTGTGTTTTTTTTATGAATTTGAAGTCTGTTATTGTCTTTTGATCAACTGATCATTTTAATAAGCAATAAGCACTGATGAGCACTAAAAATACCAGCAATAAATACATATGCTGAATGTTACACAGCTGCAGTCAGGTTCAGATATTCTGAACTAGTCAAGGTGGGCTTTGTAATTAAGTCCTATTTCTAGGGTAAATCAGTTGTTGTTGTAACATAGGAAGTATCACTCATTTGAGGTGCAAGTGACAAATTGTATTATTCAGTTCTAGTAGACAACTGTGTGAATTAACCTCCAATATTATGTGACACCAGCAATTCCATTTCTGCCTTTTGCCAAAAAAGTTTCTTTTTCTAAGCTGTGTGTAGCTTAGTATTCATGTGGGTGATATCAGACCTGTTGAGACTTGAAAAGCAGATGATCAAAGCACTAGAAATTTGCAACAGCCTGGATCTTGAGATTAGATGCCAATACTGACATGTTCCTCCATGCAATATTGAAACACAAACAATGAAATTGGTTTTGAGGAAAAAAAATTGTGGTTTTTGTCTGTCTCATGGATGTCATAGCTTATGCACATGTGAACAGATTTGTAATATTTCTGTTTATGCCCATATTATCAGGTAGTTGATTTTCTTAAATGAGATTTGCAACCAATCAACGACAGGTTAAGTGTGGACTACTGAGTTTATTAAGACAGTAACTCTTCACTCTGTTTTGAAGGGTGAAGAATATAAGTGAGGACATGGCAGTGAGAAGAAAAAGTACTGACTCAGGATAACTCAGGATATCCCTTCCAGCTGATGTGCAATTTGTGGTAGAATCATAATATAGTTTTACTTCAATAGAGTTCTCATTATGAGTATGTTGCAGCATGCTTCTCTAATTAAGAGGAAAACTGACCAGTGACTGACTAAATTGATCTGATGAGCAAAACCTACAGGCTCTGTGATTCTGCTACTATTACTTGAATATTGGAATTTGCTGTGTCTCTTGATGTTGAGATATGAAAGGTTTATACTTCAATGTTCATTTTCTATCTAGTACCTACAGAACTGATGTCGATTCTTTAACTCGATAATCAACATCAAACTGATTGTAAAACAAAATGATGTTACCACTTTCAATTTCACTGCTGAATATTAATAAGAAAATTGAAGTTCTTCTGAGATGCTTCTGGTAACATGACTTTTTTTTTTAAATTCAGTTACGTTACCCCAGAAATTGTAACAAGTGTTTTTTATTATCCTTCCATTTCGATGGAATTCATCAAAATAGACCATTAACACTTAAAAAAAGAGTATGGAACTATTTGCAGATCATTGCACTGCTGTTGAGATAGAGGAAACCTTAAGATGCTTTTGTAGTCACATTTGAGTAGATGTAACCAATCTAAACCATTCACTGCAAAGTTTTATCTTGTCAAGCCTGCAGTTGTTGAAATATGGTCTGCTGTTTAACAATTGGGTAAATTTAGGCTTTTTGATGTGGGATGCAATCTGAATAGAACATCTTGCGTTCAATTATGCTAGTCGTTGTGGAAACCAATATATTTGCCGATCCAATTCATATGGTTCGTGCCAATTGTGTATGAAGTAAGTTTAATTTAAGGATCGTGATATTTTCCAATGTCTAAAGTTTTGAATGTTTTACCTTTTCACCTTTTATTTTTGTCTTAGGAATTTTGGAAATGGTATTAGGGCACAATGATTCCCTTGCTTCCTTGGATGAATATTTAGCAAGGTCAATTTTAATCTTTCACAGAAGTAGGTGTCACTGGCTAGACTAGCATTTATTGCCCAATTGTTCCTAAAGGTAGTGGTGAGCTGTAAACCTTGAACTGGTGGAATGCTGGTATAGAATAGTGTTGTTCAAAAGTGTGTCTCAGGTGTTTGACCCAATAACAGAGAAGGAATGGCAATTTCATTTCAAGTGAAGGTAGTGTGT
This sequence comes from Rhincodon typus, assembly GCF_021869965.1. Lineage (NCBI taxonomy): Eukaryota > Metazoa > Chordata > Chondrichthyes > Orectolobiformes > Rhincodontidae > Rhincodon > Rhincodon typus. The sequence continues at coordinate 25,595,050 of NC_063363.1, read as the reverse complement.
GGCTTCAAGGGGATCTTGGAGAGGGTGGTTTTTCCAGACATCTACTGCCTTTTCCTTCTGGGTTGTGTGTTTGCAAGTTGCTGTTGAAGGAAAATTAATGTTGGTTAAGGCCAGTATCTTTTTGTTGAAGTTAAGAAATCACAATCCAAGTTATTGACTGAAAATATGAAAACCATGGGATTCCATATTGCTTTACTTAAGTCAAACCAAGTACTAAATGCTACCTTAGCTAAGCCCCTGTACTCTAAAGCCAGCATCAACTTAATTTAAACACACATTAACAGGACTATTTTGGTATTTTTCAAACCAGTGGCAAATACAACAAGGGTAAATCTTATAAACTGATTTGACAGTTAATCCAACATAGCTCATTATTATGTCACAAAGTCCTTCTGTAATCTGTCTTCCTTACAAAGAATTTCAGCTTGTTTTTAGTTCAGCCTGGTCCTCAATCAACAGCAGCGCGCATCCAATCCAAATTTCACAAGAAGGGTCTTCATTAAAAATTGTACATGTCTGCAGAACTTCCTCGATTCTGCTCATGCTGGATTGTATAAATCCACTAATGGTTCAAATAAGAGAATCAGCTGCAGCAGCTGTTTATTTGTCTATTTTCAGCTTCTAGATCTAGGCTCTGACCTCTTTAGTCTGCTAGTACTGCACCACTGGACTTGTCATCTACTGTAGAGTTCCAATAGCTTTGCTTTTGTATATGATTCAACCCAGGTTCAGACTCCTGAGAGGTTTTGTTTCCCAAGATCAGTCTCAATGTTAGTTTTCTTAAGCAACTGACCCATCCAGTTAATTTCTCAACTTCCATTTTGGAGTCCTTTCCCAATTAGGCTTTGTCTCAAAACATATATGGAACTATTGTTTCCACCACAAAGCAGAACAGTTTTCACCTTCTAACTCGGTGTATTTTCAGATCTGATATGAAGACTTGTCTTAATATGGATCCAATTGTAAATATTACTATGAAGTTCCTTAATTTTGCGCATGTATGTGGGTTTCACTGGTTCAGCCAATATTTATCGTCCAGAACCACAAAGTTGTGGACATGGAGTCACGTTTATGTAATGAGAGCAGATATCCTCCGCTAATGAACATTAGTGAAACAGATGGGTTATTACGCCAGTTGACAGTGTTGACATGGTCATCATTATGTGAGCTTTTTATTCCAGATTATGTTGAACTCAAATTCACTGTAATGATGGGGTTCAAACATAGGTCTCGAGGACATTAGTCATGGCTTCTGGATTGTTAGTCCACTACACACTGTCTCCTTAAACTGTTGAAGTGTATATCAAAACATTAGTTTTGTGATGTGCTTACTTGTCCTGATGGACCCAACTATAAGCTCCCCAAATGTTGATTGTTTGAAGACACAAACGTTACCATTTGGAACTGTTTTGTTGTTGTATTTGCTGTGTAGTGGAGTTCAACTCTCAAATTCCAAGACTGGCTTTCTGAATGTCCTTTTATCTGTGTTTAGCTCATTTATTGCTTTTGTTTTTGCTGCACAACTATCTGTAGAATGCTGCCTTTAATATGTGGGAATTCTCCATGCAAACCGCCTGGCCGAAAAATAAAGCTGAGTGAATAGTCATGTGATCATCCAGCATCTGACCATTTATCACAGAGCTTTGAGCAATGTGTTCACTTTATTCATTCCAATAAAAAATGCTAACAAGTATAAGGTGGAATACTATACAAATATTTATAGTTACTTTCTACAGGCAGCACAGTACTGCCCATTAGCAATCAGCAACAAAACAAATCTGAATGGAATTTCCAATAAATCTGTCAGTAGACGGTTTTAGGATAACACTACAGTGGCAGCACTTTTGGCTGCTTGTGATGTAGAATATGGACAGATTTTCTTTTAATTGGGAAGAAGCAAAAAGTGGTCAAAGAAGTTGCCTTCAGTTTGACTTCCAAATACCATTATAAATCCAAATAAAAACCGAAAGAACTGTGGATACTGTAAACCAGGAACAAAAACAAAGTTTCTGGAAAAGCTCAGCAGGTCTGGCAGTTCTGTGAAGGTAAAAACAGAGTTAACGTTTCGCGTCCAGTGACCCTTCCTCAGAACTGTGTTAACTCTGTGTTAACGTTAACTCTATTTTTACCTTCACAGATGCTGCCAGACCTGCTGAGCTTTTCCAGCAACTTTGTTTTTGTTCCTGATTATAAATCCCAAACTCAGATTTCTGATACATTGCTGCAGGGCAGGATGTTTGACTAGTTTGAACACGATTACTAACCAAAATGTTACACTTCTCTCACAGTTATTCATGTGGTAAATAGTGCAAACAATTCAAGTGCTTCAGAGTCCCATCTACATGTGCCCTCTGTTTTTAAATGGGAAACTAGAGGGAGCAGCTAAGGCCTGCACAGAAGTAAACGTTTTGGACAGAAAACAAGATAAATATTTGAAAACTTGTGTACCTTGGAGCAGGTAATCCTTGTGTACTTTCATTTTGAGTGGAAGAATAAAACAAATCAAAAAAATCTTGTGCCCCCTGCCAAACATTTCCACAGTTAAAATACTAAAAAGAGTAAGTTGTGTTTGATACTTTAAGTCTCACCTTCTCATTGAGCTTTAAAAACACCTTCTTGGGCTTTTTATGCTTTATTAGTTTTATCAGCGTCTTGTTTAACTGAGCTTTGGTTTTTGTGTGCTCTGCATCACCGAGCCTTTCTAATTTAGTTCAAGTAAACCTTGAGACCTAGAAGCAATTGCGGAGGATACATTCTCCTCTGCAGAAATTCCAAACAGTTGAGATTAAAATTTGACATCTTCAAATCATGAGCCAGAAGTATCGGTGACATCGAATAGCCCTTGTAAAACATAGCTGCCGTATCTCCATAACAAAATGTATTTGAATTGGCCGAACAAAGCCCACAGATTTTGAGATGACAAGCAGTTCTGATGAATACCATTACTGTTGTCCAGTGAACTATAATTATGAACTGTGAATGCTTTTCTTCCTGTCTGTGGGAATTAAAGGTAAAAAGAAACAAATAGTGCAGTTGCTAACGCTTTTGGTTCTTGTGCAGCAAGCTCCCTGTTGGTACATTATACACAGTAGAATTGTTATTTCAAAACATCAGGAAGTAGGCTATGTGATGAGGGGACTGTTCTGTGTCTTTGTGCCTTTATAATAGATGAGGTTTCCTCTATGATTTCTTGATTGGTCAGCTGTGACAGCATTGAATACTGGAGCAGCCTTGCCGAACTAAATGGCTCAGTCTCGCTCTGTGCCATGTGCCTTTATTTTCAATCTGTAAATTTTGTACAATTTCCAGTCCATCTGATGGACATCATACCCCACAGAGACCAAAGATTGGGTAATGTTAGGAATACTTAACTGCACTATTCCATGTTAGGGAAAGGAAAGTTGACCAGGATTTCTACCTTCCACATAAGTGTGTGGTTACTTGGGAAGAATAAGCCAAGCTCGTCCATACTTCTCCACTGTGTCTGATGGCATGCCAGTCAACTCTTGAACTTAAATGATAGCTAACCTGGATGAGATTCCATTTCCATTAAAGTGAAGATGAAGATTTGAACACCCTCAGAGACACAGTGTGACACATAGAGGGAAAGACACTTTTGTTGTCTCTGCAATCTTGCTCCAATAGCAAACACAAATACTGACCACAATGAAAACAAACATTGTGTCACACGAAGGTGCAGGAGCAATTCTATTTATTAAATTGACTCCATCCCCCTAAAAGTTATAAAGACTTATCTTTACACTTGCTCATGTTGTTGTGACCTTCAGAATTAGAAATGTTCTGAAAGTTGCCAGTGTGTATAAGGTTTTAGGGGATGATAGAACATATATTTAGCTTTTATTCAATTCTAGTCAATAATGCTGTCATTGCACATGATTATCTCAATTATAATCACTTCAGATTAAATAAAAAATGTAATTACTTCATTTTATCAATGTCTCCAGATTAAATACATGTTGCAACAGCATGTTTCTATATAAAATGGGATTTCTGATTATTTTACTGAACTATATTATACTTCAAGCATCAGTCAGTATCATGATGTGTTCTGAGTTAATTGACATTGCTGATATTAAGGCAGGGACTGGACAAATTGTGTTGTTGGAAAGAAAGCTTTAGCCTCTGAATGGAAAGATGAGTATCTCCATAATCTTCTCCAATAAGGCTCAGCAACCTATAAAATCCTGAATCATTTAATGGCAAACACAGTGAATGCAATTAACAATATCATGAGACCATACAGATTTGGATTTTATTAATTGAGCAGCAATCTTTCAGATTGATTTACTTAAGAACTAAGAGCAGGAGTAAGCAATTCAGTCCCTTGAGCCTGCTCCACTATATAACACAGTCATGGACGTTCTCATAGCCTCAAATCCACTCTCCTGCTCACTCGCCATAACCCTTCCATCCATTACTAATTAAAAATCTATCTACCTCCTCTTTTAATTTACTTAATGTCCCAGCATTCATCACACCCTGGACTACTGAAATCCATAGATTCATGATCTAAGAGAAGTCATTTCTCCTCATCTGTGTTTTAATTCTGCTACCCCTTATCCTAAAACCATGATCACATTCTTGAATGCTCCACATGAGGAAACATCATTTCTATGTTGACTTTGTCATTCGCCTTTTGCATGTTTCATACCTCAATTAGATCCGCTCTCATTCTTCTAAACTCAAGAGACCATTGGTCTGAACTGCTCAATCTTTCTTTGTAAGAAAAATTCCTCATTTCTGGAATCAATCTTGCAAATCAATGGTAAGTATAGAAACTGAGGGCAGAATTTTGTCACCCAGCCCAATGAGCCCACAATGCCATTCTGTATGGTCATGGTTGATTCTCTATCTCAACACCATACTCCTGTTTTCTCCCATAGCTCTTGATACCTTCATTATCTAGAAATGTATCTGTCTCTTTTATTTAAGTATTTTCTGTGACTTGACCTCCAGCCCTTTAGTGGTAGAGAATTCCATATGTTCACTATCCTTTATCCACTCAGTCCCAAATGGTCTATCCCTCATCCTGTGACTTTTGTTCGAGATTCGCCAATCAGGGGAAACATCATTCCTGCATCCAGGCTGTCCAGCCTTGTTGGAATGTTATAAGTTTCACTGAGATTCCCTCTCAAATTTCTAAACTCCAGTGAATACACGCCAAATCTTTGCACATACGGTGAATCTGCCATCCTAGGAATCAGTCTGGTAAACCCTCTCTGTATTCTCTCAGTCACAATTATATGCTTTCTTATGTAAGGAATAAAAGAGAATAGAGTGGCCCATGTGTTGTCTCCCCTGAGTCCTGCACAACTATAGTAATATTTACTTGCTCCTGTACTCCAATAATCTTGCAAAAGAGGCCAAAGTACGGTTTGCTTGCTGCAGCCAGTTCACGAAGGATCTAGATTATGAGTGAGTTTTTGCAATGTTTTTTTCTTTATTCATTCATGGGGTGAGGGTGTTGCAGGCCTGGCAGCATTTATTGCCCAGAGAGCAGTTAAGAGTCAACCACATTGCTGTGGGTCTGGAGTCACCAGATAAGGATAGCATTTCCTCCCCTAAAAGACCTTAGTGAACGAGATGGTTTTTTTCCTGACAATCGACACTGGATACATGGTCATCATTAGAGTTTTAATTCCAGATATTTATTGAATTCAAATTCCACCAACTGCTGTGGCAGGATTCGAACCCAGGTCCCCAGAGCATTATCTGAGCCTGAGTTAACAGTCCAGTGACAATACCATTAGACCATTGCCTCCCCATATGTATGATATTTAGATAATACTTGAGGATGGACCTTGCTATGAAGTAAAAATTACTGATTTTCTTTTTTCCTCAGCCAAGCCTTCAAGCCAAAATTTGTGTTTTGGACTCCTTGACCTAGAATTATGTATAATTTGGTTTAAATGCTTGCATTTAAATATTACTTGCCCGTCATTTTTGGCAGGAAATAAATAGAACAATCAAAATCATAATCATAATCAGGATCAGCTGCATTTGATTGAATTACCTTCGTAATTAGTTAAAAACTGAAACTGTTGCAATTTTGTGTTCCTTTGCTTGATGATTTTCTTCAAAGTGCTGATTCCAATTTTCTGAAGAAAACAGTGTCCCTAAGTAAACATCCTACATTTCGTATGCTACCACAATAATATCCTTATCCAGTTTGTGATATTGCTGCCTGAATATGCATTATTTGCCCCTGTACATATTTCAAATAGGGAGAGAAAGAAATTAAGAACCTGTATTTCTATCGTATCATTGACGTTAATAGATTGTTCTAAAGCTTTTCTGAGCCATCTTTGATGTGCAGTGATGTTACCTATTGATCGCAGGAAGATGTCGAAAACACTAAAAGCTAAGTGATCCAGTAAACCCTAATTATGTTCATGATGGGCAAGGGAAACTTGAGAAAACTTAACAACTTTCTTGTTAAATTTATCAGTGTCTTAGATTCTTTCAAGTCTAACTGACAGAACAAACAGTGCTGTGTCAAGCGTGGATTTCTTCAAGCCCAAAATTACACAGTATAGATTACATATCCATATTTTGAGTCCAACTAGACAAATCTTGCTGAGTAAAACAATGAGTTAATGCACTGCTGCAATTATTTCCACATTGCATGACATGACTATGACCTGTATTAATACAGAGACCTAACCAAGTCGTTATGACATCTTCACAATACTGATACTTACTACAGTCAATAAAGTATCAATGCTTTCAGACCCACATATAACAAGTGCCTCTGGCAATACTATTAGCAGTGCAGCATTCCCTCAACTGACTGTGCTCAGGTTGTACAAATAAGGCTTAAGGCTGCAACCCTCTGACTCAGGAAAGAGTGTTAACACTTTAACCACGAGCCTGAGACTGTTACTGTATTAACAGAGAGGGTTAACCAGGATTCTAGGAGCAAATCACTGCAGATGCTGGAATCTGTACTGAAAGCAAAAGATGCTGGAAATCACAGCATCCATGGAGAGAGAGTAAGCTAACATTTCAAGTCTACATGACTCTTCATCAGAGTGAAGCATTTTTTGTTTAATCAGGAATCTAGCTGGTGGAACAATGTCTGACAAAATGCTCAGTACTGCACATTAACAATTGGGCCAGACTTTGTGAGTGAATTATTAGGATGCTAAATGCACACTTGTTGTTATGCACGTGTGAAATATTCTACGATCTTTACCCATTGGCAAGGTAAACCTATCCAGTCATACTTATTATCAGCTTTAAACCGGAAACCTGAGATCATTAACAGACTTAGTCAGCTTTGTCAACTGAAGAGTGGTTTTCATAATGAAGTGTTCCCTCTGCCCCTCTGCTGGGAATTTTCAGATCAACACAATCATCTCAACTTAAAAAAAACATATTTATGCTATAATAAATGTGTGAATGCATTCTAGCCTGAGTTTACCAATACCAGCACTTAGAATCCTAACTTGAAAAGTCTCACTTTTTTTAAGATGTGGATGCAAAGATACAAATATGAGGCTATAACTCTGCTAATTGCTGATGATCTTTTATTGTAAGATTAATTCTACATTATATTATAATGAAGACTGTAACATCAAATATATTAGGATTGAAGACAATCACTACTTATACAGGTATTGACTATTCTGAGAAAAGTCCATATCCTTTAATAATAACTATTAGTTTATATAGTCAAAGATAGTTATAATATGATTGTTTTGCTTTAAATGTACACTGTTTAAATCCAGCTTTTTAAAAACACATTTTAGATTTTCAAACAAGTAACATTAAAAGAAAATTTTATATTTATAATTTGTGATTTCTGTGCAGTGTCCTTGTCTTGACCTTCAAGATGCAGTGGTGGTAAACGTAACCCTTTAGTGTCCTTAGAAGGTTAACCTATCGCCGTGCATGTGTATTGATTTTTTGTAACCTCATTTTATCTCTGCAGACATTAAACAGGTTTTCATTATTCATTGTATACCCAGTAAACATTATTTAAATTAGAGCATTGTAGAAAGAAAAGTGATAAGACTGCTCATGAATGCATGGGGCTCACTGGTCAATTTGTCTGGATTTTATCATAGATGTTTGGCTATTTTCCAACAGCAGTGCCTTCAAAGTCATTAAGAGTCCTGCTCTGCTATACGCATGGTTTTCTCACTATATGCTTGCTACTCAGTAAAATGCTGTACTGTATTGTATTTTCATCAATGCTTTTTAATTAATACCTTAATTTTGTCATTATATTGGTCATTTCCTTTGTATGAAAAATGTTGCAATTTGTGGCAAGAGATAACCTATGAATTGTAAGGTGCTGCTCCACTTTTGATGATCAGAAAGAGGTTGAAAATAAGAATACAGGTTGTAGATTTACGCTGTAAGTACACATTGAAGTCGGCACTTGAAGTCAGGGCTGGTATTTGGTTGCATAAAGATCTTTTAATGGCTAGAACTATGATCCTATATTCATACTCAACTTTGGGTCCAGAAAGGGATTGAATAAAGTCAATCAAGATGGCGGCAGAGCAGGACACTCCAACTGGAGGTCCTCTGCTCCTTCTTTTGTTTCTCATGTCCTTCTCTTTTCCCCCTTTATTTCCTCTTCTTTTTCCCTGTTTTTGGCATCATCTCAACCTGGTTTCTCGATGGCTCGTGGCAACCTTTACCCTGGTCTCTTGGTGGCTCTCAGCCCAGTCTCTGGGCGGCTTGTGATGGGGCCTGACCTGGTCTTTCAGCAAAACGTCAGCTGGTCTCTCGGTGACTCATGGCATTCCCTCGGCTCGACATGCGAGTGGATCCTGCCCAAGGCGGATCAAAGATGTGGAATGGTATCTGCAGTGGTGTTGACGAGAACAGAAAGCTGACGTCTCCCTGGAGAGCAAGCCAAGTGGAGGACACATCAAAGACGGCTGAACTTTTAACTTATTCATTTATTTTCCTAGTTTAAACCACAAAAGACTTTAATGTAAACTACTACCTTTTTTAAATACTATTCTATGAAGTAATGCTTAATTGTTTAACTCTAGTTTCTCTTACAACTTTTTACCTAAGTTTTTTTTTGTACCTTGGAACAAAGGTGGCACCAAGTGTGGTGACATTATACAACTTTTCACCGTACATCTGCACTTCTGTACTTGAGTACATGCGACAATAAAATCTAAAATCTAAAATCTAAAAATCTGAATCTAAAACTGTTAGATCTCATATTTTCCGAAGAGAGTCCAGGTTGAGGGGTGGTGTCAGGTAACCTTGATTGCAGCTTTATTTTTCAGTACAGCTTCATTTCTCAGAGCAATAGCGCACACAAAAAGCTTCAGAGTGTCTTAGCTTATATAGTGTAAACTTAAAGCGCACCTGCTCCCACTTTGATTACTATTGGTCAACGGCGCCAAGTTATCCCTTTGTAATTGGCTCTCTGGTACAGCATCTAATACAGTTCAAGCTTGCCTTGGTAATTTCAATACATTTCCAATTAAGCTCATCATATCACTGAACAATAAAGAGACGGATAGCCTTGTGGTCCACCCCCAGTCATTCATGATGTTTTCCAGACTTTCTTATCTTCCTTCTTGAGGTTTTTGACAATGGATATTGTATTCAAGTAACATTTGCTAGCTGCACCACGTTAACTGCCAATTAATTGGATATTTGCCTATCACTTCAGTACCTTTTTAAATTCTTCATTACAGGAAATACAAAAGAACATTGATTTTTGATAAATTCCAACGAAGTTACGTGGTTATACCTAATGTTAGAATTCTTTAGCTAACAAGTTGTGTCTTAATGTGTTCATTCAAATCAGATTCCAATGTTTGCTAAGTTCTGTCCCTATGATTCATTTCTCCTGTCATGATATGGGGGGCTGCTTTTAGCATCTGAAACCATTTTGAATCTTTTCCTCCAATGCTTCCAGTGATTTTTTTTTTGTATATAGATGGAAAATAACTACTTTGGAATCTATATCTATGATTATTTGAAGGATCTTAATTAAAGCCTACTCTTAGTGTTGTAACAGGTTGATTAAATAATTCAAGAGAGATAGATAAGAACATTTCACATTATGTCTTATGCATAAACAACTGCAGCTGCACATTCTATCTCAGTCATGTAACCTTGAGGCTATGCAGAGCTACTATTGTTTGACTTGTGAAGACTACTTGAAGTAACTATTTTCTTCACATCTCTAACTTCAGTCAGCCATGTTCTGCTGCATTAACTATGGACAGCTGTCAGCCATTTTGTGCTCCTCAGTCATGAGCAGTCCTAACAACTAGGCCCGAAACGTCAGCCTTCCTGCTCCTCTCATGCTGCTTGGCCTGCTGTGTTCATCCAGCTCTACACCTTGTTGTCTCAGATTCTCCAGCATCTGCAGTTGCTACTATCTCCATAGCCTTATTCTTGCAACTTTTCCTGCATGTTTCTTAAATTTTAAATGATCATTTTCTACTTTTTTTAAAATCTGTCAATACATTCATTCTATTACCTTCTTCATTTATCTCTGTTGATCCTGTTTCATTTTCTTATAATTTTCTCTGTCTCTTGCCTTAAATCTCACTGAATAAGAGGAGGAACTGCTCCCTTTATGCTTCATTTCTTTCAGTGTACCATTATAAGTATTTATTGCAGCACCACAGTAATTTGAGCTGAAAGGTGTAGAAAATAATCCAACTCATGCTACCCACAGTAAGATGTCCTGCTTTATCAAATTCTGGGCCAAGATTTCAAGCTTCTAGTCCTCTCTGATAGCAGGATTTTATCTTAGGCTCTTTCCCATGGTACAGTTTCTTATTTTGAACATATAAGCCACAAACGCCATGCTCTTGACTCAGGACAGCCTTTAAAATTCAGACTGACTACAATCTTCAGGAAAATCCAATTCTTTCAGATTATAGCAATCAGTTTCAAGAAATTGGATCTCAAACAGGAATTCAGTGGAGTAAGTTTTCATCATCTGAGGCCTGGAATATTTTCATACACACTCGTGTATTTCTATGCAAAGAACAACAAATTTAGACAATGAAATTTATGTGAACAGTGAATATTATGTCTAATTGTGTATTGAATATTTCCCACTAATTTGGCCTCTTATTACCTTTAAAATCTAACACCTGAAATTTATGCTGAGCATGCAAAATCAAACTGCATTTCCAGAAACAGAGCCATACAATAAATAAAGCAGTCATAAACTAAATTCATCAATTTTAAATTTCTTCACTAGAAGAACCTATTTTTCTTATTGTACCATGTTAGAATAACCGAAGAACACCTATGAAGTTTTGTTTTACGATTAAAGAGTTACACAACTGCTTTATTTTTAATTTTATTCACCAAACTATACTGTTTAAATCTTGGAATGCAACATTTAGTGACCACAGCTTGGAACCAAAGAATCCAAGGCCGTTTGTTCAACAATATCCTTCTCAAAATCAATATTTTGTGCTGGTAATGCAACTATAAACTAAGAATTTATACTGTTCTCAAATAATAATCCACAAAACTGTTGGAGAAGCCAATTTCTTATTTTGCAATACGTGATTCGCATTCTAATCTTAAATGTGTATACAATATTACAACAGGCTATCTCTCTCCTACTGTGTCTCAATGCAACTTGCAGAGCACCAGTGTTACAATTAGAATCAACTTCCCAGCTCTCAGTTCAACATGTATCTTTGCTGATTGCCATTGACTACTTAAAGCCTCTCAGTAGCTATATCAGGTATTTTAGCAACACAGTTTCTCTTCGTCATTTTTTTTGTCTACAAAGAATTCCCTTAGGAATTTTGTGTTTTATCTTGAAGCGTTCTGGACATTGTAGGCTAATTGAGAGGTCCAATGTGAACAAATACCACTGCACCTCCCAAATCTACACTCTTTACCACTTGAAAGAAAATGCATTAGGTTCAAGGGACAGCATTACCTCTGAATTTCCCTCCAATCCCTGCCTGGGCATTTATCACAGTGTCCTTAGTTAAAAATGCTGGAGCTCCCACCTAAATACAATGTGTTGGAGCACATCTGGACTGCAGTTGGTCAAGTTGAAGGCTCACGCTACCATCTCAAGGCTAGCCATGGACAGGGATGAACAGGAATGCCCATATCCAGGAAATGAAAAACAAGTTACTTATTTATTTTCTGTACTGATTAGCAGGATTTGGTTCTCAGTCATTGTAAAAGAGTTCTGATTTCATGCTTGTCACCTGGGCTTCATATTAATCTGTAGTCCCAAGAACAGCCACAGCAGTCAGCAGAATGCTGGTGTATCCTTTTATTTTATTGACAGTGACATTGTAAAAGTGCAAAGAATTTGTGAGATCGTGAGTCCTTGCCTGAATGTATTGTTGTAGCATCATGCATTAAACTGGAACCAATTAGACATTGTTGGGGAAATGTATTGCAGAGCTAGGAAAGCTGAAGAATTTTTATTTTGTGTTAACTATGTAGTCCCTGGTCTGTGGGCAATTGCACACTTTCACTTCCATGAAATTGAGCAAAAACACTTAATAGCGGTTATTTTTCAACTGAAATCGCTCTTCCCAAAATCTTTCCAAGAAAACATCTTTTTAGATTATGCAGCACAATAGTTTCATATTCCAGTAATGTGCTTGAATAAATTATATCATTTTTGATAAATTATTCAGCAACAGTTTTTTTTCATGTGCAGATCATAACTATTTTTGAGGCAGAAGGTTCTAAACCTGCAGAGTAAAACAGTTTCCTGAGACACAGTATTGAGTTCTAAAGATGCCATTAACCCAAAGTACAACATTTACTTCAAGCTGAGCAGAAATCTTCATTCTCTCAGAGGCTGGATTTTGATTTATATGTAATGCGGGACATGGTAAAGGGGTCACCCTTAGGCATACAGCACTCTGTTCCCACCAAGGGCATAAAGAGTAAATGATTTATTTTATGGGAAGCAGGATTCTTATTTTTCCAGTTCTGAGGAAGCGTCACAGGACCCAAAACGTTATCTCTGATTTCTCTCCACCGATGCTGCCAGACCTGCTGTTTTTGTTTTTGTTTCTTATTTTTCCTTTGAGGTGAAGATGACCATGTTTGTAATCTATGGTGTTTTGGAGGATTCTAGTGGGTAAATATGTAACTCTTGAGGCTGATCTGTATCCAGAAGGTTCTGTTGTAAATAAGAAAGGGTGCCATAGACAATTGAGTCTTGGTAAGTTGCTAGCTTGAGATTTTGATTGCGAATATTTTGTTTCTGCTTCTGATCTGTGCTTGCACTCAAAGGAAGTTGTATTGTATTCTCTTTGGTTTGGCCTATTGCAGTGATCCTGGGTAAACCCTCCCTTGTCATCCGAGTCATGTGAAGTGAAGGATTAAGACTGTCAGCATTTTCTTTGACTGCCATAAGAGTTTTTTAAAATTTATCCAAGGGATGTGGGCTTGCATTTATTGTCCATTCCTAGTTACCCTTTGAAAGTGGTGGTTAATGTCAATTTGAACCGCTGCAGTCCATTTGCTGTAGGTAGACCCGCAATGTCATTAGGAATAGAGGTGCAGGATTTTGACCCAGTGACACTGAAGGAACGGTGATATATTTCCAAGTCAGAATGTCTTATGTGAGTAACCCCTTATTCTGAGACTATGCCCTCTGGTCCTAGACTTTCCCACTTTTCTGCATGTAAGAGACTGCCAGGTAAACCATGCTGATCTCCCTGTGGTCCTAATGCTGGCATTGGGCAATGTGTGCAGGTTGCTGTTGCTGTCTGCATCTCCTACTTTCCTTCCCTGTCCGCAGTCTGCCCCTTCTGATATTCTGCTCTCGGACAGCCAAGGACTGCTGCCTGCCAAGTCACCGCAGGTCAAGCAGAAAGAGAGTTCAGCACTGATGAAGAGGCCCTGTCACTTGTTAAGTTGATAACAGCCATCAATTCAAATCATGAGACAGCAGGTGCCTGGTAGACTCATGTGAATTTGGAATCAGCATGTGTGTGAGTGGGCTTCAGCCAGGCCAGGAAGAAGGAATAGTTTATTTGCCAGCTCAAGGTTAGACCAAGATGTTTCTTCCCTGGGGATGCAAATGAGGACTTCATGGGAGTCACATCGAGAAGAACGTTGATAAAGATGCTCACCTGGATGCTGGTTGCATTGACTGACCGACCCCAGAGTGCAAGGACATGAAGGAGACTGGCTCCAAATTGGCAGATGGCAGAGTGTGTAACCTACCTTCTTTACATTGCTCCAACCACAGTGCCTGAACCAATTGCAGTATTCATGTGGTCAGGTCAACAAACCCTGTAGCCTCTCCGTGAGGATGCAGCAACACTCCCTGTCAAACCCAGCAGTTCACCAAAAAAGCAGAACACTGCATTTGTGGAGAAATTGTAGGTGGTGTTATGTCTCACATACGTGACCTGCAAATTGGGTAGCTTTACATGACACGAGTGGGCAGGTTTCTCTTGCAGTTGTTCGACATTTTTTTGGTGTGTCCAAACAACTCAACTAAAAGCAAAATGGTGAAGAAGAATTTTATTGGGTTCAAAACGTTAACTCTGTTTCTCTCTCCACAAATAATGTCTGACTTATTGAAATTAACCAGCACTGTTTTTATTTGCTGTTTGCCATTTCAACTGGAAAGTTGGCAAGTTTCTGGTGCACGGACAGCCCTGAACTGAGATACCAGGCAATGCACTTGAAGTAACAAAAGCATGGTGCATCCCCATCTTAGAGGACTCTTGTCTTCCTGAATAGCCTGAATTTCTCCAATTTTCATATATTAAGCTACAGCACTGGGAAATAACAGTTTGTTGAAAATCACAGGGTGGCAAAATCCACTTCAAATACCATGAAAAGTTGCCAGAATTGTGGCAAAAGAGTCCCTTACTGATATTGATGAACAAATCTGTTGCAGTACTATTTGTATTTTCACCGTTGCCTTTCTGCCTGAGAGGCAGTTTTGTTCATAATAGATTAATATGCTGTTGTTTAAGAGGTGATATTACTAAAGGTTTGAGAAACTATTTTTGTACTTTGGTCCATATGGTGTTCAGTGCTCTGACCCCTTCAAGCCCAAAGGTGAGCCCGGAAACAGACTGTCCCTCAGCTCAAGTTGCTTTGCCTTGAGCAGAGCCAGGTTTCACATGAAGCCAAATTCTGGCAAATGAGAATTATCTGTAGAAGGAACAGATGGAGGGAATGGTACTTCAGATCTTGCTGGGAAGATTAAGGGCAACATACAGAGCTCAGTTAAGGTTTAACTAAATGGTAAGTACAAAAGTGAAGACTATTTTGTCAATAAATGTGCCAAAGGAATTGTATTTAAAAGTGTACAGCTACCAGCTGTTTTGTAACTAGCCATTCAGGGATTCTAGTTTGTTGCTGCGGGTGTGCAAAGAAGGTTGAAAGCAAGAATGATCTTCTTTTGTTTCTGGCTATATCTAATGGGAATCATCGGAATGGAATGGGCTTTAATGAAACCACAGCTGCCTTGGGTATTGTGTACAGGTTTGGTCTCACTATCTAAAGAAAGTTGCATTGGAGCCCAATAAAGATATATTAGATTATTTGCTTGGATAAGTAAGTTATATCTTTGTTATCTGCAGTCCAGAAAAATGAGTCACGATCTCAATGAAAAATTTGAGATTATGAAGGGCCTTAAGATGTGATTCCCGAGGCTGGGGAACTTAGAACCTGAGGGCACTGCTCAGGCTATGAAGTCAATCATTTGGGATTGAGATGAACATTTTTTTCCGCTCGGAGCTTGATGAATCTTGCAAATTATCCGTCCCAGAGGATTTGCGATGCTCATTCATTGAATTTACTTGAAGATAAGATGAAAACATTTTGAACTGTCAGGAAATGAAGGATGTTGGGAAGAAAATGATGTCCAGAGAGAAGATTAACCAGGACCATATTGAATGGCAGAGTAGACTGAAATGGATATTGAGTCTATTCCTTACTTATGCTGCTGCAGTTGAGGTTAACTAGATCAAAGTCAAGTGAAAAGACATAAAGTCACTTTAAATGACAGTTCAACATTGTATTGGCCAACTTGCAAAGTGTGGATGTAGAACTTTGGCTGGAAAAGACAGGCCGGGATCCGTTACCTGGCAGAACCAACTCACCATGTGTGTATCAGCTCCATCAATAGCCATGTCTCTCCACTCATTCACTTCTCAGTTTGTCCTCTAACTCTTTAACGGAAGAAGGAATTATGAAGCATACAATGGTAACACAGCTAACAAGTGGTGGTATAACTTAATTTTAGTTCTTCACACTGAAGCTTTGGCTCATTCTATCATTTCAACTTTTTCAGAAAGCATAGCAGTAAGAGGCTCTGCCAGAAATTTAAAACAATATCTAGTCCAATTTAGACATGGATGTTTTGAATAACCATTGAGGTGCTTATGTGCACTTTTGATCCATTGGTTCATGCTCTTTGTGAAGAGCATTGCGCTAATAGCAACGTACCAGCAGGTCCTTTTTAATACTGAGGCTAGGAGTTCCCCCGGAATACTTAAGGATGTGAATTCCCTCATTTTCTCAGGTTTCCAGAGTTTTAGAAAGTTTTAGGATTTAAAATAGGGACAGAAGAATTGTCAGGTTTTTCTTTGAAAAGTCAAATATTCTGAGTTGAATGTGGTAAATTAGCACATCTATGACTGTCATAATCAAATAGCTCAACCTGGCAAATGCTATAAACTCAGTTTCAAATCAGATGAAGGAATTATTATTGCTTACAATGTGAGTGGGTGAATCTGCTAATCATGGGAGCTAATTTTCTTGAAGTTTTAGACTGCTCCATGGTAATATGCAGTTAGCTCAATGGCTTGACTATAAATGTGCTGATCCACTCAGTAATTTCTCTGTTTCTTATTATCCCTCCCGGTCCAAATGACAATTTGAAATAGACACTTTCCTTGACAATGCATTGAGAAATTAGAAACACGAGAACAATCTCTTTATCATTGCTGGCGACCCCAATTAACTATAGTTCCTTTAATGTTTAGTTACTGACATGAAGTCTGAACCCTTTCTGCTGCCTTGGAAAATATTGAAAATAGCCTTGAGTAGTTGGTTTTCACTCAACATATGAAAGATGTGGTCAATGAAATTCACAGTTGGGGGCTCGATTAATGTGCACAAGAACAACAATAAAAGGTACAATCTCAATGAACTGTTCTTCAGAGCAAGTTTCTATTTTCATTCCAAATTGAAAAGTAAAATTACTTTGGTGATCTTGCCTTCAATTCAGATGGTAAAGCCACAAAATGTTCAATGGTAATAATGATGCTAAGGAGATAGTCATGCCAATGAAGGATAAAAGCCGAAAAAACCCTCAGAAGGGGAAGTTGTATCATTGTGGATGGGCAGACGTGTGGACAGGAATGTAATTTTCTGTCTTCAGGGGGCTGTATGAAGTGTCAGTTTTCTTTTCCTAGTTTGATGTCTTTGAACCATCCATTTCATCCCTTCATGTGCATTCAGCCATTCACTCTTGTTCATTATGAAAGCTTACACTAGTCAAGAATTATATGGAATGCTTAGTGTATATATGTTTAGTAAATACTCTTTTCCACGAGCCTACTGAAACCAGGGAGGAAGTGTGCTCTTAAACAGTTGGACTGGCCTCGAGGAGCTGAATTGAGAATACTCAACCTCATTTGTGTGTTAAGCTTTAAGTGTGTGTAGATGTTCACAGATGTAACCGGAATCAAAGCAAGATACTGCGAATGCTGGAAACCTGAAACAAACAGAAAATGCTCAAGAAACTCAACAAGTCTGATAGCATCCTTGGGGAAACAGAGTTAACGTTTTAAGTTCCAGTATGACTCTCCTTCAGAATTAAAAGGAGAGTCATACTAGGCTCGAAATATTAAGTCTGTTTCTCCTTTCAAGGATGCTGCCAGAGTTGCTCAGTTTCTCTAGCATTCTGCGTTCGATTGGATTCAAAATTGGAGGCAAGTTTCCCCATTGATACTGATTATTTTGTAAGCTATCCGTTAGTTCTACTCTCCTAAGCGGTCTCAGCTTTGCAGCAATTTCCTCACATAGTCCAAACATTTATTGAATTCCCCTGAAAGCCTACTCCAAGTCTAATTGGTTGGAAGCTCTGTAGACTCTTCAGTGCCACCAGAAGCAGTGGCAAAAACTGGGACTGCAAACAGTTTTCCAGTCAAAGTGAAGAAGCCCTGGGATGAAGGTGTATGCGAGAGAGAGAGAGAGAGATGCCACTCACCTTCATCCCAGGGCTTCATCACTTTGACTGGAAAAACTGTTGGAATCCCAGTTTGCAGTCTCTCTAGAGAGAGAGAGAGAGAAATTGAGACTCTTGAGGATTAGGGGCAAGGGAACTACAGGGGAACTAGGGGTTCAACAAAATTTGGGCAGGAAGAAATCACCCGAGGGTATGAACCTTGCCATGATACCTATATATTTTAAATATATGGAACAAAACCAGAAATTGTTTGAGGAGCTCAGTTCTGAGTAAAGGTCACTCAACCCGAAATGTTAACTCTGATTTCTCTCTATAGATGCCAGAACTTCTGAGCTCTTCCAGCAATTTCTGTTTTTATTTCTGATTTACAGCATCTGCTGCTTTTTTTTCTTGTTTTTTCCCAAATATATGGAGCTTTCCCCATTCTTCCATCCAAGGCCTGAGCCAGATAACTGCCAGGCTTTACTCTCTAGTCTTAGATCCCTTACAACTGCTCTCAAAATTGTGGTCTAAACCAGCCCTTAAGTGGCCATTTATGTCATAGACCTCATTTGTCCATCTCCAATAAAATAGAGGACATGCCTGGGACAGTAGAAGTAATATCTAATAGAATCCTTACAATGTGGAAAGAGGCCATGTGGCCCATCAAGTCTACACCAACCCTCCAAAGAGCATTGCACCCATACCCAGTCCCTTTGCCTATTCCTGTAACCCCAAATTTACAGGGCCAATCCACCTAAAGTACGTATGTGTTTCGACTGTGGAAGGAAACCCGCACAGACATGGGGAGAGCATACAAATTCTCGACAGATAGTCACCCAACTCTGAAATTGAACGCGAGTCCCTGTCCGAAAGCAATGTTAACCACTGAGCCGCCATGGGAAATCTATAGAACCTCCTCCTTGTCAAACTGTTCCATACAATTTTGCCCAGTGTTACAAATAACTTCCATATTGCATTTAACATGCACTATTGATGATCAAAGTGTACCAATAGTGAGATATTTGTGGATCATGTCTAAAATGAAAAGAATGCTGTATTTTTACAGCCTATAGCTAACTGCAAAAAAGGATGTATTCAACGAGCTTATTTGCATTACTTTGTGAATTTGGCACAGTTCTGCACATATATTCTGACATTGTGAACTGTGGTTGTGAACTTCAAGAATTATTGAAGTGCGGAGGCGTGTTTTTTTTTTCAATGATTTGCAGCAAAAATCAATATTTTAGATTATTTAATTGAAGTTTAATACCAGTATTGAAAATGGATCATCTCCTAGGGATTACACAGATAAATTCACAGCAAAAGGAGCAAGTTGATTTAAAAGATGCAATGTCTGCTGTGTGATATTCACTCACAAAGACCATCAATCTTAGCCTTCATCTTGGCATTTGGGTTGATCTTTCACAAGCCCTGTGGGGAACATACAAAATACAAATGTTGGAACAGCATCAGCAAGTACATCTACATTACAGAAAACCATTACCACAGAAACAGGGAGTAACTTACCCAAAAACAGGCTGTAAGCAGCATATGTTTAATAACATTCTTTATAATTCTTTATAATTAAATTTGTAATAATTTGTTATTATAATTCTTTATAAGCTTTTGAGTAAGGGTGGGTATAGAATATATTTCGAGCAATAATGTTCAGTCATAGGTTTCCTTACTGTTGATGGTATGAAACTATTCTCTGATGACAACTTGGGTATAACCAATAGATTCTTTCTACTGTTCATGTTCTGTCATGAGTCCAGGCCATCTGGTGGAATCTGCTACTGGTTGTCCTTTGACCATTTGGATAACACCATTTATTTTACAACTGACTTCTCTTTCAATAGGCTTGCTGTGGAACAAGTTGAATACCTAATAACTCAGGAATATTGAGGTGAAGGTATGCATACAGATTGAAAGGCATTGTTTGTAAATCATTGTTTGTAGTTTCATCTCTGTCAGCTGTATCTATTTCTTCAATCTTGGTATTTGATAAAGCGATGACACATGCCCCTGTGTAAATCATAAAATCACTGAGAATTCCATTGATATAAAGTCATAGAGATGTACAGCGCAGGAACAGACCCTTCATTCCAACTCGTCCACACTGACCAGACATCCTAAGTTAACCTAGTCCCATTTACCAGCATTTGGTCCAATCTCTCTAAATCCTTCCTATGCATGTACCCATCCAGATGCCTTTTAAATGTAATACCACGCTCCACCACTTCCTCTGGCAGCTCATTACACACACGCACCACCCTCTACATGAAAAGGTTGCCCCTTAGGCCCCTTTAAATCTTTCCCCTCTCACCTTAAACCTATCTCCTCTGGTTTTGGATTCCCATACCCTGGGCAGAAGACATTGGCTAAACACCATGTCTACGCCCCTCATGATTTTACAAAACTCTATGAGGTCACCCCTCAGCATCCGATGTTTTCAATTAAAATATTCTTGGCTGTACACAACCAGTTCTGTCGAAAACAAGTCAGTTGAATCACTAGTTTCTTTTCAGAACGCATTGGGTATATTTTCTAACCTTCCTGGTTTATCAGATGGATATCTTTGTGTCAGTAAGCATTTGACTCTTTGCTGCCCTGAAATATGTTGTACTTCTGCACATTCCCCGGAGTGACCTTCAGTTTCACAGACATGATGTCCTTTGGTCATAGTGGGCATTGCTTGTGCTTAGGAGGCTTTGTACTCTGTAGCAGTGACACTGGCTCTTGGCATCTGCCATTTAGCTTGTCAAGCATGTCTTTCGAGTGTTTATCATTTATAAAGTGGATGACTTCTGTTAATATGCTGGAACAAATTTGTCCTTATCTTGGGATTTACGTGTGATATTGCTAAGCTTCTCCATCATTTTCTGTTTTATTTTATATGATTCTTCATGGTTTCTGCCTTACCTCAATCTGCATAGCTTTCTGCAAAGACTGTTCTTCTTTAGACTGTAACGAATCTGAGAAAGACTTATCAATAATTCCAGCATCAATTTTACCTCTCTTGAGTTCTAATTTTAAAACTTCACAGCCAGTTTTCCACGAATCTGCAGAAATACTTAATAAAATCATTTCCAGATTTATGTGGTTGCTGAACTTTTCCGTTAAATTTCACTCATTCAAGAGTTTTATTTGTTGTCATATTAAGATAATTATTGAAAGTTTGTATAATGTCTATAAAAGTATCCCTTCCTCCTTGCAAGTTTTAGGTGATTTACAACATTATCTATTGTAGCTCCTATTGAATGCAATAGTGTATTTTAGTTTTTTAGTTAATATTTGGGTTTGAAGCAATTTTGCACTTAAAGATAAATGTCTGCCAGATATACAATCTTGTGATCTGTTTCAATCATCTGTGATATTAAATCATGTATGATGCATTATTTCCCCACCTTGTCTTCCAAATGTGATTATTCTGCAGTATTTCTTCATTGTTGCAGTAAAAACAGAGAGTCGTAAAATTTTTACAGCGTAAGAAGAGGTCCTTTGGCCAATTGTATTCATGCTGGTCATCAAATGTTTATCTATTCTCATCCCAATTTCCAGTACTTGGCCCGAAGTTTTGTATGGTTTGATATTTCAAATATTTATCTCAATATTTCTTAAATATCTTGATTTTTCCTGCCTCTTTTAGACTTTTGGCAGTGAGTTCCAGATACGCTCGATCCTCTGAGGGAAAAATAATTTCCTTACATCCCCCTAAATCCTTACCTTAAAACTATGGCCCCTGGTTATTTATCCATTTAGTAATAGGACATGTCTCTCCCTTTCTAACCTGCCTATGCCCCTCAGAACTTTGTATGCCTCAATCAAATCCCCCTCCGTCTTCTTTGCTTTAAGGAAAACCAAACCCAGCCTATGCAGTCTCTCTTCAAAGGTGAATTGTTCTAGTCCAAACAACTTCCTGTTGCCTAAACTTTTTGTCTTGAAGAGTTTTTATTTCTTTACTTAGCAAAGTTGTTTGATTTTCTTGTCTTAAAATCTTTAATTGTGCATGGTATTGCTGTATAACTGTACTGTTCACTTGAGGTTTTCCCACTTTTTAATGGTCCAAGTGGAGGTGCCCTTATTTTCACAGGCAAAATGAAGACCTCCTGCAGACAAAATGAATGCCCTCCCACCATCCACAACATAACATACAATGCTTGTCATTTTGCATGACTTTCCTAAATAAAGAGTTGTGCCTGCAGCCTTTAAATCTTCTTGCCAGAAATGTGGTTGAAATTATGAATCTCCCTTTCTTACTGTAGCCATAAAATACAATCTAGCTCTGTCTTTGCTTGATTTAGTTTTGCAGCTGTCCCTTTTGTCACCTTAATTCTGTTATGCAATGTGCTGCAACTTCGGTAAAAACTAAGCCAGTGTCTCTTGATTACCTCCCTGTAGCCATGCCTCATGATGGTAGCATTGCAGTTGCGAACTGTGAATGTTACTTTTGCTTCTAACCTTCATCTGTTGTTTGTGCCATTCATTTAAAGTTCGTCCCTTTGCCCAACAGGAATTTTAACTTGATTCGTGGAGTCCCATAATTTTACTCCCAAGCTAAACCTCTAACTAGGAATGCCTCTGCAGAGCCTCACTTCCTGATACATCTGTAGCTGCCAGATATGACTACATTTTAAACACATTTGAGACCAGACTACTACTACTCCAGTTTTGATCAAATCTGAAGGAGAGGTTTCAGCTTAGAGTGCTTTTTCTCCTTAGTTGGTCTTTCCACAAATGTCAGCGAACTGCTTGTTTGTTCAGGCACTTGCAATTGTTGCTCATCAGTGTAAGTACTCCTTAAAAGTAAAACCAGTGCCCTTGTGGTGCAGTGGTAATTTTCCAACCTCTGAGCCAGAAGACTTAGGTTCAAGTCCCCCAACTCCAAAGGCTTGCAATAACATCTCTGAAGAGATTGATTCAAGGATCTTAAAGCAGTGGCATGGTGGCTTAGTGGTTAGCACTGCTGCCTCACAGTGCCAGGGACCCAGGTTTGATTCCACTCTGAGGCAACTGTCTGTGTGGAGTTTGCACATTCTCCCTGTGTCTGTGTGGGTTCGCTCCGGTTTCCTCCCATGGTCCAAAGATGTGCAGGCTGGGTGGATTGGCCATGCTAAATTGCCTGTAGTGTTCAGGGATGTGTAGATTAGGGGGATGGGTCTGGGTGGGATTCTTTGAAGATTGGTGTGGACTTGTTGGGCTGAAGGGCCTGTTTCCATACTGTAGGGATTCTATGGAATCACAATCACTAAAGTCTTTAAAACTGTGAACTTGTTTGGTATTGTGGAAACTATTTCTGGGTTTGATAAATTTCTGTTCACCATTGTACCTTGTCGCACTAAACAATGATGCACTCTACTGATCACCATATGGTATTTGTGGATAGAAGGGTGTGAGCTCCATTTCTCTTTTATTGACTCGATTTAAGGACAGATTTGGTTTACAGAATAGAATAACAATGATTGATGAGCCTGAGCAGAAATAGGCTTTTTACTCAGCATGATGTAATTTGTTGCACATTAGTAATTTGGTGCACGTTGCATTGTCATTGATACTAGAACTATTGGAAGATTAGGAAAAAAGTACTACTGGGAGACATAGGTGACATATCTGTTCTCATTAAGATCCAGCGCTTTTCTTAAATTTCCCCAGCCAAGGCTATATCATGATCACATTGAGTGGTGCTGAATGTTAACCTTCGCTGATGGGATTTCCTCACCTCCAGGGGCAAAACTCTGAACCTGAGCCATTGAATGACCTGATGACCTTTATATTGTGGTGGAGCAACCTGGCTACGTGGAGAGAGGATGAACGCTAACTTTTCACTGGGGGATGTGGGGCTACTGCCTGTGTGAAAACTCCAGGCATTCAGTCCATTTGTCTCTCCACAATAGCTGGCTGATCTGTTGAGTATGACTAGCATTTCCTGGTTTCAGATTTCAGATTTCAGAGTAGTTTGTTTTAAAGATATGGTAAGTGTAACCTGCACTGCTTTCCTTCTGTCTAATTTGTTTATCCAGCAGCTGTATGTCTCTTCAACTGGAAATTAGTTTTGCAAGTTTTCATGACTAAATTAAACTGGAACTTGAATTTGTGACACCTGCATAATTGCTTCTGTTACCTGAAGTGCCCTGCCTGGGTGGTGATGATATTACCAAGTATCACAGTATCAATGCAACTTCTGAAACACTGTCCTCAAATCTCAACTAATGTTACCATTTGATGGTTATAATGTCCTTTTGAATGCTTAAGTAGAACATTTATTTCACCAATATTAAAAATGCATCCTCTTCAGAGCATTGTGCATTTAGACGTATCTTTTGGAATTTTGTGTTATTAGATTCCAAAGTGATTGACATTCCTTGTTATTTTCATTTCACATTTTGATCTGAAGAATAATCATAACTCCACTGTCATGACTTTTGTGAGATTCTGATAATGAAGATGATTTTACAATTGAACAATAAGCATATTTAATTGAAAACCTCTCCAGGCCCAATGTATCAAATGTGAATAATTTTTACAATGGATTGTAGCAAGGCTATCAATACTGAATACTGAAGTCATTTGTAGCTTGAGTCTGTCTTGGCATTCAGGCTGGTGTGGTTGTTGCTTGTAAACCCACTCGACGTCATATTTTAATGGGAAATTATTAAATAATTGTCCACAGCAACCTCCAGTTAATTGCATGATAAACGTGCTCTTACGAAAATTGTTCTGTATTTTATGTATTTAAAATAATGCAAACTTTATATCAGTTTCTGTTGGGATCTATCTTACAAGCCTGTTTGAAAAATTAGATGAGTATTCATTGTACATCAATTAGAGAGTAATTCTGCTTGGGTAATGGGAGTTACTTGGTCAATAAGGGGAGTTCCAGTATCCATTGCAGTCACAGGCATTCTATCTTTGAGCCAGAAGGCCCAGGTTCAAGTCCCACCTGCTCCAGAGGCACATCATAACACATCTCTATAGGCTGTTTTAAAATATCTATACATTGCAGTAGAAGGGTCTTTTTGGTGTAGTGGCTGTGTCCTATTATCATGGCCTGGAGGCCTGGATTCAAGTCCCAGCTGCTCTGCACATCTGAGCAGGTTGCAGTATAGTTGAACTACATCGCAGTAAATGGGAAGTGTGATTCTAAGTGCAGAATATGTCATGTTATTTTTATTGAAAGATGACAAGGTGTAGAAAGACTGTTCTTCAACACTTGTTACATTTATTCCTAGAATATAAATGCTTCTGGCAAAGTCACCATTTATTGCCGATCCAAGTTGCCCTTGTTTGTAACAGTGAGCACTCTTCTTCAACCAGTGATGTCAATACACTCATAATGCTATTATGAAGAGAATTTCAGGATCTTAATCCAGTGACTATGAAGGAATTGTAATGTGGTGCCAGCTCAGGATGGTGTGTGTGACTTGGAGTGGAATTTGCAGGCAATGGTGTTCCCATGAGTCTACTGTCCTTGTTATTCTTAGTGCTACAGGTTACATATTTTGAAAGTGCTTTCGAAGGAAGCTTGACACGTGGTCGTAATGCATCTTATAGATAATAAACATTGCTGTCTCTGTGTGTTTGTGGGAGAGGGAGTGAATGTTGGAAGTGGTGGAGGAGGTGCTGAGCAATGGGCTTACATTCCCTTGGATAATGTCAAAACATTTTGAGTATTTTTGGAGCTATACCTCTCTGGGAAATTGGAGAACATTCCATCACAATTTTGACTAGTGCTTTATAATTTCCCGTCTCTGACCTGCTGTTGTAATTATAGTGTTTATATGGTTCAATTAAGTTTGTAGTCAGTGGTAGACAATCGGATGTTGATGGAGATAATCGACATGAAAGTGTCAATGTATAAATGAAGCTGAAAATCCACACAATCTGACATATAACACAGCTAAAGGTGGAACTTGGGACAGTTTGAGCAAGTGGCTATTGGACTCAGGCACAACGCCTGATGGGGGCACAACGCCTGATGGGGACACAATGCCTGATGGGGGCACACATGTCTTGCCAACTTCTCGTTAGTAATTATTAATGTGCCAAAGGGTTAATCTAACCTATATACAGTTGTTATGTAACAAACTGCATCCTGGTATCAAATACCAGAACTGTTTTTGACAAGACTTATTTGTGGCGAGCAACATAAGAAGGAGGACTGTACAAACCCGACTGCCCCGGTTGACCCATTGTCTCTGCTTGCTCCTGTCCCACCGAGCCCATCTCCACCTATCTCAACTCCGTTCTTTCCCCTTTGGTCTAGGAACTTCCTACCTATGTTCAGGACACAACCCACACCCTCCACCTTTTCCAAAACTTTCAATTCCCCGGCCCCCAACACCTTATCTTCACCATGGACGTTCAGTCCCTGGCATCCCCACGAGGATGGCCTAAAAGCCCTCCGCTTCTTCCTCTCCCATAGGCCCACCCAGTTCCCCTCCTCCAAGTCTCATTCGCTTGGTGGAACTGGTCCTCATCTTCAACAATTTTTCCTTTGATTCCTCCAACTTCCTACAAACCAAAGGGGTGGCTACAGACAGCCGCATGGCCCTGAGCTATGCCTGCCCCTTTATCGGATTCCTGGAACCGTCCCTCTTCAACGACTATATCGGCACCATTTCTCACCTCTTTCTCCACTATGTTGGTGACTGTATCAGTGCTGCCTCATGTGAGGAGCTTGAAAGTTCATCATGATGAAAGTTGTCATGATGTTATAGCTGATTGGGGTAGAGTGTTGTCAACAGGAGACAAAAAAACTGCAGATGCTGGAAGCTACAGTCAATAGATGTGGAACTGGAAAAGCACAGTTATAACATTATGACAATAATACCCTTTTCATGTGAAGGTAGGAATCAGGAGCAGGAATAGACTAATCAGCACCTCAAGCCCCTGTTCTGCCATTCAATACTATCATGGCTGATCTGTTTGTAAACTGAAATTCACTTTAATGCCTACCATTCATTATCTTTCAAATCTTCCCTTGACAAGAATTGATCTACATCTACCTTGAAATTATCCAAGGACGTTGCTTTCACTACCTTTTGTGGGAAGTGAGTTCCAAACATTCATGGTCCTCTAAGAGAAAATATTTCACCTAATCTCTGTCTTAAATAACACCACCCGCCCCCTTGATTTTCAATCATTGACGCCTAGTTTTAGATTTTCTGATTAGAGGAGACATCCTCTCCACATCTAATCTGTCAATACGCATCAGGATTTTATATAGTCATAGAAATGGTGTATAGCATGGAAACAGACCCATTGGTCCCACTCGTCTATGCAGACCAGATATCCTCAACTGATCTAGTTCCATTTGTCATCATTTGGCCCATATCCCACCTAACCCTTGTTATTCATGTACAAAAACAAAGTTGCTGGAAAAGCTCAGCAGGTCTGTGAAGGAGAAAACAGAGTTAACGTTTTGGGTCCAGTGAACCTTCCTTAGAATTGATGGTAGCTGGGAAAATGTCAGTTTATATGCAGAAAATAGGGGGGTGGGTGGGGTAGGGAGTAAACGATAGGATAGAGCCCGAAGAGAGAGAAAGACAGTTGGACTGACAAAGGAGTTGCTAACGATCAGGCTGGGAGGGTGAGTAGTTGTTAATGGGGACTGTTAGTGACTAACAACAGGGGGTGTGTAATGGCAGGCTATGTGGTAACAAGGCCTGGTGTGTGGGGTGGGGGGCTGGGACATGGGAGAGTTTAGGCCCTAAAATTATTGAACTCAATATTGAGTCCAGAGGGCTGTGGAAAATGAGGTGTTGTTCCTCCAGCTTTTGTTGGGCTTCACTGGAACACTGTAGCAAGCCAGAGACAGAGATGTTGGCCAGGGAGCAGGGTGGTGCATTGAAGTGGCAGGCAACAGGTTGTTCAGGGTCTTTTCTGCGAGCAGAATGTAGGTGTTCTGCGAAGCAGTCGCCAAGTCTACGCTTCGTTTCCCCAATGTAGAGGAGACCACATTGTGAGCAGCGAATGCAGTAGATTAGATTCTGGGAAGTGCAGGTAAAGTGTTGCTTCACCTGGAAGGTATGTTTGGGCCCTTGGATAGTGGGGAGGGAGGAGGTAAATGGGCAGGTGTTACACCTTCGCTGGTTACAGGGGAAGGTGCCGTAGGGCTGTGGGGAGGTGTTGGGGGTGAAGGAAGTGTGGACCAGGGTGTCCTGGAGGGAACGGTCCCTGCGGAAGGTGGAGAAGGAAGGGGAGGGGAATATGTGTCTGGTGGTGGCATCTTGCTGGAGATGGCGGAAATGGCATCTGATGATCTTCTGGATGTGGATGCTGGTGGGATGGTAGGTGAGGATAGGGGGATTGTTATTCATGTACCCATCCAGACGCCAATTAAATTTTCTCATTGTAACAAACTCCACCACTTCTTCTGGCAGCTCATTCCATACACGCAGCACCCTCTGTGAAAAAAATTGTTGATCCTCAGGTCCCTTTTAAATCTTTCCCCTCTCACCTTAAAGCTATGCCCTCTAGTTTTGGACTCCCCAACCCAGGAAAAAGACCTTGACTATTCACCCTTTCGATGCCCCTCATGATTTTATAAACCTCTATAAGATCACCCTTCAGCCTCCAATGCTCCAGGGAAGAAAGCCCCAGCCTATTCAGCTTTTCCCTGCAGCTCAACTGTTTAAACCAATCACCTCCCACTCTTTAAATTTCAGCAGCTACAAGCTGAGTCTGTCCAACCAGGACCCGGTCATTTCAAGTACCAGGTGACCAATAATGTGCACCTTATTCCAGGAGTGGTCTCCCACGTGCCCTGTATACCTTGCAAGATAGCCTTCCTGTTGTATTTAACTCCCCTCGTGTTAAATGATAACATTCTCTTAACTTTCTTTATTATTTGCTGTACCTACGTACCAACCTTTGTAATTCATACATAAAGGCACCTGTATTTTTCTGCATTTCAGAGCTTTGTAATCTCTCACCATTTCGATAAAGGTTTTTTTTTATTCTTCCTGCTTAAACAGGCAATTTCATATCTTCCTCTATTTGTGACTACCTTGCATGCTTACTTCACTTTTCAATTTGCTTTCTAACGTATGTTTATGTCATCAGTAAATTTGGCATCCGTACCTTTGATCAATTCATCTAAGTCACATATAAATTGTAAACCTTCAAGGGGTTAGTTCCGATCTGTGTCGCGCACCTCTTGTTGTACCTTGGCAATGTGAAAAAGACCCATTTTCACCCATTGTTTGCTTTCTCTGAGCCAGCCAATTTTCTACCTATACCAGTATGTCATCCTCCACACCCTGAGTTTCTATGAATGCCTTCATTCTGCTGATTATTTATTGGCATTGGAGGCAGTTCAAAAGTGATTAAGTCATCTGGTTCCTAGAATAATGGTGTTGAGGTATCCAGAACATGTCAATAGGCTAGGTCTTTATAATGAGATAGTAAGAACTGCTGATGCTGGAGTCTGAGATAATACAGTGTGGAGCTGGAGGTACACAGCAGGCCAGGCAGCCTCAGAGGAGCAGGAAAGCTGATGTTTCAGGTCGGGACCCTTCTTCAAGTCTTTATAGTTTAGCCTTTAGAAGAATGATGAGAGATCTTTTTGAAAGTTAGGAGACTTTGAGTGTGCTTGATATAGTAAATGTTGAGAAGGTATTTCTGCAATTGGGGAACCTCAAGCTAGGGGACTCGGTTACAGAATAAGGGAAAACTCATTTACAACTGAGTAGGCAAGGGATTTCTTCTCCCAGGGGGAAGGAAATATCTGGAATTCTTTATCCTGGAGAGTTGTGGAGGCTGAATCACTGAAAATATTTAAAGATGAGGTACATAGATTTTTGAAATATTGGGAAACTGAAGGCTATGAAGATCTGGCAGGAAAATGCCCTGCTATAACTTATTTTTTGATAGCTTCTAACATTGTTAACTAATAGCTTTTAGTTTCCTGTTTTCTGCACGCTCCGTTTTTGGATCATGCCATGACATTTGCCCACCTCCAATTTAATGGGGCCACTCCCAAGTCAAAGGAATTTTGGAAAATTAAAACTAATGCATCAACTACCGGATTAGTCACTCCTTTGAAGACCCTAAATAAAGTCTATCAGGACTCAGACACTTGTCAGGTCACAGTTCCAACAATTTTCTTAGTAGCAATTCTCTGGTGATTGTAGTTTTTTTCTCCCCTGAGTTCTTCCCTCCCTTTCATTTCTTGATTTATTACTGATCCAAGGATTATTTATTCTACCCTCCTTAGGGAAGATTGATGTAAAATGTCTGTTCAATTCATCTCCCACTTTGTAATTTTATCTTATTTATTCTCCAGTTCAGCATTCTATAGGACCAATGGTCCCTTTGGTAATTTTTTGTCTTTTTTAATATTTATAGGAATTCTTAACTTTTTTATGTTGCTGGCTCACTTTTTAACCATTTATGCTTCAGTTATTCTTTGCTTTTTGTTTGATATTCTGTTCCATCTTCTGACCTGCCACCTCCTTTCCACAATGATATGCTTCACTTTTAAATTTGGTTCTATCTTTGACCTTTCCTAGATAACCACAGATTGTGAGTGTGCCTGCTAGAGTTTTTCTTACTTGTTGGAATGTACAATGTACAACAGTCAATGATGAAGCGTCAGCAACAATAATATTGAATATCAAAGCAAGGTGTTAGATTCTCTTTTTTCAAAAATGGCCATCGCTGGATACCTGTATCACAGCAATGTTACTTGTCAGTTATCACCTGAAACCTGGATGTTATCCAGGTCTTGTGGTGTATGCACGTAGACTGATTCAGTATTTGAGGAGTCGTGAGTTCTATCGAACATTGTGAAATCAATGGCAAACGAGCCCACCTCTCACTTTAAATGGAGGGAAATCATCCATGAAACAGCTGAAGATAGATGGTCTTAATTGACCCTGAGAAATACCCATGCTGATGTCCAAGGACTGAGATGATAGACCCCCAACATCCAAAACAGTGTTCATTTGTGTTAGGTATGACTCCCACTAGTGCAGAGTTTCCTCCTTTATTTTTATTGATTTCAATTTTGTTACAGTTCTTTGGGAAGCAGACTCAACTGAATCCTGCCAAATGTCAAAGAGAGTCTCACTCTCACCTCAACTCTGAAATTAGCTCTTTGCGACATGTTTGTGGCTGTAAATCTAGAGACGAGTGATCATGTCAGAAATACACTTGCCTACACCTTATGGTGCATAACAGAGAGATGTACAATACCACTCCTGTTTCACATTCTCTTTGATATTCGCATCTTGACAGCTGCAAGTATTTTGTTAAAGAAAATTCTTTTCTGGAAACATTGTGAGAAAAATTATATCTGCATAGATAGCCCTGCTCAATCAGTTCATTGTAGAAGCCTCTGAACACATTTTTGAAAGAACTGTATGGATCTGACTTGAGGATGCCTTTATTTCCATTCCTGCTCAATGGTGCCACGTCCTCCTTCATTTTACTAACTTGCTTATAATTGAGAAATGTCTGATAACCTTAACTGAGCCATCACAGCTTTTTGCGAGACGACAAGGTTGTAAATTTCACTGATTTTTATTTCTCCATTCCCTGAAAGTCTGCTTTAACATTAACTTTCAGATTTGAAGTTGATAATTAGAGGTTGAGATCTGTTGTTTTCAACAGCCTAGCAGCTCGTTCTTGTGAATTTGCATGCCTGAAGCACGGTGTTCATATCTATCGTGTCGCGGACCAGTGAGCAGCAATATAATAAAAACAACTTCTCTTCAAGATAAAAATGAACTTGCTAATCAAATTGAAAATTGACGTTTTACAGACAGAAACCTATTGTGCTCAGTCATGAATGGTTGGATACCAGTAAGTAATATTGCATTGTCATTATGAACTTCATAACCGTACTAGTGCATGGAATTCTAATCTCAGTTTGCAATAAAATCCTCTGTTTAACTCTGCAAAGAATGCATTATTGTGCTTCATACTATCTCAAGAAAATGTCTTAAATACTCACATTCAAACAATTTTCAACAGTTTTGTAATCTACAGTCTGAATAAAAATAGAACTGAAGAAATAATTTAGGATTATGTTTTGTTCTGAGATTAAAATAAATGTGAAGGGTTTCCCTACACCATGAAACAGTTTGCTGTATTTGACATTACTTAAGAACATAGGCATAGCTAAATATATTTTCAAGAATATTAATTTGGTGCAAATGATTGTACCACAATGTCATAAAACATTGAATCTCCATGATTTCCCAATCCTTCCACCTCACACTCTGTAGAGAGCAGGAGGGTGTCTCGGTCACTTAAAGTTCACACAGTAAGGCACAATGGGAGGTGCAAAAAATTGAATGTAGTTTAGTTTAGGTTCTAGTTTCACAGAAGGAAAATCTAGTGAAAATTGCAAATAATGCCTATTGGTCTAACTCAGTATGATTAGTGCATTCATTTCCACGTATTCTGTTTTCTTGTAACTGTGGTTCTCCTCTGGTTGTCAGATATCAGGATAAGAATATTATTTCAGAATCCATGGAAGAGAGGGCCAAAAATTAATATTTTTTCACTCGATGTGCCATCCAAGTACTGGGTTAGGAAAGGCCAAGAAGATTGATAAAAACAGAAACAACTGCTGGTGCTGTAAATCAGGAACAAAAACAAAGTTGCTGGAAAAACTCAGCAGGTCTAGCAGCATCTGTGAAGAAAAAAATAGAGTTAACGTTTTGGGGCTGGTGACCCTTCCTCAGAACTGATGGTGGCTGGGAAAATGTCAGTTTATATGCAGAAAATAGGGAGGATGGGTGGGGTAGGGAGTAAACAATAGGATAGAGCCCGAAGATAGAGAAGAAAAGTTGGATAGCCAAAGGAGTTATTCTGAGGAAGGGTCACCGGACCCGAAATGTTAACTCTGTTTTCTCCTTCACAGATACTGCCAGACCTGCTGAGCTTTTCCAGCAACTTTGTTTTTATTGGAGTTGCTAACGATCAGGCTGGGAGGGTGAATAGTTGTTAATGGGGACTGTTAGTGACGAACAACAGTGGGTGTGTAATGGCAGACTATGTGGTAACAAGGCCTGGTGTGTGGGGTGGGGGGCTGGGACATGGGAGAATTCAGGCGCTAAAATTATTGAACTCAATATTGAGTCCGGAGGGCTGCAGGGTCCCCAAGCGGAAAATGAGGTGTTGTTCCTCCAGCTTGCATTGAGCTTCACTGGAACACTGCAGCAAGCATGAGACAGACATGTTGGTCAGGGAACAGGGTGGTGCATTAAAGTGGCAGGCAACAGATAGCTCAGGGTCTTTTTTGCGAGCAGAACGTAGATGTTCTGCGAAGCTGTCACCCAGACTATGCTTCGTTTCCCCAGTGTAGAGGAGACCACATTGTGAGCAGTGAATGCAGTAGACTAGATTCTGGGAAGTGCAGGTGAAGTGTTGCTTCACCTGGAAAGTACATTTGGGCTTTTGGATAGTGGGGAGGGAGGAGGAAATGGAGGTTATGGAGTTCAATCCAGGCAAATGCGAGGTGATGCATTTTGGAAGATCTGATTCAATAGCGAA
This sequence comes from Rhincodon typus, assembly GCF_021869965.1. Classification (NCBI taxonomy): domain Eukaryota; kingdom Metazoa; phylum Chordata; class Chondrichthyes; order Orectolobiformes; family Rhincodontidae; genus Rhincodon; species Rhincodon typus. The sequence continues at coordinate 25,561,383 of NC_063363.1, read as the reverse complement.
CTATGTGGTAAATGGAAAAGCCCTGGGAAAAATTGATGCACAGAGAGATCTGGGTATTCAGGTCCATTGTACCCTGAAGGTGGCAACGCAGGTCGATAGAGTGGTCAAGAAGGCATACGGCATGCTTTCATTCATGGGACAGACTATTGAGCACAAGAGTTGGCAGGTCATGTTACAGTTGTATAGGACTTTGGTTCGACCACATTTGGAATACTGCGTACAGTTCTGGTCGCCACATTACCAAAAGGATGTGGATGCTTTGGAGAGGGTGCAGAGGAGGTTCACCAGGATGTTACCTGGTATGGAGGGCACTAGCTATGAAGAGAGGTTGAGTAGATTAGGATTATTTACATTAGAAAGACAGAGGTTGAGGGGGGACCTGATTGAGGTCTACAAAATCATGAGAGGTATAGACAGGGTGGATAGCAAGAAGCTTTTTCCCAGAGTGGGGGACGCAATTACTAGGGTTCACAATTTCAAGGTGAGAGCGGAAAGGTTTAAGGGAGATATGCGTGGAAAGTTCTTTACACAGAGGGTGTTGGGTGCCTGGAACGCATTGCCAGCGAAGGTGGTAGAGGCAGGCATGATACCATCATTTAAGATGTATCTAGACAGATACATGAATGGGCAGGGAGCAGAGGGATACAGATCCTTGGAAAATAGGCGACAGGTTTAGATAGAGGATCTGGATCAGCGCAACTTGGAGGGCCGAAGGGCCTTTTCCTGTGCTGTAATTTTCTTCGTTCTTTGTTCTTTGTTCTTTGTAAATGGGCAGGTGTTGCACCTTTGCCGGTTACAGGGGAAGGTACTGTCGGGCTGTGGGGGCGTGTTGATAGTGAAGGAAGTGTGGACCAGGGCGTCGCGGAGGGAATGGTCCCTGCGGAATGCTTACAAGGGAGGGGAGAGGCATATGTGTCTGGGCGGTGGTGGTATCTCGCTGGAGGTGGCGGAAATGGCGTCTGATGATCTTCTGGATGTGGATGCTGGTGGGATGGTAGGTAAGGACAAGGGGAATAGAACCGAAAGAACTGTGGATGCTGTGAATCAGGAACAAAAACAAAGTTGCTGGAAAAGCTCAGTAGGTCTGGCAGCATCTGTGAAGGGAAAAACAGAGTTAACGTTTCGGATCCGGTGACCCTTCCTCAGAACTGTTGTAAGGACAAGGGGAACACTATCGCTATTGCGGGAGGGAAGAGAGGGGGTGAGGGCAGAAGTGCTGGAGATGGGTCGGACCCAGTTGAGGGCCCTGTTGACAACGGATTTGGAGAATCCTCGATTGAGGAAGAAGGTGGACATTTCGGAGGCTCCCATGTCAAAGTTGGCCATCTTCATAGATGCTGCCAGACCTGCCAAAGTTTTTCCAGCTTTCCCAAGCTTTTTTTTTATTCCAGAAGATTGATAGTGGGGAGGTGGCTGCAGAAAGTTTATTAAAATGCGTGCTGAAACAAGCTGTAGTGTCAGAGCAAAGCTCTAGCCAGTGTTTCAACATACGTTTTCTAGCAGTAACTATTGATTAAGCATGAGGAATGACGACCCTGGTGGCTTTCATCATCTTGTGTTTCTTCTACTTAGAGCTGGCTTTCTAAGGCCAATTGTACAGCCTCTAGTTCTGCCTAAAGTTTGTGTGGAAATTCTCCCTGGGCTGGTAAACTGATATCATAGTAGTGGATATGTTTAGACATAAAACCATGAGGGGAGCGGCTGGTAGAAATATTTGGTCAATTTCAGTGCCAGTCTTGGGTAAATGTTTGATTTCCCCTTGTGCAAAGTAATGGTACAATGGTGTATCATCTCTTGTTGAACAAATCATTGATGTTTGATCCTAAATGATGTTGTAAACTTGGCTCAGAACAAATGCTCTGTTGTGCTATGATCAGTATTGGATCAACATTCGGGATTCTCTTCTTGTGCATAGCAATGAATTGAAAGGTTTTTGTATAAAAAGAACCTCCATCACATTGGTGTGACAGTTGAAGATATGAAGTGATTGATAAGGAAGGAGAATACTTCCACGATTATGCCATG
>NC_063363.1:25442646-25558958 GCF_021869965.1 Rhincodon typus | reverse complement strand
ATTGTGTGTGGGTCTACCCACAGCATGTTTTACAGCATCCGCAGTTCTTTTGGTTTTTTTTTCAAAGTGCAGTTTCTCTCAGCCATTTTCTTCATTTGTCTTTGTTTCCCATTGACCAAAAGTGATTCCACAAAGAGTTTGTGATGATTCCAATTCATAAACACTGTGTGACGAATGAAAGAAATTGCAGTTTTGCAGACCAGTTAAGAAGAATTTAAATATGTGTGCCTATGTTTTATACAGGCCTTCTTGCACAAACAACTTCCAGGGTTAGAAATCTGGGCTGAACTCTGTGTCTCTATCTTTTGGGTTCTAAACTTTGCCAAACCTTCTTTGCTAAAGGTTCTTAGAGTAATAATTTTAAAAACCCCAGTTCCAAACTGTTGATCTCAGAGCTTGACTGAGACTGCTGATGAGGTAAGAGCAGTAGTAGGTATTGGATGATTGTTTGCATACAAATGATATATAAGGATATGGGGAAATGGCAGGAGATTGTCCCTAAGAACTTCTGCAAGCACGATGGGCCAAATGGCCTCCTTCTGTGCCGTAACAATTCTGTGATTCTGTGATGTGAGCCCAAAAGAAGCATCGTGAAATAATACCACATTAAAAGTTGAGACTGAGAAGTGCAATCATTCCACCCATTTACCTTGGTGACCCATTTTGTTTGCTGATATGAGTGTGATGGCCTTGACTGTCCTTAATGATACAGCTTCTGCTAAATACATAAGAATGGGATTTGGGACTCCCTTTACAGAACTCAATGATTATGCATGGTCAAGTTAGATAAGATATTGCAAAAGGGTTAGGAGGGAATTGTTCTCTGATTTACGTTGCATTAATATTTCCTTTTCACTGAATGGGCACTGAATTGTTTTAATGAGCATTTTAATAAATGATTCATTCAAGATCCTTGCGGGATCTCTACTGAATAGGGCTGTTCTTTTCACTTAATTCTCCATTTTTTAAGCGAACCTTAGTTTGAAGCTGTACTGAGAAGATAAGGAGAGATTCACAGCCTGACACCTGCTGTTCTGCAATTGGTGTATCATAGGCACTGCGTGAAGGGATACTGATGTACCTCTGGATTTTGTCTGCTGTACAATGGACATAGATACCTAAAGATGTTAACAAAATAAAAAGGATTTCTTTCTTTTTTGAATTCCATGAACCCTGCTTATGGATTGATTGTGAAATAAGTTGCAATCTGTACAATAAAACTCTCAATAACTGCTGGGCAACAGAACATAAGAAGTCATAAACCTTGGTACCATTAATTAGTGCAGCATTAAGAGGCATAGATTTATTGATAATTGATAATGTGAATTTAGATGATTTACACAAGCAAATGAGGATGCTGTGAGTATTCTTGTGTGTTGATATTAACCATAATTGTCTCCATTAACTGAAGAGCGATAATGAGCCCAATGGCTGGTCCTGTTGGACAGCAGGCATCTTACACAATACTGCCCAATGGAACAAAAACAGAAATTGCGGGTAAAATTCAGCAGGTCTGGCAGCATCTGTTCAGAACAGAGTCTGAAGAAGGGTCACTGTACCTGAAATAGTGGCACTATAGCTCAGTGGTTAGCACTGCTGTCTCACAGCAACAAGGACCGGGGTTTGATTCCAGTCTCAGGTGACTATGTGTGTAGAGTTTTCACATTCTCCCTGTGTCCGTGTGGGTTTCCTCTAGGTGCTCTGGTTTCCTCCCACAGTCCGAAGATGTATGGGTTAGATGGATTGACCGTGCCAAATTGCCCATAGCATCCAGGGATGTGCAGACTGGGTGTATTAGCCATGGGAAATACAGGTAGAGGATGGGATGCCCTTCAGAGGGTCAGTGTAGACTCAAGGGGATGAATGATCTGCTTCCATGCTTTAGGGATTCCATGAAACATTAACTCTGCTTACCAACAATTTCTGTTTTTGTTTCTGATTTCCAGCATCCACAGTTCTTTTTTTTGTTGTTTACTGTCTGATGGAACTAATTTTAGAAATCTTCCAGTCCTTTAATTTATTTCTCCTGTTGAATATTTTGTTCACGTCAATCTGAGGTCAAGAACGTAGAATTGTAGAAAGTGTACAGATTGCCATTTTTCTTACTGCTGGGCTGATATATTGCCAGCTCCCTGGTCTTTTTTAATGCAATATTTCCATTGGTATTGAAGTCTGTACAATTTATTTAAGCTACGTTTCTTCTTAAAACTCTCTTCATATTCTGTCTTCCTATGAAAATGTGTAGTTAGTTGGAAATTTGAAAGAACACGATAGTGATATAGGAAAGGAACTTTGTAATTTTCAATTTGAAAATTGCTTTCTTTTCATTAGAGGTTGAGAGCACATTTGAAATGGAGCTTGGAAATTGGTAACTGTTAACATTTTGAGGAAGACAAATAATAAGTGTCTCAATCTATGAAACTGTTATTGAGTAGTGCTGCTGGACAGGCGCAGTACACAGAAATCAATTGTCAGTCTGTATTTTTGAACTTCAACATCCTGCTCCTCAGATGAAGTTCCAGGTTCATACCAACCATGAAAAAGTTTACATTGCAGTGCCTTCTCTGTCCCAGGGGAAGACAGAAGATAAAATATAGTCAGCCACTAAATCGAGGATGTGGTGGAACACAAGACTTTGAAATACTTATATTCACTTGAATGTGGTTCTGTCATAGAGTCACATATTATTGATCATGTCCTCGAGTCACCACTGTTGTTCTTTGACATTTGGTGGAGTACGCTTATTAGGCAATACTTGTGCCTGGTTGACACTGAGAGGTGAGAGGGCTGCACTTACTGAGATGCCATATTTTGGATGGATTCTTAAACTCAGGTCCCCTTAGACGGATGCAAAACATCCCCTTGCAATGTTTTGAAGCAAAGCAGGTGAGTTATCATTGGTACATGAGTAAAATATTTAAGCTGCAATCCAAATGGAAAGAAAACATCATATTTGGGCATTATTGCTTTGCTGTTTATGCAAATTTATTGTTTACAAATCATTCCCTAGTTTACAACGGTGACTCCACTTCAACAGTACTTTGGGACATGCTAAGGTCATGAAAGACACTATATAAGATAAACTTTCTTACTAATTGATCATTTGAGAAGTCCATGCTATTACTTTGAATCAATATTAGTCTAATTCACCTTGTTCTAAATTGGTATTAACATAATCGTGAATTGTTAAATCTTGTACTCATGAGCAGCAATTTGTTCTGGTGTAAGCAAGTGTTGAATTTATTTGTCCTTTGACAGTGAGTGAAAACTGTCATTGTAAATCTCTTGATTAAAGTCTGCCAAATATGTTGGATTTCAAATCAAACTTGCAAGCCAGATTTGACGCCGTATATTACTTCAGAAAACAAGTTGTATATCTGTCAGACTTTCAACAGTTAAAAGGTTTCAACAAAAGTTGGAGCTTTTAAAGAACATCTTAAAGGAGGACAGAAAATTAGGGAGACGATTTTGAGAACCTTGGGACTTGTCAGCTGAAAGGCCAGTGTTGGAACAGTTAAAATGGAGGATGGGCAAGAAATTGGAGGAGTGCAGATATCTTGAATGGAAAGGATTGCAGAGGTGACAGAGGAGGAAGGTGAAGGGCTTGGAGGGATGGAAAAAAAAAGATGAGAATTTTAACGTTTACAAATCAGAAGTCATATAGGTCAATGAACACATGAGTTATATTTTTATCGAGAGTAGAAAATGGGATGTTGCCCAGTAACCGAAGGGTCTAGGCCCAAAACGTCAGCCTTCCTGCTCCTATGATGCTGCTTGGCCTGCTGTGTTCATCCAGCTCTACACCTTGTTATCTCAGATTCTCCAGCATCTGCAGCTCCTAGTATCTCTAACTCAAGAGAATAGTCCACTCCAGAGGTGTCATAGAGACGGATGAAGGTTTTGGTAGTTAATGAGCTGGCCACATTGGTGTTGGTCATTGTTGTAAAGTTTCAATCCCCTTTCCAAGTCTTTGTTTCATTGGCACTGCTTCTGTTTTCCTTGCACTTCTGTGAAGCCTACTGGTAAGGTTTTATTATTAGAGTCAGTTGAAATGCAAATTTGTGCTTTATCCTGACAATTATCTGTAATTTAGTTACACAAACAGCTCATCAGTTGTCATTTTTACTGATGAAAATACAGTTGTTACGACCAGAATTCAAAGAAAGCTATTTTTAATTTTTAGTTTAGTTTAGGTGGGACTTGCAATTAGACCAGAGAAATGGCACTTTCCGCAGTTAATCTTCACACCTAGAAATAACATTTGCAATCCCCCACAAAAATTGAAGGATTGAGATTGTGGCACGATCATTCAATTGTTAAGTAAGCCCAATGGGTGCTTGGAAAAGGTCATTGCACGCAAATGTTATTTATCTTGTGTGTGGGTGCACCTACAAAAAATTCTTTCTTTAGCAAAATAATTAGCAGAAATCAAGCAATGTAGGACAATGGAAACGCAAGTGAAACAATACAGCTGATGATGAACAAAATGGCTGTGTCCTTGTGATTGTTTTAAACCTGTGTAATTGTATATTTTGTTATTGAGTCCACTCACACAGACAGCCTATAAGCACACCTCAGTCAATAAGACATTTGTCTCCGAGGAAAATGCCTAAAATGGTGTTCTCAGAAGTGATTATCAAGATTAATCAATGCTTTTACATGAATCTGAAAATGTCAATGTTGTACCACAATAAATTGTTGAGAGCATTATCTTTCAAAACAGTTATCTTAGGCCACCATTTATGGTCCATCATTCTCATACACAGGATTATGTATAATTTTCTTCTTTTACGTGAGCAGTTCATATTTTTGGTTCCCCTATAAGAGGATTTTTATTTTTGAGGGAGTGGCATGAGTGCGTGTACTAGAGCTGAGGGTGAAGTCAAAACACTTAGCTCTTTGATTCCCACATTCTGTTAGTGACAAGATTGGAAAATGTTCAGTATTTTAAGAGTTGAATACATTTGTCCACACAAATGTTTGTTTTGGATAAGGAGGTAGCTGGGCTCGAAAGAAACATAAGAAAAGGAGATCTTATTCAGCGAGTCAGCCCATTGAGTATGCTTCACCATTCTCAGTCATGGCCAATCATCTCTTCAAATCCATTTTCCCACACCATCTCCATATCCCTTAATGCCAATCGTTTTCATAAACCAACCAATTTCTGACTTAAACTCACTCAATGGTTGAGCTTCCATAGCTTGCTTGGGTAAAGAAATTCAAAATATTCACCACTCTTTGAGTGACAAATCCCTCCTCATCTCAGCCTTACATTACCTGCCCTTTAATTCCAAGATTGTGTCTCCTGCTTTTTGACTGACCAGTCAGAGAAACATCCTATTTATATCCACCCTATCATGCCCTGTATGAATTTTGTATGTTTTCATAAGACAATACAGACCCATTTTCCTCAATCCATCCTCATAAAACGATCCTGCCATTCCCAGGGATTAAGCTGGTGAAACCCTGTTTAACTCCCACTGTGGCAAGTATGTCCATCCTTGAGCAAAAAAACCAAAAAGATGGAGTATTCAGCATGTCTCCAAACAACTTCAGCAAGACCTCTGTCCTTCTGAATTCAAATCCTTTGAAATGAATGCCAAAATACTGTTCCTCTTCCCTAAGGAGACATGTTGAAATGGTTACAAAATCACTGGGCTTTAATCCAAAGGCCAACAACATCAAAGACCCATCACACCCTGGTTATAACCTCTTACAACCTCTTCCATCAGGCAGAAGATACAGAAGCCTGAACACATGCATGAGCAGGTTCATGAACAGCTTCGTTCCGTTATCAGACTGTTGAATGGACTCTCGCCTCAAAAAATATGACCTGCAATGTAACTTGTATGCCTCTAAGTCTTTTTGATCCTGTACATCCTTTGCTTGTCTGTATCGCTCGCAAACAAAGCATTTTGCTGTATTTTGGTACAAATGACAATAAATCAATCAAGATTAATGGTGTCAGGATGTGGGTTCAAGTCTGACCATGGTAGCTGGTAGAATTTGAATTCAGTTGGTAGATCTGGAATTGAAGCATAGTCTCAGTATTAGTGATGGCGATCTAAAAACTCAACAAATGCCCTTGAAGGAAAGGAATCTGTCATCCTTATCTGGTTTGGCCGACATGTGATTTCAGATCCACAGAAAAGTAATTGGTCCTGAACTGCTCCCTGAATTGATCCAAGAAGCAACTCAAGGAGAATTGCCCACAATGCATGAAAGAGTTTTTTTTAAAATGCTGGTTGCTCATTCTTTTTTATTGATGAATGGACAAAGACCCCAAAATTGCCTTGGACACTCATACTTTATGGACACTCACCATTTAATGAAAATTCTGCCTTTCTGTTTCTTCTAACAAAGTAAATGACTTCACACTTATATTACATCTCCTATATCCATTGATTCACTTCACTAGCCTGTCCTAGTCCACCCATAGCCTCCTTGCATCCTCTTCACAGCTTAAGTTCCTCCGCACCTTGTTTCCAAATTTGCTGATAATGTCAATGCAATTGATCTTTACCAACAAATTATTTATATAAATTATGAACAGTTGTGGACTGAGCACTGACCCTTTTGGTACCCCACAATTAACAGCAAGCTATTCTCAGAATTATTATTTGATTCCTACAATCTCCTCTATCTCTCTGTAACCCCCCTAAATCTCAAACCATACAGGTATATACCCACAAGTATTTACCAATGTCCTGTGCGAATGCAGTTCAAAAGCCTTATGAAAATCCAAATACATCACATCCACTTGTTCTCCCTTATCTCTGTTACAAGTAACATCCTCAAAAGGCTTTTTTAAAAAATAGTTCATTCACAGGAAGTGGGCATCACTGAATAGGTCAGCATTTATTGCCCATCTCTAATTGCCCAGTGTTTTTTAAAATTCACTTATGGGATGAGGGTGTTGCTGACCAGGCAGCAGTTACAGCCCATCCCAAATTGCCCAGAGGGCAGTTAAGACTCAACCACATTGCTGTGGGTCTGAAGTCACATAAGGCCAGACCAGGTAAGGATGGCAGTTTCCTTCCCTAAAGGACATCAGTGAATCAGATGGGTTTTTCCCCAACAATGGGTTCATGGTCATCATTAGATATTCTATTGATTTCAGATTTCAAATTCCACCCTCTGCCTTGGCTGGATTCAAACCCTGGTCCCCTGGGTCTCTGGATTAACAGTTCAATGATAATACCACTAGGCCATTGCCTCCCCTCAGCACAATTAAGAATCAATCACATTGCTATGTGTCTGGAATCATATAAAGCCAGACCAGATAAGGATGACAGATTTCCTTCCCAAAAGAATATAACTGAACCAGATGTTTTTTTTTCAACATAAACAACAATTTAATGGTCATCAACAGACTCTTAATTGCAGATTTTATTTTTACTGAATTCAAATTGAATACCTTAATTTCAAATTATTTATTTCTTTTTCCTGTGTTCTTCCATGCAATGTCATTACAGCCTTCAAATTAGGATCAGTAACTTGTGCACTCGTAGAATCTGTATGACAGGGCTTTTTCACATGGGTACTGTTTAAATATTGCCTCAAGCAATCCTCTGTCTGTAATGTCAGCAAATTCAGAGTAATTTGAGGGATTATTATGCCCAGCACAAAAGTTGATATTTCCAGACTAATATTGTACATGATGTGCTATTTTTTAAGTTGCTTCGTCACTTAACATTTACACTTGGATACATTAAAATAAACTTCCTTTCATTACAGGTGATTTCACCTGGGTCAGGCAAACTCTGCCAACCATAGCAATAAAATAGGTGGACAATTTAGAAAATCGTCCTATTCTCAAGAACGAAGAATCCAATTATAACATAAGAAAACAACTATTTATGGAGTCTTTCTCTAACAAAGCAGTTGAACAACAATAGCATGTATGACATTTTACTGAGGAGAATTCACTTGATGCTGCTAGCCAACTATAATATGAGTTGAAGCATTGTGGACTCATGCCCCATTGCCAGAATTAGACCATAACCCACAGCGTACTTCAGTACAGCACTGATGGTGTTCTACTTTGCTTTTATTATTTTTGGGAATGAAGTGTTAAAACAAGGCTCTTTGTTTGAGCTTAAAAAGTCTCATGACGTGACTTGAAGGAGCGGAGGGTCCTCCAGGTTTCCTTCTCAATACTTATCCCTCAACCAGCAACACCAAGGAGAGATTATCTGTTTAATTTACCTCATTATTGTTTTTGGAACTTTACTGTGCACAAATGTACTCCTATTACAGCAGTAACTGCACTCCAAAAGCAATTTATTTGGCTGTAAAATATTAACAAATCTCCTGTGGATATGAAATTTTCTGAACAAATGCCGTATTTCGCTCAGAAACAGTAATTACACGGTGTTAAAATTTGTGTCCAACTGTCCCAGTTGGCACATGATTCAATGCATGGAGTCAGCATCTGGAGGATCGGATAGAGTAGATAGGGATGAGCTGTTCCTGCTTGTAAAAGGACCAAGAACAAAAAGGCACAGATGTAAAGCAGTTTGCAAAAGAAGAAAACATGACGTGAGAAAATATTTTTTCACACCATGGGTGATCAGGGCTTGGAATGCATTGCCTGGAAGTGTGGTGGTTGGTCCTATTTGAATTATGTGCAAGTGTATGGGAAAAGAGGCAGGAGATTTATACAAAGCCATGATGCATATTTGTAGAGCCAGTACAGACATTATTGGCTGAATGGCCTCCTGCACCGACACAGTTCTGTGATTCCTGTTTAGTTGCAGTAATCTGTCTCCATAAACCCAACAAACTCAGGACCCTGTGCTGTTTGACCTCTCTAATTTGTATTATGAACCAGTTTCCATCCCCTTTTAAACTGTGTATCTTTTGATTTTGATCATTGCTTGAAAATTTACGGGCCAGAGCTTCATGTAAATCATGATTGGCCACAAGGAGTCACAAATTGCGTCGTGCCAAACGTATTTCAGAATGAAGTGGGCTGCATTTAATTTACTGCACCCATCTAATCTGCATGATGCATCGCTTGTGGATAAGTGAGTCCAGAGTCACTTCCTACTTTGCGTTGCCAGCTGCGTTTAGAAGAGCAGCTTGCTCCTTTTTTAGGGAAACAAGTTGGAATGTAACTGAAGAAAAGTTGAGCATAGGGGGCAGAGAGATGTGATCGATGTTGTTGTGGAGCTTGGTAGGAAGAGAAATCCTATAGTAAAGTTAAGAAGTTTTGAGGTATCAAACTGTTCTATTTAACAACTCTAAAGTTTCCAATTCTTAAATTATAACAATAGAGTCCTTGGACATGCTTGACCAAACACTAGAGTCCTTTAGCAGACAGGCACCCCAGCTGAGGTCACATTTAAAAACATTTGCAACTTCAAAGTAATTGGGAGCACTTTGGATTGCTTTTGGAAGATTTATAATGAGCTCCAGAATTTGGCAGTGAGGTTTACAGCATCCAATCGGGGAGGGGTCCTGTTCATACAAAGGTTACAACAGATATGGGGACAGTGGGAGAGGTGCCTCCTGGCCAGCAGCATGAGGGGGAGATGGAGCAAATGCTGTGGAAGGAGCAATCATGGAGCTGTGCTCTTTGAGTACTTGGAGCCAAATTCCGCCTTACTGTGTGATCCTAAGTAGAGGTCAGCTGGCATAGCAGCCAATTCACTCAGCAGTCTCAATATTTATCAGTGGGGCCAGTAAATTTATTCAACGCTGAATAAAAAGATTTTCAACAGACAAGAGTGTCAAGACTTAAGGGATCGGTTGGGCTGGGGGTGATGCAGGCAGCAAAGTGGAGTTGTAAGTATAACCAGATCAGTCACAATGGCAGAGAAAAGCTCTAGGGGACAAATAGTCAACTCCTGCTCCTAAGTGCTGTGTTCTTAAAGGGAGGCTTGGGGTGAAGATGGGTGAGAGATATTAGATGGGACTCATCATACAGTTATATACTTGATATTTGCTGACTGAATATATTTGGTGCAAGGACATGTGTGGTCCACAATTGGTGTTTAGGCATCCAATGGAGCTAAGTGAAATCAGGATAGCACTCTATTCATACCTTCCAGCATATCTGGGAGATACTTTCATGTGAGCCCCCTCCCTGACAGAATGTGACACAGAACATGCTAAATGTTTCAGAGAGACATCTCAAACCGGCGAAACTGTACAACTTGCAATACCACAGCAAAAGATACCCTGGCCTCATATTCTGCTTTACAGTTCCATCTTTGTTTCTTTTTTGTAAGATATGACGTGAATCTGAGCAAACCTAATAAATTTTTTATTTGCTCAGGAGCTTGCCTGTGACTCTATAAACAGCTCATTACATTTAATAAGAATAAATATATTATCCCATCTGTTTTATTAAAGCTTGTTACAGTAATTAAGCAAAGTTGTAAAGCCTCCAACAAGATCAAACACATTTGCTTCTTTCCTTCTGAGCAAAAGCCTTAATGTCGGGAAGAAGGGGTCATGCTGAACTAATTACATTCTACAGTAAAGCACAACCGCTTCTCCATCCATTCTGAAGTGCAGAGACTTACTTGGTACAACAGTGTAATTGTTTTTAAGTGATGGTTATATGAACTTCAGAACCAAGCTACTGCTTCAGGGTAATTGTTCTGCCCATTGTAACTAAATACATTCAAGTACAATATAGTTAATACAAAAGCACTCAAAGTGGGTAGAGATGTGATGGACATGCAATTAGCAATTAACTTTTGATCCTAAATGATCATCAGCTGATTTTTTTTTGCAACACAGGCCCACTGTTTCATAATAACTGTTATTGTTGCTCCAATGAATCAATCATTTAAAGAGTATGATCCGACATTTGTGGTTTTGAGTAAGACTGACAGGCTTGTTTGTTCTCCTAATTAATACTACAAAGAGTGAATTTAAGCAGTGTTTTGATACTGTACTTGTTCTAATTGGAGCACTTAACCAAACAAAACTCTTATAGTCACTAGACTGTAGGTATCTTTGTCAAATGCTGTCTTGCTAAGTCTGACTAAATGGGTTGAGCTTCCTGAGGATTATTGCTTTCTCTGCCATCCATGTCCCGTCTGATGATAGTTGAACAGAGGTGACTTACTAACGTGAGATTCTTGAATCCCATCTGGTTGAGGAAAGCATGCTATTTTGGCCCATCTTTTGTGGTCGAGTTATTGACTGAACATTTTCAGCTCTAAGGCAATAGGCCATTTGTCAGCCTGATAACCAATCATTCTGTCTTGCTGCATTGTTTTAGTTGATGGTCATCATTCAGATATAGAGTTAATGACTCTGTAAAGGGTTTGCTCATTAAAAGAGAATCTAACATCACTTTTGATATTGTCCTCAAGGTCATTAATGAAAATGAGAAACCAAATGGGGCAAAACATGCTTTCCCGAGAAATCCCTGTAAATTTTGTGAGATAATATAAATGTTTGTTTTATCCTGACCTGACTGTGTTCACCATGTGAGCTCTATGTCAATTGATCAGGCCTTTAGATATGCCACAAGAGGGCTGTTATTTCATAATTAACTGTTTAAGGACAGTACCCATTTGGTGTTCAAAATGCTCTGGTTTACTTTCACCTTCAGTAAGTGCCACAGTAAAATAATCTTTATCTATCTAATGCCTTATACTTTCAAGGTATCAAGAAAGAAACAAGCTAGCATTTATACAGTGACTTTCAAAACCTCAGGGTGCCCTAAAGTGCATCACCATCAGTGCAGTTCTGCGAAGCCAAGGTTGTGATAATGGAAGTTTGGACAATTAGGCCACAGCAGATTCCCACAAACAACAATCTGATAATGACCAGTTTATGTGTTTTCAAGAGTTGGTTTAAGGATAAATACTGAGCTGGGCTTTGGCAATAACTCGGCTGCTTTTCATGAGAATACGACTGTGGAATCGTTCCATTCATTAGAGAGGTCAGACGGAAATTTGCCTTTATGACTCTACCCCCAAAAGATAACATCTCCAACTGTGCAGCATTCCCGAAGTACAGGAATCTTATTCTGGATTATGTGTTCAAATCACTGGAGTGGAACTTTGTAATCGAAACATGGGGTTCAGAGAGCCAAATGTGCAACTTCAGGAGGTACCATGGAGCAACATTTGAAGCAAAGGCCTGTCTTGCTGTTTCAGTAGATGTAGCAGATTCAGTTGCCTCAGGATTCTCTGATCTCTGATATCTCTGTGGTGTGTTCATCCTTTTTTATTTCTTTAGTCAATGGCACCAAAATCAATCTGATTAGCTGACAGTTATCTCACTGCTTCTTACGTTAATGTATGCAAATAGCTACTAGATTCAACCATAGTATTGTGACTGCAAGTTAAAGCCATTAACATGCAATTCTTTGAAGCAGGACAGTTGCTTTACTTGGACTTAGCATCATTTTAAGTGTTGACTGAACAGAAATGATTATTTTTGTTTCCAAAGATTGAAATTATTTCAGTTTAATGTCTGTCAACAACTTACTTCAGCCAGTGTTTATGACACAAAGTGTAATAGATTAGACTTGTCAATTCCGAGTCATCTGAAGCAAGGCTCATTTTGTTTATGAATTTGTATCTCTTTATGAAGTCACTTCCATAAAAATGAATACCACTTCATGGTTAAATGGCTTTATTGAAATTTTTGATTAGAAATCTTGTTTCAAACATCTCACTGCTTTTGACAGTTCTGGAATGATTACCTTTTATTGACATTTAATCTTGGCATTGGCCCGCTAAATTGCTGACACTGCAATTAGTAGCTTGAAGGAAAGAGCCCAAATTAGGCAGCTTGCCAATATAATGGAAGTCAGTGCCTTTTCGTATTTTTTTTCTTCATTTATTTGTCACTGCCACATGCAAACATGTAGTCATAAAGCACATTGAAAGCACACAAACAAAAAGGAGCAGTTTGACATGGAAAGGCCATTTGGTCTTTTTGAAACTCAACCTACTGGTATCCTAATCTACTTAACATTGAAAGCATTTGATATTTGATCTCTCTTCACATGCCAGCCAGTGTTTTTCACCCTGTGAGTGGAAAGATGTTCTCTGTTTTATTAATTTAGATTTCTGGTCCGCAGTCTTAATGTTAGATCGGCTCAGATCATTGTATTTATGCATCTCTTCCAGTGGCGGAACTGAACTCGAACTAGATTGTCATTTTGGTGCAATGCTTGCAGGATCGTCAAGAAATGGCATCCTCAATTAAAACAACGTTGAATCTAATTGTTGCTCTGGTTCAATCCAAAGTTAAATATTCTATTGCATTATGAGGAGAGCAACCACCTTTCTATTAGTGCCAACATTTCCAGAAAACTGGATAATAGAACATAGAACATAGAACAGTACAGCACAATACAGGCCCTTTGGCCCATGATGCTGTGCCAACCTATTATCCTACTAAGATCAATCTACCCAGCATACCCTACATTTTACTATCCGCCATGTGCCTAACCAAGAGTCGCTTAAAAGTCTCTGAAGTATCTGACTCCACTACCACTGCTGGCAGTGCATTCCACATGCCCACAACTCTCTGTGTGAAGAACCTACCTCTGACATCTCCCCAAAACCTTCCTCCAATCACCTTAAAATTATGCCCCCTCGTAATTGTCATTTCCGTCCTGGGAAAAAATGTCTCTGACTATCCACTCTATCTATGCCTCTCATCATCTTGTACACCTCTATCAAGTCACCTCTCATCCTTCTTCGCTCCAATGAAAAAGCCCTAGCTCCCTCAACCTTTCCTCATAAGACCTGCCCTCCACTCCAGGCAGCATCCTGGTAAATTTTCTCCTAACCCTCTCTAAAGCTTCCACATCTTTCCTGTAATGAGGTGACCAGAACTGAACACAATATTCCAAGTGTGGTCTAACCAGAGTTTTATAGAGCCATAGCATAACTTCATGGCTCTTAAACTCAATTCCCCTGCCAATGAAAGCCAACACACCATACACCTTCTTTACAACCCTATCAACTTTGGTAGCAACTTTGAGAGATCTATGGATTTAGACCCCAAGATCCGTCTGTTACTCCACACATCTGAGAATTCTGCCATTAACCCTGTATTCTGCATTCAAATTTGACCTTCCAAAATGAATCACTTCACACTTTTCTGGGTTGAATTCCATCTGCCACTTCTTTGCCCAGCTCTGAATCCTGTCAATGTCCCATTGCAACCTACAACAGCCCTCCACACTGTCCACAACTCCACCAACCTTTGTGTCATTGGCAAACTTACTAACCCACCCTTCCACTTCCTCATCCAAGTCAGTTATAAAGATCACAAACAGCAGAGGTCCCAGAACAGATCCCTGCAACACACCATTGGTCACCGAGCTCCAGGCTGAATACTTTCCATCTACTACCACCCTCTGTTTTCTATTGGACCACCAGTTTTGTATCCAGACAGCCAAATTTCCCTGAATCCCATGCCTCCTTACTTTCTGAATGAGCCTACCATGTGGAACCTTACCAAATGCCTTGCTAAAATCCATATCCACCACATCTGCTGCTGAACGTTCATCGATGTGTTTTGTCACATCCTCAAGGAATTCAATAAGTCTTGTGAGGCATGACCTGTCCCTCACAAAGCCATGCTGACTATTTCCAATCAAACTGTGCTTTTTCAAATAATCATAAATACTATCTCTCAGAATCCTCTCCAATAATTTGCCCACCACAGAAGTAACCGGTCTGTAATTTCCAGGGTTATCCCTATTCTCTTTCTTGAACAAGGGAATGACATTTACCACCCTCCAATCATCTGGTACTACTCCAGTGGACAGTGAGGACGCAAAGATCATTGCCAAAAGGGCAGCAATCTCTTCCCTCGCTTTCTATAGTAACCTTGGTTATATCCCGTCTGGCCCAGGGGACTATTCTATCCTCATGTTTTTCAAAAGTTCTAGCACATCCTCCTTCCTAACGTCAACCTGTTCAAGCATATCTGCCTGTTTCATGCTGTCCTCACAAACGTCAAGATCCCTCTCACTGGTGAATACTGAAGCAAAGTATTCATTCAGGACCTCCCTTACCTCCACTGACTCCGCACACAAGTTCCCTCCACTACCCCTGATTGGCTCTACCCTCACTCTGGCCATTCTCTTATTCCTCACATAAATATAGAAAGTCTTGGGTTTTCCTTAATCCTACCTGCCAAGGTTTTCTCATGCCCCCTTCTAACTTTCCTAAGTCCATTCTTCAGTTCCATCCTGGCTACCTTGTAGACCTCTAGAGCCCTGTCCAATTCTTGCTTCCTCAACCTTAAGTAAGCTTCCTTCTTCTTCTTGACTAGGTGTTCCATATGTCTTGACATCCAAGATTCCCTCACCTTACCATCCCTTCCTTGCCTCAGTGGGACAAACCTATCCAGAACTTGTAGCAACTTCTCCCTAAACAACCTCCATATTTCTGTTGTGCATTTCCCTGAGAATGTCTGATCCCAATTGGTGCTCCGTAGTTCTTGCCTAATCCCATTGTAATTCCCCCTCCCCTAATTAAATACTTTCCCATACTGTCTGCTCCTATCCTCTCCATGACTATAGTAAAGGTCACCTCTTTTACCTCCCTCCCTATTTTTTTTAAATATCTATATCCCGGAACATCCAACAACCATTCCTGCCCCCGTGTCTATTCTAATCTACTCCATCATATTCGCTTATTGTTGAGTCATAAAGTCATACAGCGCGGAAACAGACCCTTCGGTCCAACCAGCCCATGCTGACCATAATCCCAAACTAATCTAGTCTCACCTGTTTGCTCCTAGCCCATACCTCTCCAGACCTTCCTTATTCATGTATTTATCCAAATGTCTTTTAAGATTGTAACTCTATCCGCATCCGTCACTTCCTCTGGAAGTTCATTCCACACAAAAACTGCTATCCGTGTAAAAAAAAAAAGTTGCCCCCACCCTCCAACCCCCATGCTAGCTTTTGCCTATACAACAGTATGTATGCTCCCAATGTAATTTATTGCTTCTAAAATTCGTTGAGAAACTTTGACAGGCACTGACACTGTATGTCATCATTCCTTCCTTTTCTTTCTTTGTGTTTTGATTTTTATTTGGGATACACATGATGGTGGGGACACAACTATTTAAGCATTGGGATGCTATGATGGAACTCTGTTGAACGCAGTTAAATAGCCTTCCTGATGTATATCTGTCATTGTTTACCTTGATCTTTCAAATAAATAGGAACATCAGTCCAATACATGATCTTGGTATTTACCTGCGTTGAGACGTTTTGTACAAACTATCCACTACACATATCCAGACTTCAATCATTTTCTGTGAAATGCTTCGGAGCACTTCTCAGAGAAATTAGTTACTGGAATAAATATTTGCTTCATTATAATATATCTCCCTTTATCCTTTGCTATCTTGTTTCTTTTTTCTCTCATTCATTCTGACATTTTTGTTTCCTTTCCTCCTGGCAAATTGAAGTAACATTTTATATACTTCAATCTCCTCTTTGAACTAGATCTTGCACATCTGTTATTTTTTTTCTCTTGTGTGGTTAACAATAAAAGAGATTTAAAGGCTGCTTAAAAGGAACTCAACCGTGCAAGTACGCATCCATAAGTGGTATCAATTTACTCAAGGTGGAAAGCACAACAAAAGAAAATCCACTATGATGCCTGTCACATTTGCTATTTTGAATTTAAGTGCCATTCCATAAGCAAGTTTAACCTGAAAGATAGCCAACCATAAGCTCTGAATCTAGAATTCATGTTGCAGATCCTCATTCCCAGCAAAAATATATGTAATAATCAGTCATCAAAGGAAACATTAAAAAGTGATATTTTAGTGGTCTTTGCTATTGAAATTTGAACATTAATTTCTTTGAAATTGACTTCTTTTCTGTTCTTCATGATATTCTCCACAATTGGGTGGAGAGTTCATTTCTGTAGCATGGCTTCCTAAATTAAAAGCAGGATTTGCTGATCTTTCTATTGCAAAATTTTAATGTGACCTCTAAAATCCAAAAAAAGTTCTTGTAATGTTGCATCACTAGCATTTGATCTGATCTGTAATTGCCCTGGAGAAGATCATGGTAAGCTGTCTCTGTGCAATGTGTGGTGGGAATACAACAAGAGTACTGATAGGAAGGGAGTTTTACATTTTTAATCCAACAACAGTGAAGAAACAGTGGCATTGTTTTAAGGCAGCATAGTGTGTGGCTTAGAGGGGAATTTGCAGGCGATAATGTTCCCATGTGTCGGTTGCCCTCATTCTTCTAGACGTAATAGTTTGCATGATTGAAAGATACAACTTAAAAAGCTTTGCCAAGTTGCTACATTGAGTTTTATCGATGGGATATATAATGCTACAGCTGTATGTGCTGGCAGTGAATGTTGAAGATGGTAGATGGGGTACCAATCAAGTAGACTGCCTTAGCCTTGGTGATGTCAAGCATTTTGAGTGTTGTTGGAGCTGCAGTTGTCAAGGCAAGTGGAGAGTATTCCATCACACTCCTGAAATTAGCCAAAGGTCACATGAAGCAGATCGGAATGCTACAAAAAAGAAGGCAGTGGCAGAGTAGCAGTGTTCGGGTTCTGTCTTCCTCCTCTGCAGTTTTTGTTCTTTCTTTTTCCTTCTACCCCTTCTTTTTTCTTAAACATACCTGATAAAGAGAACTCTTTGGCAGGCTCCAGAGTGGTGGCAGCATTTTCAGAGGCAGCGTGACTAGAGAGTCGGTCGGTCGGCCTGTGAAGCCTGAAGTGGGATTCTCGCTTCCACATGGAGTGGGCTCCTGGAGGTGAATGGCGTGGGCTTGGAAGCCCGGAGCGGGACACTCTCTCAGTGGCATGGTGTTGGCTGGGAAACCCGGAGCTGGACTCTGTCCATTTTTAAGTTGTGACTTATTGGGGTGCCCCAGAGATCAACGCTGGGGCCACAATTATTTATAATGTATATAAATGACTTGGATGAGGGAAGTGAATGTCCTAGTACCAAGTTTGTGTATGACAGAATGTAAGGTGGGAGGGCAAATGGTAAAGATGGCACAAAAGGGTCAGCAGACGGTTATAGACAGCTTAGGCATCTCGGCAAAAACATGAAAGATGGAATATAAAGTAGGGAAAATGTGAGGTTGTGCACTTTGGCAGGAAGATTAGAGGAGCTGAATACTATGTGAAAGGAGAAAGACTTTAGAAAGCTGCAGGTCAGGGATTTAGGGATCCTCGTGCATGAAAAGGCTAGCATCCAAGTTCAGATACTAAGAAAGGCAAGTGGAATGTTATTTCAAAAACAATAAGGTATAAAAATAGGTAAGTCTTGCTAAAACTAAATAAGCCACTGGTTGAAACATACCTAGAATACTGGTCCTCTTAGTGAAGGAAAGATATCCTGATATTGGAGGCAGTCCAGAGAAATTTCATTAGGTTAATCCCAGGCATGAAGTGATTTTCTTAAGAGTTGAAGTTGAGTATGTTGAGCCTATACGCATTGGAATTTAGATGATTGAGCGGTATCCTTCCTGCAACCTGTAAGATTCTTGGGGGATTTCACAGGGTAGATGTGAAGAATTGTATCCCCTTGTGGGAGACTCTAAAATAAGAAGGCATAATTTCAGAGGCTTTAAAAAAAACTCACTCGTGGGTTGTGGGGACCACTGGCTGGAGCAGCAATTTCAAATTTGCCTATTCTTAGTTGCCAATGAGAAGGTGAAGGTGAGCTGCCTTTTTCAATCACTGCAGTTGTGTGCTGTAGGTAAATCCAAATGCTATTAGGGAGGGAATTCCAGGATTTTGATCGAGCAATACTGAAGGAACAATGACATGTTTCCAAGTCACAATGGTGACTGGCTGAGACGGGAACTTGCAGATTGTAGTCTTCCTATGTATCTGCTGCCCTTGTCCTTATAGATATAGTGGTCATGGGTTAGAAATATGCAGTCTCAGGAGTCTGAGTGAATTTCTGCAGTACATTTGGTAGGTGGCACGCACTGCTGCTAACGAGCATTGGTGGTTGAGTAGATGTTTGTATATGTGGTGCGAATCAAGCAGGCTCATCAGCCATAGTTATGTCAAGCTTCTTGAATACAGTTGTAACTGCTCTCTTCCAGGCAAGTAGGGAGTATTCCCTGATACATCTGACTTGTGCCTTGTAGATGGTGCACAGGTTTTGGGGAATCAGAAGAGTTATTTGGATCCAACTCGCTCTTTGAGTTCTTGTACTTATAAGTCTAGTCCTGTTCAGATTCTGGTTAATAGTAAACTCCAGGATTTGGATAGTAGGCAAATCAGTGATGATTCATTGAATGCCAGCATAGGTTTGGCAGAAGAAGTAGCCTCCTTCTGCTCCTACATCTTATGGTCTTGAAGATGGTGCACCATCTGGTGATGACCGGTCTGGTCACAAGTTACTCCCCACAGAAAAATCCTATCCCCTGACCTGCACTTGGAGCCACTATTGTATATTTGGTCCAGTGGAATTTAAAATTAATGGTAACTCTCAAAATCTTAACAGTGAGGGATTCAGTGATGGTAATATAATTGATCTTCAAAGTGAGAGGGGTTAGATTCCTTCTTGCTAGAGATGGTCATTGCCTCACACCTGTATGATGCAAATGTTACTTAACAGCACATGCTGTTTTGCTGTATATTTACAAGCTAACTTTTGTATATACACTTCAGCTTTAGAATAAAGGACAAGTCATCATTTTTGAGCAGTCAGGCAACCCATTTTTCATCAAATAACTTCAAATGCAAGTCGGGTGACGAGCTTAACTCTGGATGCTGATCCAGATAAAAATCGATTGCAACAGAGAGACTCCCTGTTGACACATCTTTTGAGACTTTGGACCAGTAGGATTTGAAAATGAGGGAACTGGGTTCGGCAATCACAATGAGATCGTGGAGTTCTTCATAAACGTTTGTAGAAGATGTGACTGGAATGCGCATTCTTAGTCCACAATACAAATGTGGAGCTGCTGGATGCAAACTGTTGATTATAGTGTGTTGTGGAACAATGTGAATATATTCCTCAATGTTAAAGTCCTGGATTTCACTCAATATGCCAGTACAATTCAAATGGTATTAAGTGCTCGAAGGACAAGACATGCCCAACTTCCTGGGCAAGTTTGTATTGAGATAAAATTTAAATTCATGAGGAACCATCGACTCTTTATTGTGTATCAGGTATTTATGAGTAATTGTGTGAACTTTGCTTCTCTTTGGTGCAGTGGACTGTGCAGGAAGCTCATTTAAGCTTCAAGATACATTGGCTTTATGATGGATTATCAGCAGCGTTAAAGTTATCTTTGATTGAATCTTACAGAGAAAAAAGAGCAACTGTTGCAACAATCTGTCACAATGTTCCAATATATTATGACTTAAGGCAAATTCGAGAGCACATCATTAATCTCTCCAAGTCATCACTCACGGTAATTTAATTTGTGGATATCCAAAATAACTTGAGCATTATTTGAAATTAAAATCAATTAGAATTTTCTCATAAACTTGATCTTATAAAGGAAATATAATCTGATAATTTAGCTTTGAGAGAGTTTGGATTATTATCCTAATAAGAAGACCTGGAATTGAGCAGTAAGGAACTGATTATTGTCTTTTGCCTCTTCCACTTTGACGAGGAACAATTGAATTATTATAAACGTGATGCAAAGTAACGGTAAATCTTGCTTTGATTGACATACAAACAAGTTTCATAATATTGCAGAACAAAATGTAACAATTGTACTTTTATTATATGATATAAGGAGGCAGGTTGAGAAAGTCATAGAGTAATACAGTATGGAAACAGGCCCTTCGGCCCAAACTGTTCCATGCTGACCATGGTGCCCACTCAGCTAGGTCCAATTACCTGCATTTAGTCCATATGTCTCTAACCCCTTCTCATCCATGTACCTATCCAAATGTTTTTATAAAGTTGCTACTGTACTTGTCTCAACTACTTTCTCTGGCAGCCCATTCCATATACACACCACTCTCTGTGTGAAGAGGTTGCCCGTCAGGTGCTTCTTAAAAATTTTTCCTCTCTCACTTTAAAGCTATGCCCTCTAGTTTTCAATTCCCCATCCCTGGGAAAACGACTATATGCATTCATCCTATCTATGCCCCTCATGATTTTAGACACCGCAGTAAGGTCACCCCTCATTCTCCTACGTTCCAAGGAATGAAGTTCTATCCTGGCCAACTTGTCCCTAAAACTCAGGCCTACTAGTTCTGGCAACATCCACACAAATCTTTTTTGCACACTTTCCAGTTAAGCTGTGTCTTTCCCATAACAGGGTGACCAAAACTGTGCACAATACTCCAAGTGCAGCCTCACCAATGACTTATACAACTGTAACATAAAATCCCAATTCCTATACTCAATTGACTGATGAAGACCAGCATGCTAAATGCCTTCTTCACACCCTGTCTACCTGTGATGTCACTTTCAACAAAATATATACTTGTACTCCTCGGCCCCTCTGTACCGCAACACTTCTCAGGATCTTACCATTTACTGTATTAATCCTACCTGGGTTTGACTTTCCAAAGTGCAATACCTCACACTTATCTGTTTTGAATTGCATTTGCCAATCCTCAGCCCATTTGCCCATCTGATCAAGATCTCTCTGTAATTTTTGTTAGCCTTCCTCGCTATCAACGATACCTCCTAATTTTGTATCATCCGCGAATTTACTGATCATGTCTTCTACATTCACATCCAGATCATTTATGTAAATAACAAATAGCAAAGATTCCAGCACTGATCCCTGTGGCACTGATTTCTGCTTCCAATTTGGTGTTGATGAACTGGTCAAATGATTTAAATATAGATTTATCATGAAAATTTAAACAGTTGTATTATGAACCACAGATCATTCTGAGGTGGGCAGTCGATTAGTTTTTCCTAGTTATAGTTATAGCCTGATTGCCCCTGTTACAATCCAGTTACCTTGTCATTCAAACTTGTGAAGTAATTTTTGGTGGTCATAACATTATAATGTATGATTAAACTTACGTATATCTTTATTTGGAAACAATGTTATTGATTGCATGGCATAATGCTTCAGTAATAATTTTAATGTCTCTGGTGGCTGACTGCAAGTATTTAACCTATCATTGGTACATAAATTAGCCCATGGAACTTTGGTACTGTGTAGCCTGATACCAAGGGTTGAAGATCGCTATTAATGAATGTTTCATCCTACTAGAAAATGGGGACTTGCATTTCTTTTTCAAAGTTAGTATGTGTTTATATTGCAAAAACCAAAACAAAACTGTGGATGCTGTAAATCAAAAACTAAAACCAAAATTGCTGGAAAAACTTAGCAGGTCTGGCAGCATCTGTGGAGAGAAACCAGAGTTAACATTTCGGGTCGAGTGACCCTTCCTCAGAACCTATGTGTTGATGTGTCATCACCTTTAACTGTATGAATAATATAATAGACTGGAAATACAATGGAAGCAAATCAATCCATGAACAGTCTGATGAAATTTGAACATTTAATGGGCTGAAAGATAGGGTTGAAGTCCCTGATTACAAGAAAAACATGTGTTATTATTCATACACATTTCAAAGTAGGAATTAATTCTATTTGTGTTTGAGTTTTTATATTCAGTTATGAACATTGCAGAACAGTTGAATGAACATTGCATGAAGCTTTAGGAACAATTTAAATTGAGGGATTACTTATTTGAGCCAGAGTCGCTGCAGGTAACAGAGAATTTGAAGACCATTTTTAAAGGCTGCAGGTAGGTTGACCCAAGCCACTTACGCTGCGTTTTAGCACAACTTTGTCACCATTCCGTTTTTGCACTTCCCTTTAGGAACTGAATCTTGAACTTGATTCTTAATAGATTGGGTGTGCGAAGAGATACAGACCTCAAGGCTGATCCCTAACTTCCCTCATTCTGTTCCCCAACCATTTAAAAAGAGCTGCATGTTGAAATTATAAACTTGATTTAGTTTTGGATTCATGACTTGTGCACATTTTTCAGGGATTTAGAATTTTAAGACAGAATTAACAGGTTTCCAACAAATAGCAGAGGTTCTCAATTAGTATTTCTGCTGTACGTTGCAATTGCGATGTAAAGAATTTCCGATTCAGTTGTTTGAAAGGGAAGAAAAACAATGCCTACCCTCTTCGATATGTGTTTTATAGTTAACAGCCAATAATATGACATTGTACCACACATTTCAGATGACCATGTATAAATTCGAATGGTACAGAAAAAAAATTCAATTCATGCCCATTTGAAAGAGATCTTGAATAAGCCCCACTTCCCTCTTTTACACCACCCTGATTTAAAAGTGTTAACCCAATTCTGTTTTGCAAGTTACAGTTAATCTTGTTATGAAGATGTATTACCTCAAATGTTAAGTTAAAATATCATTGATTGGGTATAGATTTATATCTTAGACATTTTAGGGGCAGCAAGGTGGCTCAGTGGTTAGCACTACTGCCTCACAGTGCCAGGGGCCCAGGTTCAATTCCACCCTTGGGTGACTGTCTGTGTGGAATTTGCATGTTCTCCCCATAGCTGAGTGGGTTTCCTCCAAAGATGTGCAGGCTAGGTGGATTGGCCATGTTAAATTGCCCATAGTGTTCAGGGATGTGCAGATTAGGTGCGTTACAGGGGGATGTGTCTGGGTGGGATGCTCTGAGGGTCAGTGTGGACTTGGTGGGTCAAAGGGCCTGTTTCCACACTGTGGGGCTTCCAAGATTTTGTAAAAGAGCACTTTGCAAAGCAGAGGGGAGCAGCTGCAACTGGGAACATGTTGCCTTTGTCTAAAAAAAAGCTGTTTGGAGTTATTAAGGGTTGAATATTAACAGAACTTTGTTATGCAAGAAACCTGGCAAATTGGATACCAAGCTATGCAGAGTTTGGTGTGATTGACAATATTAGCTGCCTTCAACATTCAAATTTTGTTGTAACCAGTGGAGGAGACAAATAAGTAAAAAGAAAATCCATTTGTCTCTCCTAACTCAGTCACAGTAATCTATTTCCACTGCCCACTCATGCAGTGAATTGCAAGTTGTATCATTCTTTAAAAATAACTCCCTACCTCACACTCATCCCATGTTCTTTTGCTAAATCTCTGGTATAATTTCACTAAGTATGTGCATTTATGAAATCTGTGCAAATTACAACATGCGTGCAGTAAAATGTACTAAATAGAAGCATATTAAGCTTCTAACTGTAGTAAGAAGTAGGTTCCTACTCAGTTGTTGCCTATACAGTGGTAATATTAGAGAAAGAGTTTTACTATGCCATGTGCAAACTGTGCTATTGTAGTCCTGTCATACTTGCCGTTTCATATCTTGGATTCTGTAGTAGTATGGATGTCTCTTTTTAGTAGAACTAAGAACTTGAACTGTCCAACTATATGATGCATTTCTGACCTTTAGTGCTTTGCATTGGTTTGTGTCTTTTACAAGAAATCGGCACAAGATCTTTTGATAGTGTCCTTCTCTCCGACAGCAAAACTCAAGTGGTTTATCAACTTCATCTTTAAAAATAAATGCACTGTAGAATTCAAGCATGCACTTAGCTATAGTGTTTACATTGTTGGACTTCTTAGGAAATTTCAGTGCTGCCAGTGCATATTGAGACTTTTGTGATTAATTCACTGATACCTACTCAGGCATCAGAATGTAATAATAAAGAGTAGGCTTTTCAATTCATCAAGCCTGCTCTTCTATTCAATTATTCCAGAGATGATTGACCCTTAACTCCATTTTTCTACCTTTGCTGTCTGTCCCTTGATAACCTTGCCTCTCGAAAGTCTATTTTTCTCAATCTGGTTTGCTCTCATTATAATAGCATTTATTGACATTTTCATTTTACTGCAATATTTATCACTTTCCACGTTTAAGGAGGACAAATACATTATGGAATGAAAGAAAGAATGAATGCATCAAGTCCTTTTTATGAGCAATGAACACAGAAAAGGCTGATCAGCGCCTGTAAATTGAAAAGATCACCCTTCATCGATACTGAGCAATTATCCCTGAACTGGTAACCCCCTCATGTTTTCAAAACATTGTGAAATATCACATTTTTAGTTTTAATTTTACTATTTCCAGCTCATTTGGGACTTCATATTGAAGCAAGAGAGGAGTAAGGTACTAGATGGGAACATTACCTCTCTGCAAAGTGTACAGTTGAACTGACTCATTGTTCTTATATTCCTAGGTTCTTATATCCTTTTCTAAATAGTTTTGTAGTTTCACAGTACATTTTACCCAAAGGAAATATGCACTTTGCTGTGATATAAAATTAACGACTCATTGAGGAAATGATAACCATAATCTCATGATGACTGTTCAAACCCATGCTTGTTGTGATTGGTAAAGAACTTGGTGAATAGATTGATTCAGCTGCAACCAAAACAGGGAATGCTGGAGAAACTCATCAGATCTGGCAACGTCTGTGGACAGAGAAACAGAGTTAATATTTTGAGTCCAGTTTCTGAGTTTTGAAGAAGACTCGTACCAGACTTGAAATGTTAAATCTTTCTCTCTCTCTCTTCCTCTCTCCCCACAGATGTTGCCAGATATGCTGAGTTTCTCCAGCATTCTCTGCATTTGTTTCACAGTTCCTTCATCCATGGTATTTTACTTGTTGATGATTCAGGTGGCTGGATCAATAATTGTTTGTTTCATGCGTTTGGTGCCTTTTGTCTGTTGCAGAAAGAAAACCTCAAACTGAATGAATGTACTGCTAAAAACTAAACTGTTCAATCCCTCACCCCCATCCCAGGCCCCAAGAAAGAAAAATCCCTCACCCCCATCCCAGGCCCCAAGAAAGAAAAAAAAGGCGCCGCCTCGTGCTCCCACGAGGAGCTCGAACAGTTCATCCACTTCACTAACACCTTCCACCCCAACCTTAAGTTTACCTGGACCATCTTTAACACCTCTCTCCCCTTCCTGGACCTCTCTGTCTCCATATCGGGCAACCACCTAGAAACCGATATTCATTTCAAGCCCACCGACTCCCACAGCTACCTAGAATACTCCTCCTCCCACCCACCTTCCTGAAAAAATGCTATCCCCTATTCCCAATTCCTTCGCCTCCGCCGCATCTGCTCACAGGATGAGGCATTCCACTCCCGTACATCTCAGTTGTCCTCGTTTATCAAGGACCGTAACTTCCCCTCCTCGGTGGTCGAGAACGCCCTCAACCGTGTCTCCCACATCTCCCACACCTCATCCCTCACACCCCGTCCATGCAATAAGAACCAAAAAAGAATCCCCCTCGTCCTCACGTACCACCCCACCAACCTCCGGATCCAACGCATCATCCTCCGACACTTCCGCCATCTGCAATCCGACCCCACCACCAAAGACATCTTTCCCTCCCCACCCTTATCTGCTTTCCGGAGGGACAACTCTCTCCGTGACTCCCTTGTCCGCTCCACACTCCCCTCCAGCTCCACCACACCCGGCACTTTTCCCTGCAACCGCAGGACGTGCTACACCTGCCCCCATACCTCCTCCCTCACCCCCATCCCAGGCCCCAAGAAGACTTTCCACATCAAGCAGATGTTCACCTGCACATCTGCCAATGTGGTATACTGCATCCGCTGTACCCGGTGTGGCTTCCTCTACATCGGGGAAACCAAGCGGAGACTCGGGGACCGCTTTGCAGAACACCTACGCTCGGTTCGCAATAAACAACTGCACCTCCCAGTCGCGAACCATTTCAACTCCCCCTCCCATTCCTCAGACGACATGTCCATCCTGGGCCTCCTGCAGTGCCACAACGATGCCACCCGAAGGTTGCAGGAACAGCAACTCATATTCCGCTTGGGAACCCTGCAGCCCAATGGTATCAATGTGGATTTCACAAGTTTCAAAATCTCCCCTCCCCCCACCGCATCCCAAAACCAGTCCAGCTCGTCCCTGCCTCCCTAACCTGTTCTTCCTCCCACCTATCCCCTCCTCCCACCTCAAGCCGCACCTCCATCTCCTACCGACCAACCTCATCCCGCCCCCTTGACCTGTCCGTCCTCCCTGGACTGACCTATCCCCTTCCTAACCCCCTACCTACACTCACCTTTACTGGCTCCATCCCCGCCTCTTCGACCTGTTTGTTTCCTCTCCACCTATCCTCTCCTCTATCCCTCTTCTATCCGCCTCCCACTCTCTCCCTATTTATTTCAAAACCCCCTTCCCCTCCCCCTTTTCTGATGAAGGGTCTAGGCCCGAAACGTCAGCCTCTCTGCTCCTATGATGCTGCTTGGCCTGCTGTGTTCATCCAGCCCTGCACCTTGTTGTCTCGGATTCTCCAGCGTCTGCAGTTCCTACTATCTCTGCTCATGTCATGCTTTTTTTTTAAAAAATAGTGTTTCTTTAAAAGCTGATGAAGAATGTTCTCATTGTCATTTCTTTTGTGAAAAGCCTTCTGCCTTGAAATAAGCACAACAATGTCCACGACTAACATTTACTCTGTTTAACTCTGGAGAATGGCATCCCTATCACATGCTGTTTGATTATACATGAAATGATTGAATTCAGTGAAGTCTATAAAAGATTTGCAGCCTGACCAATATTGATTCTGTTAAGAATTGAGTTAACAGATGATGTAATTTGAATTTCACTTCATACATTTTAGCTTACCACAATGTAAACATTGAAATATCCATATTTTAAAGAAGATAAGTTATTAAATACACTTTGTGTATTTGAAAAAGTTGTCTTAAGCGTGCATGTCATGTCGCTTTTGTTTTACGTGAGAATACTTAATTTGCTTCAGGCACTTGTTTCTTTTGTCATTTGTGAAATATTCTTTCATTTTCCCTTTCTTATCTCTTTGTTATGCAGTCTTTGACTTCTTCTCCTTTGGGGGAATTATTTAGACAGCGCTTTTACCAGTGGTACAGTGCATTTGGATCAACCATCTGACTACTGCCAGAGGAGAGATAGTTGCTTTTAAAGGAGCAGGGGTCAGAAAATAGAAATGGTCGACTCGATTCAGAGTCAGGTAGCTTGAGCTAGTAGATTTCCTGATGATGTACACCCAGTAAAAGTTATCTTAAATGTGTAATTTTTGGTCTGGGGAGGAAGGTGTGGGATAGAGTTGGGTAAACTGACTCTGGAAACCAAGAACAGGGACAGGTGAGTACTAAGTTCAAGACATCTGCCTTCCTTCTCTGGCATATCATCTGTGCTGACTTTGAAGTTGTTCAGACTTCTAGCCTTCAAACCCTCCCTCCTTACCCAACTCCCCTGGCTTCATCTACCCTCCATGCGACTTCCAAAGCCATTCTCCCAGGTCTACCATGGAAATACTTTGGGAGCCATGTAGAGATGAATAAATAGCTTATAATAATTCAGTACAACATGAACCCTTCCATGCTCTGCACTGAAAAAAGGCCCCATTATTAAACTTTTGAAAAAATCTAAAATGTTTAAGTCTTTTCAAATGGCTAATTTCTTATGAAAGAAATAAACTTCCATGCAGACCCCATATCAAATGCAACTAATCTTTAAATAGTGTCGATAAATTGTTTACCGAATCATGAGCTTAAAGCCAAAAAAGAAAATGCTTGCAAAACTCAGCATGTCGGACAGCATTTATGGAGAGAGAACTAGAATTAAAATTTGAGCCAGTTATGACTCCCCTTCTTCCTATCAGATTCAAAACTTTAGCGGTATTTTTTTTTCCACAGATACCACCAGACTCGCAAGGTTTCTCCAGCATTTTCTATGTTTCCTTTTTAATTTCCGGTATCTTCAGTATTTTGTTTTCACGTGAACTCAAACTCTTGCTGACTTAATTGTAGCTTTTGAAACTCAGCCACACATTGTTGATGATGTAACGATAGCCCTTTGGGAATATCATTTAAAGAACCATGTTGAAACTGCTTTGTTTTTCAACCTAAGCCCATCAATCAATGTCAGGAAGACTTCTAACTTTTTTTTACTGACAGTCTCAGACTGCTTATTTCCTTAAAATTCACAGATAGGTCATCTTAAAAAGAAAACTTAAGATCATGACAGTTATACAGCTCTTATCAACCCTTCAAGAACATTTACATCTATTCCATCAATTTGCGACTTCCAAAAAGTTGTTGTGGCCACGGATCAGCTAAAATGAAATCTCTTTGAACTGAGTACTGAGTTCAGAAGTCCTTGTTGAGTTCAACCTGTATGAATCACCACCCCAGCCTTCCATTCGCAAACTAGAAATAATTGGATCTGTCAGAAATACTGGAGAGGAAGTATTCACCGTTCTACAAACTCTGGCCTTGCTTATTTAAAGGTTAGGTTTGGAGACTAGTTTTACTTGATACTGCCCAACATGATCTACTCAATCTTGTGCCAAAGCTGTGCACACACACAAAAAATAGAGGCATGTTTGCACTTAGGAGAATAAAGAAAAAGACAAAATTTTCAGATGCTATGACTGTCTACATTTTGACTCTCAAATAATCTGCTGGATTCTCACAGACCCCAAAATCTCCCTGTCAAAAGTCATTTATTTAATCGTCGTCATTGAGATTTCTGCATTTTAATCTTTCCTGGATTACACACCATCGGAGTGCACTACTTCCATGGCCGATCATTGAATTTAGAGAATATTGAGAAGGATTAAGCACTCTTTTAACCTGTTACTTGATGAGAATTGACATAATTCTTTTTTTTCCTTTATTCATGAACGGGATGAGAGTGTCGCTTCCTAGGCAGCACTTGTTGCCCATCCCTTATTGTCCAGAGGGCAGTTCAGAGTCAACCACATTGCTGTGAGTCTGGAGTCACATGTAGGCCAGATCAGGTAAGGACGGCAGCTTGCCTCTCTAAACGTCAATAGTGAACCAGATGAGTTTTTCCTGACAATTGACAATTGATTCATGGTCATCATTAGATTCTTAATTCCAGATATTTTATTGAATTCAAATTCCCCCATCTGCCGTGGGATTTGAACCTGTGTCCCCAGAATGATATCTGGGTCTCTGGATTAATAGTGCAGCGATTATACCACAAGGCCATCGCCTCCCACAAATTGCAAAATATCATCATTTGAAAACAGCATTAACTTTGCAATAATCCTCCCAGTAACAACATGCAAAAAGAAACCTCAAATATGTAGCTATTTAATTTAAATTATCCAGAAAAATGTATCCTTAATAATAACAACTGCAAATCTGACCTTAAAAAAAAATGCTGTTTTCAACAATTTTTCAGGAGTAGGCACAACTGATGGTTGACTGAGAAACGTAACTAAGTCAATATAATATAACGTTCAGAGAAGTATAAGAGTTAAGAGCTTTGTAGGTGAAATGAAATGTATATTTCAGTAAATTTGCCAACCAGTATTTGCTCCAAATTAAGTTCCAAATGAAATCCATTGACTCCAGAAAAACAACACTGCTTAAAATTGGGAATGAATATAAAAGTAGGTTTGGACATGTTGTCAAACGGATCATGTTCACTGAATTTAACCTTCCAGTAACAAGTCAGGGAGTTGCCGCTTTGTTATCTCAGTAATTGTAATACACTGTATTGTGTATTCATCTGTGCCCAAAATGGCATTTACTGCTGGTAGTTGCAAAGTAGTTTTGACCAGTCTCCCTTCATGCATACAGAGTTACTACCCTCTGACCACTCTCCCTTCATGCATACAGAGTTACTACCCTCTGACCAGTCTCCCTTCATGCATACAGAGTTACTACCATCTGAACAGTCTCCCTTCATGCATACAGAGTTACTACCCTCTGGTCAGGGAATTTACAACAAAGGGACTTGATCTTAAAATTACAATGGGGGTAATTAGGGATGCCATTTGAAAGCAATTTTTCTGTACAGAGGTTTGCAGAACTCAAACAATCTCTCTGAAAAGTGCAGTGAATGTGGGCTCAATTGAAATGTTTAAGACTGAAATGGGAAAAATATTGTTTGATAAAGGACATTGAGGGATATGGAGAGTAGCTGGACTTAAAGTGCAGATTTGCTATGATTTAACAATATGTTCATACTATTCCAGAAGGAGACCCTTCAGTCTATCATGACTGCACCTGCCTATTAACTGAGCATCATTACCTCGTGCCTATCTGCCCATACCCTTGCACATTATTTTTATCCAAATATTCATCCAATGCCCTCTTGAATGCCCCCACAACACTTCCAGGCGGCACATTCCATGCCCTAACAACTCGTTGTGTGAAAAAGGTTTTCTTCTCTTACTCACTTGCTTCTTCAGTAGATTACTATAAATCAATGCTTTCCTGTTCTTCTTCTGTTTATGAGCAGAAACAGCTTTTCTATCTACTCTATCCAGCCAGCTCATGATTTTGAAAGCCCCTATCAGCTTTCCTTTCAGCCTTCTTTTCTCCAGAGAACAATACCAACTTTTTCAATCTATCCACACAATTGAAATTTCTCATTCTTGGAACTTTTCTTACAAACTGCTTCTGCACACTCCCTGGTCTGCTCACATTCTTCATATAATTGGTCACCCAGAACTGTACACGATACTCCAGTGTTATATGCAAGTTCTTGTCCTTGCTCATGTATTATGTGCCCTTTTAAGAACATCAGGATACTGTATGCCTTATTGCTTTCTCTACCAGTTCTGTCACTTTCAATGATCTGTGCATATATATACCCAGGTCCCTCTTCTCCTGAAACCTCCTTAGGACTGTACCCCCTATTTTATGTGTCTTACAACGTTCTTTCTATCAAAATGCATCACCTCATTTTGCTCTGCATTGAAACTCATTTGCCACCTGCCTGCCCAGCCCGACAATTTGTCTATGTTCTTCTGAAGATCCATGCTGTCTTCCTCACAGTTTACAATTCTTCCAAGTTTGATTATTTGCAAACTTTGAAATTAACCCCTGCACACCAAGATCCTGATTGTTAATGGGTATATGGGAGAGCAAGGGTCCACATGCCATTCCAAGGAGATCTCCACTACAAACCTTCCTCTAGCCTATAAAAGATCCATTGACTATTACTCTGTGTTTCCTATCACTCAGTCCATCTATATCCATGTTATCATTGACCCTTTTAGTTCATGACTATAACTTTCCTCATAGGTTTACTGTGTGGCAGTGTCCACATACATTACATCAACAGCATTATCCTCGCCAAGCCTTTCTGTTACCTTTTCAAAAATCTCCAAGTTAGTTAAACATGACTTTCCCTTTAGAAATTCATGCTGACTCTTCTTATCAACCCAACTTTTTTCCATGTAACTACTAATTCTATCCAAAATAATTGACTCTAGAAGTTTTCTCACCGCTGAAGATAAACTGGCTGGTTTCACCAAAGCCATAATGGTTGCAAATTTCTAGTCTGTTGACATGTCTTCCAAGTCTAAGGAAGACAAAAGATTGCGACCAGTGATCCTGCAATTTCTGCTCTCACTTCTTGCAAAATCCTTGGATGCATCTCGTCCATTCCAGTGCCTTGTCAACAACAAACAATCAAACACTTTTACCCTACTGATTTTGAACTCTTCCAGTGACTGAGCTCCCTTCTGTGTCTCCATGGCCTGGGTAGCATCTCTCTCTTTGGTCAAGCTGGATACAAAATATTTATTCATTTAACGCCTTAGCAATGCCCCCATCCTCCAGCCTCTCTCTGCACCTTGTCGGTAGCCATAACATTACATTCTGCATTCTGTTCTATTACCTTGTTGTACTTGTGTAAGATATGATTCGTCTGGTTAGTACACAAAATAATACTTTTCACTGTATCTCGATACATGGGACGACGATAAATCAAAACAAATCAAAAATGTGTAAATCCCCTTTTCAGTCCTGAATTTACCCTATTCCCTTTACCATCCTTTGTTAGAAGACTTTAGGATGCCTTTTTATGTTGGCTGTCAGTCTTTTCTCATAATTCCTCTTTGTTTTTCTTATTTGCTTTTTAACTTCTCCTCTGAACCTTTGATATTCCTCTTGGTTCTCAATGTGGTTGTCTGGCACTTGCATTAAGCACACTTTTTTCTTCTTTCTATCTCCTTTGTCATCCAGGGAGCTCTGGATTTGTTTGTTCTTCCTTTCCTATTTCAGGAAAAATATCTTGACTGTATGTGAGCCATCTCCTCTTTGAAGGCAATCCATTGTTCAGTTACTCTTTTTCTTGTCAACTTCTCATTCCAGTCAATCTTAGCCAGTTCTGCTATTGCCCCATTGAAGTCCATTCTCTGCCAGTGGATTTTTCCCACTGTGGAAGTTTAAACAATCTCAAGAGGCCTTCTTCTTTCTCCTGTGCCCCTTTGCAGGGGTCATGTAGAGGAGGAGAGTGGTGGGCTCATGGTATAGACAACTTGAAAGAATTGTTGTTAACGTTGAATCAATTATGACATTATTCTGTGTCTGAAATGTGTGTGTTCCTCAGCTTAAGGACACAAGCTCCAATCCAGAAAGCTGGTTTCATAATCCAAGCCACATGTCAGAGCAGTATTGAGGGAGTACCCTGCTATCAGAAGTGGCTCCTTTCAGATGGAACTGTTCAAAGATAAACAGAAGAATGAGTTGCTCAAAGATTGTGCCTCCATCAACACTGCTTAAAAAAAGTTGAATTATCTGGTCATTCATTGAAGTGCTGCTGGTGGAAACTTGTACATTGATTGGCAATGACCTTTACACAATTCAAAAGTACTTCATGGGCTGGAAATGTGCAAAGCTAGTATAGAGGATATAGAGCAAGCCCTTGCAAAGCATAGAAGTGAAACTTGGAAGGAAAAAAAAACTGTTTTGAATGGTTTGTTTTTAATTAAGATTTCATTGTATTTGAAAGTACTTTACCAGGTGCTGTATCTTCAGATATCTCATTTCATGGTAATCGTTTTGTGATATCAAAACAAAATGCCAAGTAGTTGCCCTTTAACAGAGCTAAAGCTGAACTGTTTCCCTCAGTCAGGTGAAACATGTGGGAAATAGCAAACCATTAAATACTGATGCACCGTGAAATGTGTAGTTTAGTGTCTGTTCTATGCAGGCTGCAGAATTACATTTGGCTTGGGTGGTCTCGTTTAACAGTTTTGAGAAGATGAGGCTTGAGGACATGTGAACACTTGAATCATCACTGTAAAGCTAAGATTGCATAAAAACTAGTTAAGCAGTGTCCAGGGGCATCAGGTTTTGTATTAGGACCTTTATTGTTTTATGTTGTTCTACCTTGGCTTCAGAGTGCATAGCCATGACAATTGATTTGGTTTTTAAATATATATTGAGAAGAAAAATATATACAAAATAACAATGCTTATTAAATGGCAAGTGGTGATCCATCTTGACCTCCTCTTGAAGCTCCCAGCATCACAAATGTCAGTCTTCAGCCAATTCCATTCACTCCACATCATTACCAAGAAATGGATGAAGAAACTGGTGACTGCAAAGGCTTTGAGTCCTGGCAACATTTCTAGCAATGGTACTGAAGACTTCTGCTCCAGCAATGTCATGCCTTTAACCAAACTTTTCCAGTAAAATTCCACAGTGGCATCTCCCTGACAACATAGAAATTGCCCAGGAATATCTTGTCTACAAAAAAAAAGACAAATTGAATGCAACTAATGACCATCCCATCAGTCTACACAGTCATCGATAAAGTGATGCAAGGGCTCATTAACATTGCTATTGAGTAGCACCTACTCAACAACAGCCTGCTCACTGATACTCAGTTTGCGTTCCACCAGGCTACATAGCTCCTGACTTCATCCTGACCTTAATTCAATCATGAGCAAAGATTCGTACAGCACGGAAACATAACCCTTCAGTCCAACTAGAACATGCCGACCTGGTCCCCCAAAATAAATTAGTCCCATTTGCCTGCTTTTGGCCCATATCCCTCTTAACCTTTCCTATTCATATACCTGTCCAAGTGTCTTTTAAATGTTGCAACAATACCTGCATCTGCCACTTCTTCCGCTGGTTCATTCCACATTCAAACCGTCCCCTTTGTGAATATGTTGTCCCTCAGATCCTTTTTAAATTTTACTTCTCTGACCTTAAAAATCTGCTTTTGAACTTTCCCACCCTAGGGAAAAGACTGTTGCTAATCACTTATCTATGCCCTTCCCGATCTTATAAACTTGCATAAGATCACCCCTCAACCTCATACACTCCAGTGAAAAATCTCCCAGCCGATCCAACCTCCCCATATGACTCAAACCTTGCAGTCACAGCAACATCCTTGCAAATTTTTTCTGAACCTTCTCTAATTTAATAATATCCTTCTTGTAGCAAGGCGACCAGAACGGGGTGCAATATTCTAAAAGTGGCCTCACCAGCCTCCTGTACAACCCCAACATAACGTCCCAACTCCGATACTCAATGGTCTGAGCAATGAAGGCAAGTCTGCTAAACATCTTCTTCATCACCCCGTGTACCTGTGATGCAAATGTCAACAAAATATACCCCTGAACGGCTCGGTCCCTCTGTTCAACAACAATACCGAGGGTGCCATCATTAACTGCAGAAGAGCTGAATTCCTAAAATGAGGTGGAGTGATTGCCCTTGACACGAAGGCTGTATTTAACTCTAGAAAAACTGCAGCCAGTGGGCATTAAAGGGAAAATGTTCCACTGGTTGAGTCATACCTGGCACATAGGAAGATGATTGTGGTTGTTGGAGATCAGTCACCCCAGCTCCAGGACATCACTGCAGGAGTTCCTCAGGATAGTGTCCTAGGCCAAACCACCTTCAGCTGCTTCATCAATGACCTTCCCTCCCTCATAACGTCAGGGGTGGGGGTTTGTGATGTTGATTGCACAATATTCAGCACCATTCGCAATCCTCAGGGATTGAAGCAGTGTGTGTCCACATGCAGCCAGACCTGGATAACATTGTTAAAAGTCACACGCCACCAGGTTATAATCCAACATGTTTATTTAAAAACACTAGCTTTCCAAGCGTTGCACCATCATCAGGTGTAGTGAGAGAGACTTCAAGAAACAGAATTTATAAGTAAAAGATCAAAAGATCATACAACTGATGCGATTGAATTGAATAAACCTAAAATAGCTGGCTGGCTCCCTCCTGTTAAATCTTTAATCAGTTAGAAAGGTGATGCAGGTTTCGATTGATTAAAATGCAAATCCCAGCATTTCTTTCAAGTCGCTGCCCCGAGAAAGCTGAAGGTTTTATCAATGTGTACAAGAGGTGACATCTCAGGTCAGGCAGTGCATTTTGGGTGTAAGGCCTTGTTTAGAATCTGTCTGTGTTTTAACCTGGAGTCAGACTGGTTTTATTTTCAAAGCAGGAATTTATAAAATGCCTCATTGACGGACTGTGTGTACAAATTGTGTACTTTTTGAACAAAATAGAATGTACCTGCAAATACAAATCTGGAAATTTGTATAATTACAGATAAATATATCTGTATATATACAAATATTTATTTATATATATTTATAAATATATATTTATATGTGTGTGTGTGTGTGAGAAAGAGTGTGTGTGTGTCTGTGTGGGTTGAGAGAGACACAGGACGCAACAAAACTACACCATCACACTCTCTCTCTCCCTCACACACGCACACACAGATATAAACACACACGCACACGCACACGCGCGCACACACACACACACACACACACACACAATAAATATATGGAGTGAATTTGCATTTGCAGATACATTCTATTTTGTTCAAAAAGTACAGTTTGTACACACAGTCCGTCAATGGGGCATTTTACAAATTCCTGCTTTGGAAATAAAACCAGTCTGACTCCAGGTTAAAACACAGACAGATTCTAAACAAGGCCTTACACCCAAAATGCATTGTCTGACCTGAGATGTCACCTCTTGTACACATTGATAAAACGTTTAGCTTTCTCAGGGCAGTGACTTGAAAAAAATTCTAGGATTTGCATTTTAATCAATTGAAAACTGCATCACCTTTCTAACTGATTAAAGATTTAACAGGAGGGAGTCAGCCAGTTATTTTAGATTTATTCAATACATTCACATCTGTTGTATGATCTTTTGATTTTTTACTTACAAATTCTGTGTCTTGATGCCTCTCTCACTACACCTGATGAAGCAGCAGCACTCCGAAAGCTAGTGTTTTTAAATAAACCTGTTGGGCTATAACCTGGTGTCGTGTGATTTTTGCCCTTGTCCAACCTTGTTCAACACTGGCACCTCCTTGAGATGGATAACATTGTGTCTTGGTTTGATAAGTGGCAAGTAAAATTCACGTCACACAATGCTAGGCAATGACCAGCTCCAACAAGAAATACCCCTTGACATTCAATGGCATTACCATTGCTGAATCCTCCAACTCTCCAAATCCTGATTTTACCACAAATCAACTGGATTGGCCATATTAATACTGTGACTGCAAGAGCAGGCCTGAGGCCACAAGTCAGTGTCGAGTGGCTCACCTCCTGTCTCCCCAGTTCCTGTTCATCATTCATAAAGCACACGTCAGGAATGTTATGGAATAATCTCCATTTGCCTGGATGGATGCAGCTCAAACCACACTCTAGAAACGCAGCACCATCCTGGACAAAGCAGTCAATACGATTGGCTATCGCATTCACAACTTTCAACATTCATTCCCTTTAACAGTGAAGAACAGTGGCAGAGGAATAAAGAGGCCAATCTGTCCCCACAGCTACACTTTAAAGATCTCGAGGCACCATTTTACCATTTTCATAGCAGGCTAGTTCTCCCTGTTGCCCTCCTCAACCATCGGATGTCTGGAAACAAATATGATGTGGTTATTACATTTCTATTTGTGGGATCTTGCATTGTGAAATTGGCTGAGAGCATTCCAACAATACCTCACTGATGGGTAAATGCTTTGAGACATCCAGAGATTGGGAAAGGGTTGAGTTTGTTCTTTTGACTGGCCACTTACTCAGTGGATAGCTTGCTAGTGACCTTTTTGCTGCATTGAGGTTAGGTTATAATTTCAGAGCAACACGTGCAGCACACATAGGCTCCAGGCTTTGTTTATGGCATTAAGGGAATGAGAACGATTGTTGTGTTATGTCCTTTCAGATGAAGGTCATGGGGAAAATGGAGTGCAAGTGAAGAATAATAATCACTAACAAAGTGACTATTAATATGTGACTAACTAATAGCAAGACAAGCCATGTTTAGAGTTACACTTCTGTGATAAATCAAAACGAGCTCATCATTTTCATCAGTTTGGAATACCTTTCAGTTTGCTATTCCAAATCCTTCCAAGCATTTCACTATTCAATACTGTGAGAACGCTTTGAGAAAGAAACTCAGTGGTAGTATCCAGCTGTTTTTGGCTGGTGAGCAATTTGTTTTCTTTGTTCAGTACAAATCAAAACAGCCCATTTTGAAAACGTTACCAATTTTGGATGGTGCCCTCAGAAGGCAATAGTTGACAATGCTGAGTTATAATTTAAAAAGAAGCTCATTTATGAGGTGGTACAGATCCATCAGGAAATGCTTGAGTAATGGAAATGTAGCTTTGAACTAGTTTCACATCAGTATATGCCTGATTTAGTCTCTGCGCAGTGTGATCTTAGAAGCTCGAAGCTTGTGTATGACTATTAAGTGCATTCAAAATTCAGGGCAACAATTAGAAACTCAATCTACATGTCAGAAGCAGAAAGGGAAATCTGTCTAAAGGGAAAATAGAACATTCTGGAAAACCTGAACTGGTCAGTTGTCATCTGTGGAGAAAAGAGATGAGTTTATATTTCAGATGCATTGTGATGAAGGGGCTATTCCTGAAACAATGACCCAGATTTGTACTCAGCTGTGACACAATGATCTCACCGCTGACCTTGAAGAAAGCTGCCTAGGAGGATCTAGTTGTATTTTTGGTGTGCAGTTCCCCTTTTGCATTGTCATTTTGAATCTGACAAGCAGGGACATGCTCAATAGAAGTTGTAATATCATGCTTCTTAATTACATATTTTTAAGAAACTTAGATTGTTTTTATCAGATAGGAGAAAAGGTAACCAATGTAAATTTA
This sequence comes from Rhincodon typus, assembly GCF_021869965.1. Classification (NCBI taxonomy): domain Eukaryota; kingdom Metazoa; phylum Chordata; class Chondrichthyes; order Orectolobiformes; family Rhincodontidae; genus Rhincodon; species Rhincodon typus. Next base: position 25,520,107 of record NC_063363.1, on the reverse strand, counting down.
TTTTCTTTCCAGGGCCAGATAGGTTATTTAGAAGTAGCTATGACTACCCAGATCATGAAAATAGTAATTATTCTCCATCTCATTAATGATACAAGTTATGAGAAATATTCCTGCAGGGAAGCAAAAGTTCTATCATCAGTTCAACGATTTCTAAATGACTGCGTCTATAGAGATGTCAATAGTGAATTCTGTGGTGAAGTTTAGAATTCTTGTCATCAGCTTCTGGATTTCTATGTTTACCTGCATCTGAATGGATTCTGCTTGTTTCAGAGAAGTAACAACAATGAACACTTATGCTTTTACTGTTACTTCTACTATAAAATGCAGGCCATTAAGTAATATGTTCTTTCATCAGACATGATTGTTCACTGAGCGTTTTCCAAGTGTGTTCCTCAATTATACAGTATTATTACTGCTACTTCCATGCTGGGTTAATATTGGAACTGAAGTGCCAATACAATGGTCCACTTCGAATGAACCATTGATGGAAGCAATTCTGGTCTATTGTTCATTTTGGTGCTCACTTTTTTTAAAGCTACCTGCTGCAAACCTATTGTTCCACCCTCTCACCTTTCTCCCTTATGACATTTGTAAAAATACTTTTCTTCCATTGCTATCCTTCAGCTAGGTCATATGAATCGAGAAGCTGAGATTGTTCTCCTTAAAGCAGAAAAGGGTAAGGGGTGATTTAATGGCGATTTCAAAATTGCAAGGAATTTTCATAGAGTACATTGGTTCTGAACCATTAACATTGGTGTTATTAACCAGACTGGACAGCTTTGACATCCTTAACAAAAGAACCTGAGACAAGATGACAACTTTATTGCTGAAGTGAGTTTGAATGGTCTGGAATACGCTGCCTAAAAGGGTGGTGAAAACAAATTCAATACAAATTTTCAAAAGGAAATTGGACAAGTACTTGAAAATTAAAAAAAAGTAATTGCAAGGCTTTGGGGAAAGAGGAAAGGAATGGGACAAATTGGAAAGAGGTAGCACTGACACAATGGATGACTGTCTTCAGTGTTTACTTATCTCAGTCGTTGCTATCTCAATAGACACGTGTGACAATCCATTCTGATAACACTCTTTTAGTGAGTTGCTGAGATGTTGTAGTTTGAACATTTACAATATTTTGTCATTTCTGATTTGCCTTTTGCCACATCCTGTTTAATAATTTAAGAATTGCATTGTAAAATTTCCAAAGTGCGCCATTGATAGAAGTGCAGTCTGCAACAAAACTCAGATCCTCTGCTCCTTTGAGAATGAGTTGTACTTTGGTGCATTTCAAATTTGTAACTTGGCACAAGCAGATGAATAGAATACAGCTGTTGGCACATTAGGAGCGTTCTCATTCTGCTGTGTAATGATGAAGATTCTATCTCCAAATCTCCAAGTCAGACTCAGCTTCTGTCTCTTCTTTTTTTGCAAAGAGATAAGGAACTTTTATAATTCATGTCTTTAGAGCCCAGAGAAAGGCAGGAGAAAAGACATGTCAGATATTTTGAGCTGCACTTGATGGTGCAAAAGGAGGTACTGTCAGTTTCCTACGTGTTGCACATTTGATGCCTTGGGTCCATTTTTATTCCACTGCTCCTGAGAAACTTTCACTCCTATGAGCACAGCCATTCTCATGCCCTGCCATTTCAGATTACAGCAGAGAAATTGTTAGAAAGGAGGGTAACACGTTGGGTTGTGAAAAATCTAGGCAAAGAAAATGTGACAGATCTGGGAATGACTTGCTACATGAAACAATCAAGAAGAAAATGAATGTCAGTCCATCCACCTTCAAATTGAGGCTAAAAGGTTTTCTTGGGTGGCTAAATTTGTCTTCCATTTGTCTAACGTAAAATGAATATATTTTAAACGCGGTATAAATAATTTTGACAGTTTCTCTGTTGCATATTGCACTGATCCCTTTGTTCTCAGCAAAATTCCTTTTCCTTGGTTATGCTTGGTGGTTGAGACTTGGCAGTAAACATCAATATGCTATTTAATCATGAAGTTGTAGAGTTAAGTCTAGGTCACTTTCTTTTCATGATCTTCATTTGTTAGGGTTTCTAACAGAGGTAATTATCAGAAAAGCTTTCTTTCTCTCCTGGCTTTTATCCCAAGCCACCTCATCCTGCATCACATCTAGAAGTGTTGACTCCAACAACATTTTTAGTTAACATCTACTAACAAACCACAGACCAGTGATAAACTGAGAACTTTAGTGTGGTTCACATGAATTGCATAACTCATCTTCAGTGCCACAGATCATGTTCTCTAATCTTTGCAAATATGCACGGATGTACAATGTTGCAAAATTCTGTTCATCATTTTCAAATAGAACGTTTTCAGCTTTCGGAGTTAGAGTTTTGACTGTAGACAATGAGATCTGGTTGGGAATCCAATAAAAATGGCTGTGAAGTTCGTGGAATTCATCAATCACGGAGTCTATTGAGACCACGTTAACTTAGGAGTTTAACAGTTTAATAGGTAAAATTAAAAAAAAAATAACAGCAGGTGGGCTTACCTAGTTGAAGAACTGGAAAACCGACAATCTTGGCAATAATTGAAGTCCAGCAGGACTTTTGTTGTGGAAGTTACAGTTAAATTAATTTCATTTAGTAAATCCTGAGTCCATTTCTTCAATTAAATCTAAAGAAGATTTTGTACATAGTAGATACTTAATCCAAAGGAGGACATTACATTGTCTTGAGACAGATGGAGTCTAGGAAGGTTCCCTGGTTTCAATTTATCTGGGTGTTTGCTAAAGAATTCGTTGTAGTTTTAACCTGGAATGTGCAGTTTGCAGCTCATAGTGAGAAGCTTGCTGAAATAAATAACAATTAGATAGGCGTGCACTGTAAGTAAAGAAAACTCCATCTTCTTCATTCAGTGCATAGGATGTAGGTTGAGCTTAATCCTAATTTGAAATTTGTGAGAAACCACTGGAAGAATATTTAGTTGGAAACCAGAAGAATTATTGATCTCAAAGAATCTTGTAACAAATGAAACAAAAGAAGAATTAGCTAGGAAATAGTGACAGGTTGACTGATTGCATTTACTTGGTGTTGAAATAGGTTGAATCGAAACCTGGCTATTTTGATCAGATCATTTGTCTCTGTACACTATGCAAACTCATGAAAAGGGCTAAAGCTGCCAGTTCTGAAAAGTATCTCCAATTACCAAGGAAGTGTAAGGATCGCAAAAATGAAAAAAAACTTACTGAAGTGAGCTGTATCACACTGTTGGTACACAGCAGCAATACAAGTAGTGTTCAGCAGTAGAATGCTGCCATCAAACCACAAAAAAAGATATCCTGCCATTCATACAAATGGATAAACTGACATATGAATTTCAGTGCCTATGAGATCCTAGGTAGGAAGACTAGGTATGTCTCAAAGACTGGTGAATCTTAGCAAAACAAAATGTTCCTTAAGCTGTTTGCAACAAGTAAAGTACTGACCATGCCCAACCAGCCAACCCTTGCAAAACTCTAAACACAATGTCCAATATTAAATATGATTGTGCAATTGGACAACATTTGCTAAATATTCCTGAATGTATGAAGAGTTATGCTGACAACTGAGATAACATTGATACCAGGCTCACAGTGTGGCACAGTTACACATACTGGAAGACCTGCATAGAAAATCAAAAAAATCCTGTTCGTTACAAACAGAAAGAACACAGGGAGACACTGCAATTAATTCAACTGGAAAAAAAAATCAGAGACAGCCATTCTTTGTTTCATTCCACAATACAATGCCTTGACAAATCAGAGTCAACTTACCTAGTTTAAATTAAACAAAGCTTGAAAGTACACTGTCAGTCATCATCTAACTACTGCATTACCCATGGCAACTCTTCTATCAATCAGAAATCGTTTGCCAAACCAGTCAGTATCTCTTCTCATGCAATTTAAAAATGCTTTTCCTCTTTGCATTGGTATTCTTGTGAATTTTCCTGAGTGCAAATTTTAAAAAAAAGACAATATGTCTTTTGCCACCAATAATGGAAAATTAGCCTTGTTATACTGTATTTATCAATTGGAATGGGATAATGTGCCACCCTTTCTTAGAGAGACATCATAAATAGAATAGCAAGACCAAAAACAAAATGTTCAAGGAATGTGTAAAACATAGAAACAACAGATTAAGAGAAGGTTTCTGAGCTAATTATGTATTTCAATTCCTTTGCTCAGCATCTATTGAAAGAGTTAAATCACGCTCATGGACACTTGGTCCCCATTTAGGACAATAGGGTATGGACAGTATGGAAAAAGATGTAGCCTTCAGGCAAAATTGCGCCCTTGACCTTATGCTTTGTGAGCCTGTTAATGTTCACTTCAGGAGCACTGCTATGAGGACGTCTCAACTGCTCACCCTCTCCTGCATCTGGTCAGGAAAGATCAGGTGCATGGGACTGAAGTTGAGGCCAACTGTTGAGGAGCAGCTTTGTCCAGTAGTGCAAGGTGGACTCACAATCTCTCTCACTTAACTCAGACATCAGAAACAATCTCCTCTTGCCCACAAATTACAGGCAACTTGTGATCAATTTGAAAGATTATTGCAAAGATTGGTGGCTCGAAGGGGAGAGGTGTTGGACATAGTGGTAGGGTGAGTATATGTCAGATCCAGCTGCAGTGGAGGGGCAGTGGTGTTGGAGTCCCAGGAAATGACCTTCTGGCCATCAGAAAGTTTGGGCTATTATTTAAAATATGTAACATGTTCATGCTTATACTTGGTATGACCACACACATGGAATTTTAAAACAATGTGGATGTCTATGCTGGAAATGATTTTGCTTTATTGGGTACTAAGTTCTGTGAATCTCTCCATAAAGGCTGAATTGCCAAGATACCCACAATTCTAATTTTCCTGGGCTGCTATCTGAATCTGGTCCAAGTTGTTGTAACTTCCTTGACAATGCTATGAGACAAAAAAAACCCGACAGAGTCAGTTGTATAACGACGTTTAAATCTGCATGACATAAAGGAAATCAGTACAGAGCACGGAGTGGAGATCAACTGAGAGAGACAAAGGCCAGCTGACAGTATCTGAGAATTTGATTCCAAGTAGAAATTTAACTGTTATATCTTTTCCAAGTTCACTTTTCAAGTTAAAGTCATATTTTGACAAGAACTATTAGGTAAGTTAAAATAGCCAGTTAAACAAGACAGCTGCAGTTATCCTTCAAGCACCTGAAATTCGTTGTGTAAGTGAGATGCTCATGAGTAGCTAAGAAGTGACTATGAATAGCTCCATTTAAGAAGCAGGGGCAGTGGTGTGGTGTGCAGGGTGTGGGGTTCTTACAGTGTGATCAGCAAGGGGAAATAGTTTAGTTTGAATGGAGACTTCCCCTGCATGATCAAGTAGATCTGAGACTTGGTTCAAAGCAAGATTCTGGTGCAAAGGGTGAAAGAGGGACTACAAATAATGCAGGAAATGTCCACAGTGAGAGATGAGTAGAAGCGGATAACCAATTTAGATTGAGAGGCCCACTTGCTGTGGGAACAGTGGCACAGTGACAACACAAACCAGAACGTGACTTGAGTGCAGAGAAAGTAATTTATCGGTGATTAAGATTGGTCAATAATTCTAGATGTAAAAGGAAAGCTAAGGTCTTTAATTTGTATTAGTTTTCTAGACTGTTTTTTTTCTCTGTTTCCTTAAAAATAGCTTGTTTGGAATATGATTGATTCTGGTCTTTGTTGTTAGAACAATAATTACAAAAAAATGTAAAGAACAGTGACACTAGAATAATTAATACGTTAAATACAATGTGACAGTAATGACAGGATGACTTAGTAGGAACTGCCGACGCTGGAGAATCTGAGATAACAAGGTGTAGAGCTGGATGAACACAGCAGACCAAGCAGCATCATAGGAGCAGGAAAACTGACATTTCGGGTCGAGACCCTTCTTCAGAAATGGAGGAGGGGAAGGGGGTTCTGAAATAAATAGGGAGGGGGGGAGGCGGATGGAAGATGGAGAAAGAAACAGATAGGTGGAGAGGAAACAGACAGGTCAAGGAGGTGGGGGTGGAGCCAGTAACGGTGAGTGTAGGTGGGGAGTTAGGGAGGGGATAGGTCAGTCCAGGGAGGACGGACAGGTCAAGGAGGCGGGATGAGGTTAGTGGGTAGGAGATGGGGGTGGGACTTGAGGTGTGAGGAATGGTTAGGGAGGCGGGGACGAGCTGGGCTGGTTTTCCCAAAACCCCACCCCCATCTCCTACCCACTAACCTCATCCCACCTCCTTGACCTGTCCGTCCTCCCTAGACTGACCTATCCCCTCCCTAACTCCCTACCTACATTCACCTTTACTGGCTCCACCCCCGCCTCTTTGACCTGTCTGTCTCCTCTCCACTTATCTTCTCCTTTATCCACGTTGATCCAGAGTGAACACATCTGTGGTAAATGGTTGCCGCCTGAGGAGCTCTGAATCCAAGTGGAAAAGTTGGCTTTTGAGTTGCAGACATCGCACCTCATCAGATACCTGGATATTTTATTCCTGGAGGCAGTCACACCTCTTGCATTAGGGAATTGAAATTTGGAATGTGATCAGGAACAGCAGAGTGGGACTGCAGGTAGAATAGATACAGAGATCCAGGTAGTAGCATTCAAGAAACTTCAGCCCCTTCAATTGTCCAAAAGTTATGAGGTTTCTTGCAGACTGTGTAGACAAGACTGGTGGCTGAAGGGAGGATGAGCAAATTGACCACAAGATCGCAGTGTAGAGAGCCATTTACATGGGGGAGCAAATGACAATGTAATTTTGCTAGGGAACAGTATAATTATGGGGTATAGATTCCGCAGCCATGAGTACAAGTCCAGAAGGTTATGTTAATAAAACAAAGAACTGTGGATTTTGGAAATCTGAAACAAAAACAGATATTGCTGGAAAAAAACTCAGTAGATCTGGCAGCTTCTGTGGAGAGAAAGCAGAGTTAACATTTCAAGTCCAGTCACCCTTCTTCAGAAGGTTGTGTTGCCTGCCTGATGGAATGGCTAAGGACATTCCACAGAGCTGGAGAGGAACTCAGAGAAGGGAGGGGAGATATGTAGTTGTCATTAACTGTTTTGATGCAAACAGCATTGATACAATAAAAAGAAGGTTCTGCTAAAATAATATGAACAGTTTGGAGCTAAATTAAAAAAGCAGAACCTCCAAGGTAAGAATGTGGAGATTAAAATCTGAACCTTGGGCAAACTGCCATAGGGTAAACAAAGTTAAGGAGTTGAATGCATGGCACAAAAATTGGAGTGGGTGGCATAGGTTTCAGTTCAACGGGTATGAGCAGCAGCACTGGGGTAGAAAGGTACTGTTCTGGTGAGACAGGCTTCACATGAATGATTTAAGGGCCGGTCTCCCAGCGACTCGAATCACAATGGGGTGGAGGAGGAGGAGAGAGTTAGGGAAAGAGAAATTGTAAGCTTAGTAAATAGCAACTTTGCAGGGCAGCACTTCAGATAATGATTCCCAAGGAAGGACAGGAAGCAACAGAAAGGGACAGAAGCACAGCAGTAGCAAATGTGGTCAAAGGGCAAAAAATAGAAAATAGGCAGAATTAGTGACTCTTACATGTGCATAGTCTTTGTTACAAAACGAATGAATTAATGGCACAAGTAGAAGTTAATTGATATCATCTTATAGTTGTTATGGAGACATGATTACAAGGAGATGAAAGCTGGGAACTAAATATTTAGGGCTATGCAATTTTCAAAAGGACAGACAGGAAGGAAAGGGTGGTAGGGTCACTTTGTTAGTACAAGATGGAATAAGTAGTCATAAAAAATGTTGTTGGATTTGTAGAATCCGTATGAGTGGAGGTAAGAAATATCAAGAGAAACAAAACATTACAGGCATTGTCTACGGACATTCTAGCAGTAGTTACATTGTAGAACAGAGAATTACTGAGGAGGTAATGAGGGCATGGAGAATAGAAAAAAAGGCAATACATTACTCATGATTTTAATATTCAAGTCAATTGGAAAGAGGAAATTTGTATGGGTAGTCATGAGGAAGAATTCATAGTATATTTGTTACAATTTACTGGAGCAAAATGTTGGGAATCTGACTAGGGTTCAGGCTGTTTTGGATCTGACGATGTATAATGAAACAGGTTTAATAAATTATCCCAGAGCAAATTATTTTCGTGAAAACAATGAGTATAGAATAGTAGAAATTAGGATTCAGTTTGAGAGTGACAAACCTGAGCCAGAAACAACTGTGCTAATTTTAAACAATAGTAGTTTCAAAAGAAAAGGGCAATTGTTATCTGGAGTGGACTTAAATCTAGACATGTTAGATGAGTGGGCCAAAATTATGCAAATGGAATATAATTTTGGAACATGTGAGGTTGTGCACTTGCAGCAAGAATGGAGGACCTGATTATTATTTAAATGGAGAAAGACTGCAGAATGTTACAGCACAGAGGGATTTGGGAGTTATACTGCATAAATCACAAAATGCCAGCATACAAGTTGAACTGAGACAACAAGGTGCAGAGCTGGATGAACACAGCAGGCCAAGCAGCGTCACAGGAGCAGGAAGGCTGACGTTTCGGGCCTAGACCCTTCCGAAACATCAGCCTTCCTGCTCCTACGATGCTGCTTAGCCTGCTGTGTTCATCCAGCTCTGCACCTTGTTGTCTCAGATTCTCCAGCATCTGCAGTTCCTACTATCTCTGATACAAGTTGAACTGTTTGTCTTTATTTCAAAGTGATTGGAATATCAAATTAAGGAAGCCTTGCTAAAACTGAACAAGGCATTAATTAGAGAACAACTGGGAAACTGAACAGCTTTGATCCTCTTACCTAAAGAAAGATATATTGGCATTGGAGGCAGTCGAGAGAAGGTTCACTGAGCTGATTCCAGATATAGAGAGATTTTCTTAAAAGGAGAAGTTGAGAAGATTTGGCCAATGTTAACCTGCATTATTATAGAGTTTGCTCTTGGGGTAAGGATTAAGTCATTTGAATAATCTGAAGATGAGGAAGAGATTGGCAAGAGATTCTCCTGGCCAATGTTGTTCAAACAGCCAGATTATTGTACAATATGTCTGCTAAATTTGGCAGTACATGCTGACATATTTCAAATAATTTAATGACGAAAAGTAGTATGATGTATTCTATACAGTGCTATAGAATGACAAGTTTGCCGATCTTTGTCTTGTCATCTGCCCATTCAGACTCAAAGTAAACCCAGTTCTCCAGTATTTACCCAGTGTGGTAACAATACTCTGCACTCATGGGTCTGTCTCAAGGCATTGATTTACACTGTTGTGTAGACGGAAAATAGAGCTTATTCTTTTATATTAAGGTACAAAGCTTCATCACATTTAGATCAATACTGCCCAGATCAGATCTAGCAATTTGAGTGGACTTTGATCTAATTGCAAAGAAAGACCAGAAAATGCTTCAGCTCTAACTTTGTGAAAAATGCTTCTCTTTAAACTTATCTGAACTCAGCAGGAGTTTGGGTTTCCTTCAGAGCTATGTTTTGTCTGCTGACATCACTCACATCAGAGCTTAAATAATATTTAATAAGAGGTAACGTGAAAAAAGACAAGTCAATTACTCTCTTGTTTTGTTCATGATGTGGCTGACAGTAATAATGAGAAGGATTTATCAAAGAAGATTCAGCCTTAATGAATCTCTCACCAGGTTCCAGGTTGTTTGCCCTTTGAGAAAAAGGAAATTAGAGGTACAGAATGTCACTGTTATGTATCACTGCAATAAATGTGTTTTTAATGCCATGAACATGTTGCTGAGGGAACAGCTGTCATTTTTTGACTGAGGACACTGATGGTTTTTAATATCTTGAGACAAACAAAACACGCAACTGTTGACCGGTGTTCTGCAGAGAGTCATCAGATTCCTGACAGATGATACTCTGATCAGAGAACAATATTTGTGATATCAAGAAGATTAAGCTAGTGCTATTAGTGAGGAATGGCAACACCGAAGTTAAAGGGACCACAGTGCTACCAAGTAATGCACCCAAGTAATATTGCCATTCAATGCTGCCTGCTGCCATTTTGAATTTGGTCATGGAGAGACTGAACCCTAGCCTTGTCTTTACATCCACAAATGCTGGTTTTCCACCATTGGCATGTGTAGATTTTCCAGCACAGGTAGAAAACTTCTGGAATCATGAGGAGCAGGAATGATAATTTGTAACATGCACCATTGTTTCCAGTACAGCATAGATTTGCTACCTCCCACAATGTAACTGAAGCATTCCAGAGGCATAGCAGTCTAGGCAATTGGAATAACTGGGTTCTGTCCAACAGCAACGTGTTCTAAGAATTGTATTGATCACTAACCGGCAACTCGGATAACCGCAGTGATTTATAAATTGGTGATGCAAGTGATTGTACAATAGTTATCAGGTCCCATTGGAAATGAACTGCTGTCAACAGAAGCTTGTATGGACTACAAGGTGCAAGCGTTTTGTGATCTGCTGTGAGGAAAATGAATTTACAGTCGGTTTCATGTTGCAAAGGAGGCTGTCTCGCCCAAATGCATCAGAAATCCCGGTGCGAGAGTTTTTGTTGTTGGTTGTGTTATGAGCCATTTAACCAATCTGGACTTGAATCCCCTGAAAATATTCATTGCTTTAGAACAATATGAAGCTAGAGGAGAAAAATGCAAAGACCAACTGGAAAATGAAATACTTTGTTCCATTCACACTTCAAAGGATATAAATAGTCTCAGAGATGCAGTCACAAATATAATTTCTTGTGTATTGAACTGTTGGTTATCGATGGCTGTCAGCAATTTCAGCACCTCTTGTGGATCTATAACTGCCATCCAAAATAAACCAGTTGCATAATTAAAACAATTCTGAATTGACTCAAACATTTAATGGGTGAAAAGTTGTGCGATAGCAAGAGAAATATATGCTGTTCACCTTGGCATTCCTTAGGAATGATGTTAAAGGGAAAGTGGAACGTCCTTCATGTTCATTAAATCTGGGTCATTCAATTTATTTGGAAGAAGTATCTGCAAAATTTAAACTTCAACTTTGAAGCGACCAGTTGCCTAGTTATTAGCAGCTACCACTGTGTATATTTTGGCAGCTTTCCAAACAGTGTCTTAACTGCTTCTATTTAACTTGGAATTGATGCTGCCTCTTTCTTGTTCACGTGATCATTGCTTGACAGTAACTTTAATTTGATCAAAAGTTGAGCAAGGCAAAAATGTACATTCAATGCCCTGATAACATAATTTTTCTTCACTTTGCTTGTAATTGGTAAAAGAATCACAGAACTGCTTTTGACCATTTTGTTCACAAAGGGTATGTTGTGTTACTGTTCTTCACAAATGCCTTTCACAAATGTTGATTGCTACTCCCAAACATGTAGGTGTCAGAAACTAAATTGCCATCCTTGAATAAACTCTAACCTTTACTTGTTTAAAATTTGCATTTCTACAAATTTATACTGTCATGATTTGACCATTATTTATTTGTGTGTGCTGATGCTATCTGTTCCCCTCAAAAATATGATCTACCCTTGTTCTGGCAAATCTTTGCACAAGTTTAGAAGAATAGAAAAAAATTACTTGAGGCCTTTCTAAATATATTTGGATTTTGAGTTATCATATTTCACTGGTCTAATGACTAAGAATTAAATTTAATAGTAGATATGAGTAATTAATTGCACTTCAAAGAGTGCAGGATATTTTCCACATAATCAACAACATCAGCAATAGATTCAGGATTATCAGTACAAAGAATTAAGTTTGTATGTTTCACCACTTATGAATATTAGAGGTTAGATTGTTTTCCCACAAGAGACTTTGAGACCGAGGCAGTAACATAATTTAAAGAAAATTACATGGTTATTTTCAAATTAACTATCGAAAAAGATACAGGGAAGGACATTGGATTGGAATACTGCCTCACAGAGAAGAACTGGCTCAGTAACTATAAGATCAAATGATCTCCAACAGAGTGCTTATTGAAATAATTCTATAACTATGGCAGAGATCACGACTAACTCAAGTGAAAGTTTCTGATGGCTTCACCAAATGTTTCAGATCATCATTTGAAGGAAATTCTTTTAAAGATATAACAGCCTGAATTTTCCAAGGGTTTGCGCTTTTGTAATGGTTTTGGGATTCTTGAATGGCATAAAAATTAGAAATTTTGGATTAAGGAAATCTATCATTAATTGTACTGCACTTGGGAGTTTTGCACCAGTCTGCCACTAATTTTTTTAAGAGATATTGTTAATTTTCAGAATTTCACATTAAAATTGGTGACACTTACAATGTTCATAAGAACATAAGAAGTAGGAACACAGGATAGGCTTATACTACATGTCAAATATGCTCAGTCATTCAATTTAATCATGGTAATCTTTCCCTTCAACTCCAGTTACCTAATTCCACCTTATGATCTTTTAAGCCTGCTTTCACCCAACTGTTACATAAACTTTAAAATAATTGTCTAAATTACTCAGGCCTGGCAAAGATGTTGACTTTAATGATGCTCAGTCAGATTCTAAATGACTTTGTGATGAAGTCCACAATAATTTTGAGCTCCTGAAGAATTCAAAACATATTGGAGAGAAATATCTGAAACTCAAGTTCTGCATCATCTAAAAATTAACATCCATAAAAGACAATTGCTGTTTAAGAACCATTTTATAGCTGTAACTAAAACTGACTTCAGTGCAAACATTTTATGCCAACTTGTGTTTGCTTTCTGTTTTTATAAAATTGAGATTTCAACAGACCTTGCAAATCAAATGAAGCACACAATCACTCAATGAGCAAAAATTTCCACAGAACTGTAGCACTTGCCTCAACTCAAACTTATAACATATTTCCTCGTAATTTTAATAAGTAATGAAATGAAAGCTACAGTTCAAGACAATATTTTGCTAATCAACTTTGTGTGTAGAAAGAGATTCTGATTTTGCTTCACTTTCATTCTACCCATATGACTTAAAGATGAATTGAGTCCATTGTTAGAAAAATCTCTTTATAGGCCATTGACAGCACAGCTTTTGAAAAATAACTGACCTCATTGTGGTGCAATTACATATATTTTCCACGAACATTTGTTGTCAATTCACCACAGTATGCTCAGGTCTCACAATAATCTAGCTTATACAGCTGGACTTTTGTCCTCTGCTGTGGTTGGGATGGCATGCAGACTGGAGCTTGAAATAGTTCCAAACTGGTTCTTGGGCTCCATGCAGTCTCCAGGCTATGAGGTGTAGCTGTGCTCGGGGCTGGCAGGGCTCCCTGCACACAGATGATGATAGGATCATTTAGTTCTTAACTCAGGCCCCATTAAAGGATGCCTACTCAAATTTTCCTGTTGGATTCCAAGGTGGAAGTGACAAGTTTGAGAAGCCAATATGACCCCTTGAAAATCCCAATCAAAAAGCATCCAGAAGCAGTCATGACCTCTGCTTTCCCTCTCTTCACAAGCTGGGACATCCAACCTGTCATGTTAGTCACCAAAATGGTTAATACTAGAAAATTTGGATTTTGTTCTTGACAGCTTCCATATTCATCAGATACCTCTGTAATTATTAATGAGCGTATCAGAAAAAGTTGTTTTCACTGCTCTTTAATACATAACCTTGTTTCCACTGTGACCTTTTGAAAGGCCTAACGAGAAATGAATGTCTCAAAATGAACAGTGTGTTTTTAATGCAGACACCTGATACTAGGTTGTCATGCAAGCTGCCCTTGCGAATCTTTCCATGCAGTATTCTGCAATTTTAATAGAATAAATCAGCATGTCTGTGTCTCAATCATTTTCTTTCTCCTCTCCGTCTTCAACAACAATATTCAAATGCACAGCGTGAGGTTCTACATCAATGCTCACAACATTTAGCTCTATCTCACCCGCCTTCTCTCGACTCCTCCACTGCTAATCTATCAGAATGCTTATCTAATATCCAGCACTGGATAAGCAGAATTATCCCACAATTCATGTTGATAAAACTAAAGCCATTGTTTTCAGTTCCCACCCCAAACTTCATTCCATTGCTGCTGATTCAATTTTCGTCCCTGGCAACAGTCTGAGATGAAGACAAAACAAAATTGCTGGAGAAGCTCGGCATGTCTGACAGCATCTGTGGATAAAAAGCAGAGCTAACATTTCAAGTCCAGTGACTCTTCTTCAAAACATAAACTGTTTGCTTCCTTGGTCCCAAGGTGAGCTTCTGACTCTCAATTGAGCCAAGGATAAGAGTGAATAATTCCACTTTAGTAACCTTGCTTAATGTCATCCCTGTTTTAGCTCATCTGCTGAAACCCTCATTCTTTGTTATCTTCAAACTGACCATTCCACTTCTGGATAGTTGCTCACATTTTACACCTGTAAACTTGAGACATACACTCTGTCTGTCTGTGTCTTAACTTGCAACAAATCTGAGACCCTGGTGAACTTGTCCCTGATGATCTACATTGTCCGCTATTCATTTTAATTCTAAAATTCTGATTTCAAATCTTTCTACAGTCCCTTCCCATGTAAATGTAATCTGTTCCAGCCCCATAATCTTTCAAGATTTCTATGCTCCTCTGATCCTGGCCTCTTGAGTAATTTCATTTGTAATTGATCCCCTTTGTCCTGTGGCCCAGCATTTATTGCCCATTCTTTGTTACCCTTGAACTGAGTTTCGTTTCAGAGGGCAGTTAAGAGTCAATTGTATTGCTGTTAGGAGTGATGTGCAGTTTTTCCTTCTTAAAGGGCATTAGTGAACCAATTGTACTTTTTTGACAATTGACATTAGTTTCATGGTCAATGAACTTTTAATTACAGATTTTGTTTTTCATTAAATTAAAATTCCACCATCTGCTATTGTGGGCTTTGAACCTAGATCTCCAGAACAAGACCTGGTTATTAGTCCAGTACCAATACCACTGTACCTTTGCCTCACTCTATGGCTTTGATTTGACTGAGCCTGAAGCTCTGGAATACCTTCTGCTCAAATTAATGTCCTTTTAACCTTGCTTTCTTGACCTAAGAAATACCTTAAAACCTACCTCTTTGACGAAGCTTTTGGTTATCTGACCTCATTTTGCCTTCTGTAGATTATGTAATATTTTGTTTTTCAATACATCTATGAAACATTCAAGATATTTCATGTACTATGGTGGTGAATAAATTGCTTGTACCCCTGCCAGACAAAGGTTTTAAAACCTCTGCTTCACAGGGCCATTACTGAAGTTATTTTTCTGTCAGTGTAATCAGATTAGTGTAAATCACTCACTTTATTATCAATAACTTCACTCTTGCTAAATATAATTAATACTCAAGCGCATCTAATTTTAACTAATAAGGCTGTCTTCATTTCTGTATTCTTCATTGCCAGTTAAAAAATCTGTTTGCTGTCATAATATTTCATTGCAGAGCTAATTCTTTTCCATTGACGTTATCAAAAGGCAAAGTTGTTTGAAATGTGTGAATCAGTATGCAGTGACATATCTTAATAGGGTCTGTGGAAGTAACTAAACTGACTATTGTCAAGTCAACTTTAATTCAATAGTTCAGTGGTCACAGTGGTAACATTTCTGTGCTTCAGCTACATGTGAATATTACAACAAAGTGAAGTATAATCACTAATAAGTGGCTAATTTTGGCAGAATCTAGAGCAGTTTGATAAACCCTTTCCAAATAAATTTCTTCAGGGTTATTAATAGATTAGTTTATTGCTAGTGTAGTCAATTGGCTCATCCTTGGCATATTCCTAGGAATTAATTCATGTCTCCTGAGAGTTTTATTTTATTAGGTATTATCCTGTTGAAAATATGTTTGTGAAAATGAAAAGCCGTTTTAAGATACCCTGTCCGTGATTTTGAAAGAGTTCTGATGGTGAGTTAGCGGTGAACATTTGTGAAAAGGAATATAATAATATGCAGTTATTGCTGTTCTTTCGGTGTTCCTTATTTGCTTTTGTGATTTCAAACCAGGCTTCATGTTACAATCTGGTTAAAGACTAATAACCACAAGATTCCACGTTTTGAACAGACAGCAATTGTTACTATACAAGTTAGAACAATTATACCTTCTATATTACGTGTACAAATAATTTCTAATGTGCAGAATTAACATGAAGAAAACATGGACAATAGACTGTGATCGACCATCCTACAGCACACATCAAATTGCAAATGTCATCAAGACAGATCCCATAGATTTCTAAGCAACTCTCCAAGACATTAATGACACAGTGGATCATCAGATCTCATCAAACTTCAGATTTGCTGATCTTGCTTTGATGCTCCCTCTCAAGAGCCACGCCATCAAGGCATCAACAATGGCTGCCAATCCTGTCGATCACCATGTTGTTCAGAGTCCATGCTCCCCTACACTCCAAAATTTGCAATCCAGTTCTTATTTGTCGCCATAACTCCCAATTTTGCTGGAGTTTCCCTGAGCTATAATCTTGCTCATTTGTTTGAAGTTAAAATAACTCCACAGAAAGCAGTATCCTATCACCAAGTCACGGTTTATTTATGCATGAACAACCCATGACATTAGTACCGCCTCATTCAGAGTCAGGTACCAGAGTGTCAGTATCTCTGACATTCACCCTTATTTTATTTTCTTTCTCTCTCCTTTGGTAAAAACCACTGGTCAAAGTAATGCCATGTGGAAGTAAGGTTGTAACTGATGCCAAGGAAGCTGACCCATATTCTAGAGAACACCTTTGAAATGACCACACAGAGGCCAGTATCCCTTCACCAATTCACCCTTTATTTACTTATGCACAGTACACCGGCTGTGGTTAGCCAGCTCGGAGTCAGGTCACTGAACTGAGGAGATTCTAATCTCCTAGTTTTATATGTAGACATACCCCACACTACTGCCATACATAAATAGTGCTTATTCACTCACCCTTTTCTTTGTGTCAGTTAGAGCTCCCTGATTGGACCAGATTAACAGCCCTGATCAGGAAAGTCAGCTGGCTGACATTGCTACAATCACTACAAAAGTGAATACTGTTTTTTTTGTGCTTTTCCACACCCACAGCCAGCTTTGCTGACCCAACAATAGCACCTGGCTTCTTGTGGGACACCACAACTTCCAAATCACTTTCTAAATCCTAACTGCAAAATCTAGCTGCCCATCAATTCCTTAAAACAACAAATGCTGGAGATTACAGCGAGTCAGGCAGCATCCATGGAGAAAGAGCAAGCTGACGTTTTGAGTCTAGATGACTCTTCATCAGAGCTGATGTGAAGTGTGATGAAGAGTCATCTAAACTCGCAATGTTAGCTTGCTTTCCACCCATGAATGCTGCCTGACCTATTGTGCTCTCCAGCATTTGTTGTTTTCAGTACAGATTCTAGCATCTGCAGTAATTTGCCCCTCCTAATTCCTTAAATTTGGCCAGAGTACTGACAGCACAGAGTGACCAACTGCTCTTGGGGACTTAACTCACAGTTGTGTGATTCAGTTGCTTTCATCCAGGACAGTTAAAATCAGTAATCCTCACATGGACTGTTTCCCAGTCTCTGTCACATACTTACTGATCTTCAGTCTCTGTTTGTATCCGTTCACTTCCACTCTAGTGACATATTGAAAACATTATGACTCAACAGATTGAGTATTGCCAACGAGCAACCTTTATAACTGAGTGAGCTCTAAATATTATGTTCTCAAAGGAAAAGTTAGATAAATGGTTTTTAGTCAAACTAACCATCCTGTGCAGCAATGATTATAGATCCCAATGAGAACCCTCCAAAGCAATGAAGTATCTCAGCGTTTTGACTGTTTTGTAGCCATCATCTTCCTTGAGTGTGTTGTGCAACTTATGCAAAATGAACTATGCTGCAAAAGGGCAACGGGTGTGCTTGCAATTGCAGCTTCAAAATATTCTGGTCATATCCAACTTGGACTTGTGCCTTGATTGACAACTCCCACAACAAACATGTGCAATAATGTAGAATTCATTTATCTTCATCTCAGTCATTCTTTTAAATTAAAATCATTGGATGTGGACATTGTTGGCCAGGCCAGCTTTTATTACCCATCCCTAATTGCCTTGAAGAATGTAATGGTGGGCTACCTTTTTTGAACCATGAAGTTCTACAATCCTGAAGGTGTAAGGACATGAAGAGTGTTGTAGGAGGGGAACTCCAGGATTTTGAAATAAGCAGGGAGAGAATTTCAATTCAAGATGCTTTTCTGACTTTGATGGGAACCTGTTGCATACTCTGTGTTGATCCATTCAGCTATACTTTAATCTTCAGATATTAGCTAGGTTCATGGGAAGGTGATCTTGAACCTTACGTACGTTCCCTTCCTTGGTGCACCTTTCGACAGCAGCTTTTCTAACTGCACAGCCTCAAAGGTCTATCTGCATTTTCACATTTTTCCACTAACTGTTAATCTATTCACTCACATAACTTCAAATTTTGTAATCAGCCGAAGCCAGATTTTCCATCCGTCCCACTAAAAAATGGACCTGAAATCAACTTCTCATAAGAGCCTTTTCCAGTGTGTTTAGCCAAAGAAGAAAAATCAAGATGAAAATGATGTGGCCTTTCCACTCAGCTACAAGTGCGGGTATTTAGCTTGCTTTGCAAAATCGGAGCTTAGAATGCAACTTGGCTGGAAGTGTTTGCTCTGTCTATGCAGCGTAGAAATGTGACCCCTTGCTCCCAGGATTTTGTGGACCTTTAACAGTGCAATTTAACATGGAGTTTGGTTCCCCACTATGTGGAATCCAATCTGAAATGTATATGGGGTAGATTTCATAGCCTTCGCACCAAAGAATTATTTCAAACAATTCTTTTGTAATCCAAATGCAGTTTAGCAATCCTTTGACATTCTGAGTACATTTTGGCTCATATATGACTCCTCCTAGATATAATGTAATGTGCACCACAATTATTGCCCATTCCTAGTTAAAAAGAAGATGGTGAGCTGCCTTCTTGAAACACTGCAGTGCGTGTGCTGCAGTGAGACCCATAATGCCGAAAGGAAGGGAATTCCAGGATTTTGATCCAACAATCCCGAAGGAATCGGGGAGGGATCAAGTGCTGTATACCAAGCACTCAGCAAGCAAAACTGACACCAAAATCCACGTCATGATAGCAAGCCAATGCGTAAGGAACAAATGGAAAATTATTGTTGACAAAAAGAGACTTGCTGTTGAAGCTTGTCCTCATAAGGACAAATGAAAACATACCAAATTTCAAAGGAATTACATCTAATTATTTTTGACAACAGGATGTTGATTGGTTAGCAATTGACTCCAATTATTTGTGGCATTGCTGTGAAGAAAACACCATGGGACATTTATCCCCCAAGCTTTTGTTGAAACTATTGAAAAGGCAGGTTTAGTCCAATTTCCTGGTGTATTCCCAGATGGAGGTGACATTTGGGAGGGGTGGGGTTGGTGGTTGACCTCCAATGGGCACAAGGAGCTCTGAAAATGGCTCTCTCCATTTTATCCAACAGTACCTGCACAGTAAAAGTTGCCGGGCCATCTGCCTAGAGTAAAATAATGGTGGAGGTGTAATAATGAACTTCAATGATTATAAATTGACCATTTGACAACCACAGGAGGCTTATAGTGAGCAGGCTGCTGGGTACCTTCTCCACCCACTGGAAGATGAGTAACACTGTAGGTATGGGCAGCAAATGGGGGGAAAACCATGCCAGGCTCGTATTGACTTGATATTTCTATACTTTAAGGCAGATCACCCAGGAAAATAAGTAATCTTATTGAATGATACTTTGCTTTTGTTTTAAGGAGGAAAAGATCATGCAATTCTCACAGTAAACTTCTTTTATTTACTCATGGGATGTGGACATCATTGGCTGGGCCACCATTCACTGCCCGTCCCTCGTTGCCTTTGAGAAAGTGGTGTTGAGCTGTTTTCTTGAACCGCTGCAGTACACGTGCTGCAGAGAGACCCACAATACTATTAGAATTAAGTTTATTGCCACGTGTGCTCAATTTACAAAAGAACAGGAGTATAATGAAAAGTGTATAATGTCGCCAACACACTGTGCCATCTTAGGTACAAAGTACCAAGGTACAAAACTTAGGTACAAAAAATAGAGAAAATAAAGAGAAAGAAGTTACACTACATTACAGATATCCATAGTATAACTACAAGAGAATTCCAGGATTTTGACCCAATAACAATGAAGGGACAGCAATATATTTCCAAGTCAGGATGGTGAGTAACTTAGAGGGGAGCTTTCAGGTGATGGTCTTCCCATGTGTCTGCTGCCCTTGTTTTTCTAGATGAAAGTTGTCATGAGTTTAGAAGGTGCTGTCTAAGGAGCTTTGGTGAAATTCTTCAATGCATCTTGTAAATTGTACACACGGCTGTTGCTGAGCATGGGTAGTGGAGGGACTGAATGTTTGTAGATGCTTTGCCATTCGAGTGGTCTGCTTTGTCTGAGATGGTGAGTTTCTTGGGTGTTGGTGAAGTTCTATACATCCAGACAAAAGAGGACTATTCCATCAAACCCCTGCTAGAGCCTTATTGGTGGCGGCGTCAGGAGGTGAGTTACTTTGCTGGGGTTGGAAATAACAAAGAGCAGTTCTTTTGGTATCATGTGAGCAGTAGTTAGAAGTATCTGCGGAGGATTTTGGAGAAGTCGTCTCGGTCACCACAGCTGAGAAGGGGACCGTGCAGGACCCAGTGCTTTACAGGAGGAAGAGCATCGAAAAGAGGGTGGTAGTGAGAGGTGACTGAGAAAAATTCTGGGAGAGATTTTCCTTTCTAATGGCAGCATATGAAAGGGAGGCAAGCTTGAGTGGGAGTAACCATTTTTGCAGAGGATCCATTGAGGTCAAAGCACCGCTGTTGAGGTCAAAGTGTGGGCTTTAGTGAACATTGGGCTTCACTTGAGGAGGGTGAACAGTTATAAGAGAGTATAGCAAGGTAAGATCTTTCATTTTCTTTTAATCCAACAGATATTAGAAGGGGTAGTAATGGCAGTTAGTGGAGTGGTATGCTCCCCCTGTGAGATGTGGGAGATCAGGGAGCAGTCTATGTCCACAGGAAGTGTGTCCATCTACAGCTCCTCTTAAGGTGCATGCATCGGGTGGAATTGCAGTTGGACTCATTGAGGAGCATGTGGGATGCAAAAAATTTTGTAAGTAGGAGTTACAGGCATATGGTCACACCAAAGGTTCAGCCAGATAAACGGGTGACCACCAGGAGGACCAGGCAGTCAATGTAGGAGTTCCTGTGGTACTCCTCTCCCAAATAAGTATACCATTTCAACTTCTGTAAGGGACGGCTTCTCAGGAGAAAGCAGCAATAGCAGCAGCTAGATCAGTGGCACTGCAACTGGCTGTGTTGTATAACAAGGAGGGTCAAGATGTAGGTGAGCAGCAGTGATAGGGTACTCTATAGTCAGTGGGACAGGTAGGCGTTTCTGTGGCTGAAAGCAAGATTCCAGAATGAAATGTTGGGTTCCCGGTGCCAGGGTCAAGGATGTCTCTGAGCAAACGCAGGGTATTTTGAAAGGGGAGGTTGAGCATTCAGAGGTCATAATCCATATTGTACCAACGAAATAGGCAGAAAAAGAGATGATGTGCTGCAAAGGGAGTTTAGAGAGCTAGGTAGAAGGTTAAAAAGCAGGACCTTGAGGGTTGCAATCTTGAGATTACTCCCTGTGTCAAGTGTTAGTGAGGCCAGAATTAGGAAGATATTACAATTAAATGCATGGCTAAAGAGCTGGTATAGGAGGGAGAGCTTCAGATATCTGAACCATTGGGATCTTTTCAATGTCAGGAGAGACATGTACAAGGAGGATGGGTTGCTAAACTGGAGAAACACCAATATATTTGCAGGAAGGTTTGCTCATGCTGCTCAGAAGGGTTTAAGCTGGTGTGGCAACGGCTGGGAACCAGAGCGGAAGGTCAACTGTGTAGTGATTGAGGAGCAGGTAAAGGTTAAGTCAAATAAGTCTAAAAGGAAGAACAGGCAAGGTCTGGTTAATTAACATGGTGGGACTGGCTGTCTGAATTGTATTTATTTCAATGCAAGGATATAATGGCTAACACAGATGAGTTTAGAGCCTGGATTAGTACATGAAACTATGATGTTGTAGCCATTAGAAAAAGTTGATTGAGAGCGGGGCAGGACTGGCAGCGCAACATTCAGGGTTTAGGAGTTTCAAACAAGATAGAGGGGTGTGAAAGGGGTGGAGGAGTTACATTACTGGTTAAGGAGAATGTCAGAGCTGCACTGAGAGGACATCTTGGAGGGCTCATCCAGCGAGGCCACATGTGTGGAACTTGCCAATAAAAAAGATGCAATCACTATGATGGGGTTATACTATAAGCATCCCAATAGCCAGCAGGAACTAGATGAACAGATATATAAGCAGATTATGTAAAGATGTAAAAACAGCAAGGCTGTTGTTGTGGCTGATTTTAATTCCGTTATATTAACTGGGATACTCTTACTGTCAGGTGCTTAGATGGAGCAGAGTTTGTTAGGTGCATCTAGGAAGGTTTCTTGAAACAATATGCAGGTTGTTCAACTTGGGAAGGGGCTATATGAGACTGTGTATTGGGTAACGAGACTGGCCATGTGCTTGAAGTTTCAGACAGTGAGCATTTTGGGAACAGTGATCATTATTCTGTAAGATTTAAGGAAGTTAAGGATAAAGCTGTTCCTCGGGTGAAAGTGCTAAACTTGGGGAAGGCTAACTGTAACAGTACTTGGCAGGAACTAGAGAAATTAAATTTTGAGCAGTTGTTTGAGGGTAAATCCATGTCTAACATGTGGGAGTCTTTTAAAAGCCAGTTGATCAGAATTTAGTACCGGCATGTTCCTGTGAGGATGAAAGATAAGGATGGCAAGATTCAGAGACCTTATTGACAAGAAGTATTGAAAGTTTAGTCAAAAAGGAAAAAGAAATATATGGAAGGTTTAGGAAACTGAAATCAGATAAGGCCCTTGAAGAATATAAAGGAAGCAGGAAAGAACTCAAACACTAAATTGGGAGGGCTAAAAGGGGCCAAAAATGTTCTTAGTATGTTGGATTAAGGGGAAATGCAAAACATTTTGTCGGGATATTAGGAGCAAGAGGGTAGCTAGGGAAAAGGTAGGCCCACTCAAGAACAAAGAAAGAATGTTATGCATGGAGTTAGAGGGAGTGGGTGAGGACCTTAGTGGGTATTTTGCATTGGTTTTCACCAAGGAGAAGAACATGGATGATGGCAAGACTAAAGAGGGATATGTTGATATTCTAGAGCATGTCATTCTTAAGAAGGAGGACGTGTTAGGTACTTTGGAAAACATTAAGGTAGTAAGTCCCCAAGACCTGATGAGATCTATCCAAGGATACTGGGGCCTTGACAGAGATCTTTGTATGCTTTTTAGTCACAGTTAGGATCCCAGAAGACTGGAGAATAGATAATGTTGTTCCTTTGATTAAGAAGGGCAACAGGGATAATCCATGAATCTATTAGCCTTATGTTAGTCATAGGAACATTAATGGAGAAGATTGTTAGGGACAGAATTTATTTGCATTTGGTAAGAATGGATGTATTAAGGATAGTCAGCTTGCCTTTGTGCAGCAAAGGTTTTGTCTCACAAATTTGATAGACCTTTTTGAGGAAGTGATGGAGATGATTAATGAAGGGAACACAATAAATGTCTGCATAAATTTTACTAAAACATTTGACTAGGTAGGCTCTTCCACAAGATTAAGTCACATGGAATCCATGGTGTGTTGGTAATTTGGGTATAAAATTGACTAGTTCGTAGAAGATAAGCGAGTTGTGGATGGGAGTATTTTTTCCGACTGGAGGCCTATGACCAATTGTGTTCTACAAGGATCGGTGCTGGGAACTCTGTTGTTTGTAATATATGCATATAAACAATTTGAATGAAAATATAGATGGTCTGATTAGTAAGTTTGCAGACAACATGAAAATGAATGTAGATAGTCAGGAATGTTGTCAAAGGATACAACATGATATGGATTAGTTAGGCAGAGAAATGGTATATGGAGTTAATCAAGACAAGTGTGAGGTCATACATTTTCGGATGTCAAATGCAAGAAGAAAGTATGCAGTGAATGACGACGGAAAACGTATGCAGAGTAGGAGCGTTGTTATACAGAGGGATCTTGAGGTGCAAGTCCATAGCTTCCTGAAAGTAGTAACACAAGTGGATAAGTTAGTAAAGAAGGCGCGCAGCATGTTTGCCTTCACAGGTCGGGACGTTGAGTATAATGGTTTGCAAGTCATATTGCAGCTGTATAAAGCTTTAGTTAGGCCACATTTGGAATATCATGTGCAGTTCTAATCACCACATTTTTAGTAGGGGATGTGGAGGCTTTGGAAAAGGGTGCAAAAGAGGTTTACCAGGATGTTGCATGGATTGGAGTCTATTAGCTATGAAGAGAAGTTGGACAAACTTGAACTGTTTCCCTACAGTGTTGGAAGCTGAGGAGTGACCTGGTAGAAGTACATAAAACTGAGAGTCATGGATTGGATGGATAGTCAGAGTTTTTTCTTTTACCCAGGGTGGAAATGTCAAATATTAGGGGTAGAGGTTTAAAGTGAGAGGGGGAAAGATTTTTTTTTAAAACAGAGGGTGGTAAGTGCCCGGAGTGCGGTGCCAGGGGAGATGCAGAAACAGAAGCAATAAGAAAGTTTAAGAGGCATTTAGACAGACACATCAACAGGCAGGGAATAGAGGGATACGGATTGCATGCAGGCAGATGAGATTGTTTAGAATAGCATGATGCTTGGCACAGACATGATGGGCTGAAGGGCTTGTTCTTGTGCTGTACTGTCTACATCTATGTGCTGTAATTTGTCTTGCTGCATTTCAGAGTCAATGTTTATTAATGAAGACTAGCCCTGTAATGCGGTTCATGGTGTCACTGTCTTTATCTCCAGGGTGTAAAGGTTGAGCAGTAAAGCTGGAGATGAGCAGCTGTTTGGTTTAAACTTGAGTAACTTCCCACTTTTGCAGCACTGTCCAAATTTATGGTTCGATGGCAAGGACATTCAATTTTCTGTTGAACCTCATCACTATCAACTTCCGCATGCTGTGGCAGCAGAACTGAAGCTTGTGCTGTGCACTTATTGAACTCAAAAAAAAAACATTTTACAGATTTATGAATTATTAATACGTTTTGGGTGAGTTCATCAGTTCCCAAGACACATCAAGCCCAAAGAGAAACATCATAATTTGGAGATTGGATTTACTACATTTGTTGCAATGAAAGAAATAAGTGCAAACAGACTTTCCTTATCCTCTCAAACTTATACTTATTTTTCTATCAGATGTAATAAAATTTGCCTTGAACCTCTGCAATTCTCCAAGAGTGAAGGGCAAGGGTAGCAAGCCCAGGGAACCCTAGATTGTCAAGGGATATTGAAAGTTTGATAATGAAAAAGGAAGCATATGCCAGGTACGCCACACTAAAAACAGAGTAAACCCTTCAAAAGTATACAGCGTGTAGGGGGTTCCTTAAAAAGAAGATTAAGAGGGAAAAAATGAGCCACAAAGTATCTTTGGCAGATGTGATCAAAGAAAGCCCCAAGGCATTTTATAATTTTTATTTATAATTTGTATTAAGAGTAAGAGGATTACCAAAGAGTGGGACCTATTAGAGACTAAAGGGGCAATCTGTGTGAGTGTGGGTGAGGTCTTAAGTGAAAACTTCTCTTCTGTATTCACAGAGGAGAAAGATATTGTAGTCTGGGCTTTCAATTGGGATGATGTGAATCTAGAGCACGTTAAGATTAATAGGCAGGAGATATTAGAAGTTTTACTGGGCATAAAGGTGCATAAATCACCACGGCCTGATGGTATGTATCCCAAGCTGCTGTGGGAGGCAAGGAAGGAGTGCTGGGGCCTTGGCAGATATATTTAATGCTTCATGGCCACAGGTGAAGTACCAGATGACTGGAGGATAGTTAGTGTAGTTCTTTTGTTTGAGAAGAGCAGCATTGAAAGGCCAGGCAATTACATATCAGTTATTCTGATGTCAGTGGTAGGGAAATTATTGGAACAAATTCTGAAGGGCAGGATTAATCAGTTCTTGGAAAGGCAGGGATTAATCATGGATAGTTAGCATAGATATGTTTGAGGGAGATCCTGTCTGACTAATTTAATTGAGTTTTTTGAAAAGGTGACTAAATATATTTGGCTGCAGATGCTGGAAGCCAGAGTCAATAGATGTGAAGCTGGAAAAGCACAGCAGTTCAGACAGCATCCGAGGAGCAGGGAGGTCAACGTTTCAGGCCGAAACCCTTTGTCGGGATATATTGATGTGGGTAGTGTAGTTGATGTGGTTTGCACGGACCTCACTAAATCCTTTGACAAGATCCCACATTGAAGGCTGGTCCAAAAGTTAAAAGCCCATGGAATCCAAGACAAATTACCAAACTGGATCCAAAATTGGCTTACAAATAGGAGCCAAAGAATAATGGTAGATGGTTGTTCTTTGTGATTCGAAGCCTATGACTAGTCGTGTACCACAGGGATCAGTGCGGGGACCCTTGCTGTTTATTATGTACATTAATGACTCAAATGTGAATGTAGGAGGTATAATTAATAAGTTGGCAGATGACATGAAAATTGGTGATGTTGTTGATCGTGAGGAGGATGGTGTCAGGCTACTGTCTAGTATTAAT
Source organism: Rhincodon typus (assembly GCF_021869965.1). Classification (NCBI taxonomy): domain Eukaryota; kingdom Metazoa; phylum Chordata; class Chondrichthyes; order Orectolobiformes; family Rhincodontidae; genus Rhincodon; species Rhincodon typus. The sequence continues at coordinate 25,493,505 of NC_063363.1, read as the reverse complement.
CAGTTGGTAAATTAGGCAGAGCAATAGCAGATGAAATTTAATCCTGATAAGTCCAAGGTGATGCCTTTTTGGAGGACCATTAAGGGAAAGATACGCACAATGAAATCTAGTTTCCTCGGGAGTACTGAGGAGCGAGGGAACCTTGGTGAACAAGTCCATAGATCCCTGAAGGTGTCAGCATCGGTAGACAGGGTGGTGAAAAAGGCAAGCAGGATGCTTGCCTTCATTAGCTAGGATGTAGAATAAAGGAATGAGGAAATCTTGCTATAACAATAAAATATTGGTTAGGTCACAATGGAATATTATGCTGCAGTTTAGGTCACCATAATATTGGAAGGACATGATTGTACTGGAAACGGTGCAGAGGAAATTAACCAGGATGTTGCCTGGGATGAAAAGGCTCAGTTATAAGGAGAGGCTGGATAGGCTGGGTTTGTATTCGTTGGAGTAGAGGAGGCTGAGGAGGAATCTGATTGAGACATACAAAATTGTGAGAGGCAGAGACAGTCAATTTTGAGAATCTTTTCCTCATTTCAGATGTATCTAAGAACAGAGGGCATCAGTTTGAAGCAAGGAGCAAGTGGGTTCGAGGAGATCTGAGAAAAGATAAATTCACCCAAAACAGTGTAGAAATACGGAAGTGCTGCCTTAGAGGGTGGTGGAAACAGATACTCTCACAATATTTTAAGAAGCATCTGGATGAGTACTTAAAATGCCAAGGCAGTGGAAGCTAAGGACCAAGTACAGGTAAACGGGATTACTGTAGTTTGGTGTGGTCAGCATAGACATAGTGAGCCGGAGGGCCTGTTTCTATACTGTATTACTGTATGACTCAGAGAGAGCAGACTAAACGTTTTGTGTCCAGTGACCTTTTACTGCCAGTTTATGATTTAATTTCTGATTTTCAGCATCTACAATTCTGTTTTTTTTATTTAGGTGGAAGCTATTTCTCTACTAGAGCCTGCTGTGTTTTTTCAATATGTAGTCAGTTCGCTCAGTTGGCTGGAGGACTGGTTTGGAATGTAGAGTAGTACCAACAATATGGGTTTAATTCCCACACTGGTTGTGGCTGCTCTGAAGGATTCTCCTTCCTGACCTTTCCCCTTTTCTAAGGCATGCTCACCCTCAGGTTAAACTGCCATCAGTTGTCACTGTCCAAAGAGAGAGCAGCCCTGCACTTTAATAGAATCATAACTGTTCTGGTTTTACACTTAATTCAATATCTCTGTATATCCTCATTATTGCTTGACTCCATTATCTATCAGTCATAACCCTTGATGCCTTTGTCTATCAAATGATTTAAAACAATTGCAGACACTCAATTTGTTCAGACCTTAATTTGTGCCAATGTTTCAACTCATTCTTGTGATTAGTTACTCTGTGTCAAAATACTTGAACCAAAAAGAATACAGTCAAGAAGAAACCTGTGCCCTGACCTTTTTTCCTATTTGTCTACCTCCCCATGTGTCTATCAAAGATAAGCGTTACAATGGTTATGTGAAATTCATAGCAATGTTCAATCCTTCTTACTCTCGGTTCAGTGGTGCTGCACTGCAGGGTGGAACATGATCCATATATGACATATCCTTTCCACAGTCTTTCATTAATTTTGCGATTGAACTGTGGTTGCTTTTGACACATTAGTAATTTAGTCATCAGCTTAACATTCACAATCAGGTTTAAAGATTTTGATATTAAACAGAAATGGGAAAAGCTGTTCTACTTTTTTTTAGAAATCAAAATCTGTTGGCTCATTAACTAATTTGCGTGACATTCATGCGTAAATGTTGCTGCATCAATCATCTGAGGGACTTGATGCTTGACAGCTTTTCTAATTTTCATTTGAAGAATACAGAATGCCCCAGTGGAAAGAAAAATTCAAATCAATAATATGCACTTACGGGCAGGTGAATTGTTGATGCATTTTACAATAAGGAGGATATGGAAACTCTTTCAGTCAAAAGGCACCACCTGAACATATTGACTGGTGCTGAATTCAAATTTTTAAGTTGATGAGGATCCTTTTTGACAGAAGTGCTGAACATGAGCAGTGAAATATCAAGGGCATTGAAGCGTCGGGAAGCCTCCTGGCTTATGGAGCTTAAACTGAAATAGGTAACCCAAAAGCAACACACTGTTAAGAGGCTGTTTTCTTAATAACTGAATTTACAATGCTTGTTAAATCAAATCAGAAGTCATGTATCAAAATGACCTGTCATGATTTAATCCGTAGAAATTGAGTTTAAACTAGAAGCCGCAAATTAGAATTCAGCTTGAAACCCAATGGAGTTAAAATGGGCAAGACCACAGACAACAGCTTGAGTGCTATTTTACCATTTTTTTTCTTGGTGACTCTTTAGCTTCACCTCTGTGCTTCTGTTTATGTCTCTTTTTGTGCCTTGCCGTGATTCTGTTACTCTCTTGTGCATGGTATTCCTTTCACTCTACGAGACTTTCCTTGTGCACATAGCTAATCAAAATTTATATTGAATGACATTAAAGAAACTGTTCAATTTTACACTAAATTTATAATTTGAGCATTTGTGCATGGACTAACGAGTAGCAACTGCAAGCTAAATAGCAATCGACAGAGAGAGAGAGATCATTATCAGCAGAGAATAAAATAGCACACCAAAAGCTAGTCACCCAATTTATTTTCTTCCCACCGAAGCTGAGAGATGCAGTCACGTTTTCTTCAGAGTATTTGCACAACAGACTGACAACCAAACTTTGCAAGAACAGCCCGTCTGATGGCATGAATTCCCCTCTGATCTACCCCTGTCCTCTTTCCCATTGCGGCTTAGGTAACAAGTTTGGAGCTGATATCAAGCTCCGAACTGAATTTCAGAGTGCCGAAAAATTGACAATAGTTGCAATAATCATCTGGATACAGAAGCAGAGACAAAATACTGGAATCAGTGAAGAGACAGTTGGATGCAGTTTTTGGGGACATCGTATGTTTCCTTACAAAGATGAGCTCCACTGCTTCCTTTAACTTCCTTCAACTATATTTTATCTTGTTTTTCTCTCTCTCTCTCTCTCTCTGTTAGCAGGAACTTGAGCAGATGTCTCACTTGTCCTCTCTGTGGGTGGCCTGTGTCATATTTACCGTTACATCACAAACACAGTCTGATTATTTCAAAGTACAAACAGACAGGCGCGGGGTGGGGGAGTAGCAATTGCAAATGAAAATGTTCATTCTAAGCACATTTGTGAAGGCTTTTTACACTCTCAAAATTGCTGATGTTTCAAAGGTGACACAATGTACAATGTAAAATAATTGAAAGCCTCAAATGCTCTGTGCAATACATATATTTTTACACAAGGTACTTGGCTCCACTACAAGCAAAATACTGAGATCTGGTCAGATAGATAGAAAGGTAAGGATGATAATTAAAACTTGTCCACATTTTCTGTTCTTCCAGGGATTTCTGTGTCTTTTACCTCATTAATCTTCACTATTTTCTGATTCCCTTCCTGGATTTGATTATTTTGTCTGTTAAAACTTTTGATCTCTGCTCAATGTTTTCTCCATCCTTGATGTATGACACTTTGACTCCAGCTAAATTTCATATGGATTCAGCATTATCCTTAATAGCAGATATCTTTGAAATGTTCAGCTTTTCTGGAACCATCACTTCCTGAGGTTCTAGTTTACAACTGCATCCACAGTACATCACTTTTTTGACAAAATAGAAATTTAAAGGTGAACATTCCATCTTCTGATATTGGATAAAGCTTTTCAAATACTCCAGTTTGTGCACTCAGTGAAATCTCTGTCAAATTTGAAAAATTATGAGCGGTTTGTGAAAAATAACTTAACAAAGGCCAGTATCCATTGTCAAGTCACCCTTTATTTACTTGCGCATAGTACATGACTCAGAGCCAGCTCCTGGAGTGAGCACATCCCCTGATGCTCCTGTTTATATGTGTCAGCCAGGACTCCCTGATTGGACCAGATTAACAGCCCCAATCAGGGAACTCATATTCTATGAAATCCAACTGGCTGCCCTTGTTATAATAACTGCAGGTGGGGTTGTATAGGCAATCACCACCACTGACATAACAATAAAACAAAGAACTGTAGATGCTGGAGATCTGAAACAAACAAAATGGAAATTGCTGGAGAAACTCAGCAGGTCCAGCAGTGTCCGTGGAGACAGAAAACAGTTAACATTTCGCGATCCTTCAGGGTCACAGGATTCAAAATGTTAACTCTGTTTTCACTCCACAGATGCTACTAAACCTGCTGAGTTTCTACAGCACTTTCGGTTTTGGTGTTTTTTTTTTATTGGCACTGAGAACTTTGTTTTTGGAGGCTGCCTCCACTATTGTTCACCGTAAAGTAGAGATCTACAGGTCTACTTAGTCTTGTGCAATTGAGGAAGACCACTTGGTAGCCTAATGAGAAGAGACTGTTGTCTTAAAGAAGATAGAGTTTATTATGTGAAAGCAACATTCAATGTGCATGAGAAATCTTTCTTAAAATGGATAGATCAAGCCTAAGATATTTTGGAGAACATTACAACATGGTAAAGAGAGATGAAATTAAAATCCTATTCAAAATCACACAACTTACTTTGCATTAGATAAGAAACTAATATGATTTCTCCATTCAACAAATGGTATTCTGTTAAATAAATGTTTAAGTAGAGCTACATATTGAAGAACAAAAGCCAAAATGATCAACATTAGTGTATTCTCATCATACTTGAGATCACCAGCTTAAAATGAAACTGAATAAATAAATGCGGAATATTAAATACAGGTTACGCTGATAGAATGAATATTGTTACAGAGAATATGGTGAAGATCTGGATGATAGGTCTCACTCCTTTCCGATCCTGTGTTGTTCTACCACAAGGTCTGTATGATATCATAGAGTTTGGAGGTTAAGGCTTCTTCAGTATTAACTTGTTAAGATCCTTACACCCTTATACAGCAGTTTTCTATCTGAGTGTTAGGCCCATTTTCTTACAAGTAAGAAAGCTTTGGATGAAATAAATCTTAAATACAGCCACTTTTCATCTCACAGTTTCAGAGTCTAACTTGCCTTAGGGCATGAAATTGTATCATGAAATTCACAAAAGAAAGACAATTGATGTCCTTGCAGTAGAAACGACTTCCTTTGGGATAAAATCACAAGTGGGAGTTGTTATCTATTTTTGTATTTATGCCCGCTGCAAACTCATGTTATTTTGTAAGCTTCAAATAGTTATTTTTTCTAACCACAAAACTTTTTGTTTCATGCTTGTTAGGAGTGTCTGAGTTCGAGTTTTGTCTCCAACACCTGGACTGTAATCTGATGGAGCAGATTGTCTTTCCTGGTCAAATCCAGCTGGATTTCATGTCTTTATTCTGTATCATTTCAAGCTGGTGATCTCAAGTGTGGTGAGAATGTACGACAAATTGATCATTGGCCTTTGTTATTCAATATGTAGTTCTGTATAAACTTTTCTTTTACAGAATACCATTGTTGCATGGAGCAATTGTGTTAGTTTCTTATCTACTACAAAGTAAGTTGTGCAATTTTTAATAGGATTTGAATTCTATGTCAGTGTAACACACTGTAAAATTCTTCATATCATCACAGAGCTGATCTATCCATTTGAAGATGCTTTACTTGTGTTTCACACCCATATTGAATTTATAAAAGTACACTTCTTTTCCACAAAAAAGTCTAATGGACACAAATTAGACAATAGTACCTGTTCAGGAGGGATTGCCAAGCTTGTAATAATAGCAGTATAAACTTTAAGTCATTTATAAAGTCTCCTCATTGCTGATTGTATTTAATGTTGTAAACTTTTATAGAGTGGTTTCATTCAAGCTATTGCATCAATAGAACTAGGTGTTAACAGCTTGGTAGGCTTTTTGTTCTTGAATTGAAGTATTAAAGTTTTTAACCTTACTGCAAATTTGTTGGTAGATTAATCGTGGAAATCATCATGTGTCTCTACTTGTGTATGTATGTACTAACACTGTGCATTGTATACAGCCAAATGCACAAAATCGCAACTATAATAACATTCAAGGTTGAAATGCACTGATACACCATGAAAAAGAAGCTCAAGTGATTTGTCAATGTCATCTCAGTGCTCTAGGTAAATTACTGCCATACTTACTGTATGCAAGTTTTGTGCTTTTAGTTAGTCATTAGTGTCTGTTCTGTACTTGCTCCCTCCTTTCTTCTATTTCAACAAGGATAAGGTAATTGTCATGTAGTTGGCCCATGTGAGAAAATCAAATAATTTAAAGTAAAGTTACAGCTGTTTCCTTCCATTTATGCTAGAGAAGGAATATGTTTATTTGTGGTGTTGATGCACCGTGAAATCCTGGAAAATGAACTTTTGCTGTGAAGCTTCTAATAAATTTAGTGCTGTTGTTGGTTTTTCGTCATGTGAATGAGATAGCACTGTGAGCCCTTTTGAGGTAGACAAATATCTGTGTGTCTGGTTTAACCTTTGTTCTTCTCATTGGGCTTCTCAAATTGCTAGCCTGACAAATTTACAGGTTTTCTCAAACTGGACATCAAATACAATGTGGTTCCATTATGTCCATTGATAGGTTCACCCATTCAGAAGTAGCTCAGGGCTCATTATCCTTTTACTTGCATTTCTTTGTTATTGACTGAAACCAGATCAAGAAAAAATAATTTCCCCTCTGCCTGGGACTTTTCCTCGTAGCATCAATATTGTTGATTTAATTTTACACAGTTTGCAGTTAGGAGTTTTTCTCAACATATCCAGTAATGTTTGTCTGAAAAGCATGTAATGAACTTACAAATGGGAAAAACGAGTGCATTTATATCTCCACTGGTTATTTGTATTGTTTTCAACTTGTATGTAATCAAGTTAGTTCTCTGCAGGATTTGGCAGAATTGCTATTTCATTAATCCATATAATGTGAAAGCAAAATATTGGAAATCTGAAAAGAAAGCATAAAATTCTCATAACACTCAGCACATCTGGCAGAATTGGTGGAAAGAAAAACAGATTTAGTATTCCAGGTTGATGGTCTATCATTACAAATGTGATGGTTAAGTTCAAATTCAATCTTGGAAAGTGGCTGTTGAAGCAAATTTCACTTTAGTAGAAAAATGCCAGGAAATGCTTTTATTTATTTATTGGTTTACTTTATGCTAACTCATTCCTCAATCCTTCTCCCCCCTACATACTGGGGAGGTCATTCAACATGCTTTGAGGAATAGTTTTTTCCCCCTTTATTCATTAAGGGATGAGGACATTGCTCTCTCGGCAGCATTTATTGTCCATCCCAAGTTGCCCAGAGTCAACCACATTGCTGTGGGTCTGGAGTCACACGTAGGCCAGACCAGGTAAGGATGGCAGTTTCCTTCTCTTTCTGACAATGGATTCATGGTCATCATTAGATTCTTCATTTCTGCTATTTTATTAAATTCAAATTCCGCCATCTGCCATGGCAGAATTTGAACCTGGCTCCCCAGAATGTTATCTAGGTCTCTGGATTAACAGTCCAGCAATAATACCACAAGGCCACCGCTCTCCCTGTGGTACCAGCCTGCTTCCTTAGAACTATACTTCATCATGATAACTCAATGGGATGTGAACAATACTGTTGGCGGAACATCACAAAAAGACTGTCCTTATCTGAAGATGATTAGACCGGGAGCAAGGGAGAAGTTAAAGAGAACCCTCGCCTCAAAAGTGTTTTGCAAGAAAGCTAACTGGGGTATCCAAGAAGCCAGAAAATAACTAATTTTAATAGTATAATAGCAGAACTTATCTTTTTGGTACCTTTTTTTTAAATTCCAACAAAGAAATTCATAATGCAATTTTTTTTGAAACCCAGAATAATTTAGTCATTACCATGATAATGCCAGAAGTTTGCTGATCAAAAGGCTGTTTGGGGAAAATGCATTTGTTGTCAGTGTGACTGAGTCTACAATGAATATCTGCAGTACCAAATTGCATCTTTCTTTGCTTTATGAGATGCTGTATTGACAGTGCCCCTTAGGGACACTATAAATGTGTCATATGGAAGTGGAACCTATTACTCAAGTGCTTGGGCTCTTGGCACGTTTTTGGAGCACAACAGAAGAAGCTCCATGTAGTATAAGGTGTTATTAGATATTATGCTAATTGTCAAAGTGCACCATCAGTCATATGTCAGATCACAAGGAGCTGCAATCTGAGAGAGAGATTCTGATGCAGTTCTGCAACAAGCTACTTTCCATTGTAAATAGCTAATATATGTTTATCTGTTTATGAAAGCTCTGATCTTTCAAAGACATGCAGACCCCAGTCATTAAAACACTTAAACCTTCATCTAATCCATAGTGTAACTGATCTGGCGTTGCTCAATTGTGGTAACAGTTGCTCAGTTGATACAATTCATCACTGCAGTGTTCATATAAAATACTATCTTTTCATCTTCACAATGTGAACACAGAGATCTGGTACGAACAGTGCTTCATTTGGTCTAATGCGAAACATTTAATCTCGAAACAAAAAATGTTGAGAAATGCAACTGCTCTCTATTTTACAGTAGGGATTTCTGTACTTTAAAATTTAAGCAATAATTTGAAACTATTCTTATGCAGATCTACATAATCTGACTCATTAAAATAGTTTAACTTTAAATTTACAATGAACCTTTATTTCAATGAGCCAATATTTCGATGTTTCAACCTCAAAATTTGCATTTAAGTACCTTTCTCAGATGTCCAAAATGGGAAAATTCTGACTTTTCAATCCAATTTGTTTCTGTAAATACAATTATTGTGGGTCCTGATGATGACATTGATCATATGTCAGTTATGTGTCTATGATTTTTGGCCAAGATGAAGTGTCTCTTGTATTGAGTGGCCGAAAACATAATAAGATGTGGAATTAATGTAACACATGATACTGAGCTCTCACTAAACGAAGCATCAGGCTCAAAGTTGTTTCCACACTAATCTTGAAAGTTGCCAGCTTCCTGTGGGTCCTTTGCAGCAGGCCAAGGAAAACAAAAAAAGGTACAAACCATGAGTCAGAGAGGCTTGTGACAGAACCACCATTGCCTGCTGGAGCCACATAGCTTGCTAAATTAGGAAGGCACCAGCTCACAGAGAATGTTTCCCAGACAACTGCCAACAACAAAAGAGCGTTTATTCTTGTGTGTGAAAGGACACTGTGGCTAAACCATTGGTGCCTGACTGGGAATTGTGTTCAATGCCAACTCAACTCCCCACGGGTATTTTTCGCAGAGTAGAGGCGGCAAATTATTTATCAAGTCTGAGAAATGCTTCTCCAGGTCTTCTTGATAGCAATGGTTGAATCACATTCTTTCTTTCAATCCTGTTTTCAGTCTAAGACCTCTGAAAATTTGTTTCCATTGTCCATTTTTCATTCATCCATTAGATAGGTGAAAGAAATTAAATCATAGAATCCCGACAATGAAGTAGCAGGCCATTCGGTCCATTGAGTCCACACCAACCGTCCGAAGAGCACCCTCCCAGACCCACTACCTATCCCTATAACCCTGCATTTCCCATGACTAATTTATCTAGTCTGCACATCCTTGGAAACTGTGCATAATTTAGCGCAGTCAACCTACCTAACCTGCACAACTTTGAAATGTGGGAGGAAACTGGGGCATCCGGAGGAAACCTGACATATTTGTTCATATTTTGGACAAAGTACGCCAGTTGTTACTTTGCCTGATACTTTGTGGAAATTCTGTCACATCTTTTATTTTGACTAGTGTCACGATTTCCAACACATTAGAAGTTTGTCATAAATTGAGGTGTTATATTATTGTTGCATTCCATAAATGAAAATGAAATTGCTGCAATATCTGTAATGTGGTGATGAATATCCTACTGAAGGGTCACTCGGTCTCTCACTAAATGTTATACACTGCAATACACATGTTAGAAAGTAACTGGATGATTAGGAAGATGCAAAGGATTGGGTGTTCCCACTTGACAAAAATTGCATGTTGGTCAGTCAGGATTTCCAAGAAATTGAGATAAGATAACATAATTTTAAGTATCCTTGAAACCTTGGATTGGCGGTTCTCCATTTGGGTTAGATGTGTTAATCTATTTCATTTCTTCCAAACAGATTAGATAATATTTTCAAGTTAACATGTCATCCTAGTGCTGAATGATGGCCTTGAGTTTTCAGACCAAGGCATATGCGCTAGCACTTTCGTCTCTTTATAAAAAAATCTGGTGGTGCCACCTCGATGTTAGATACCACTAAAAAAAGCAAAACCTTGTTATTAAGCAAGTACACCTTGCTTTGGCATGGAAGTTTGACAAGTTTTAACAAGTGAAAGATTCAATTACACCCTTAAAATACTTAATATTTGTTAATGAGTAATGTTAAGTGTTGGAAATATCTTAATAGCAAAGTTTTATTTTTGATGAATCAAATCACATTTTTTTTGCAGGTTGCAATATATTACTGAGTATTTTGCGGTTTAGAGATCGTGAGGATGCCTTTGACATCTCATGACTGTTTCACTGATCAGACGTTAGGCAGCTAACTTAATTGGATTTTCTGGGAGGTAGAGATTGATTAAAATATCACTTCATACAGGAATTGCTGAAGAGCTTTCTAAAAACTGTAATTCTGTTCATGGTTTGTTTTAGTATAAACACAGGCACATAGTGAAATCTATAAATTTGTCATAAATCTTCACATATGTAATAGATTGGTTGCTTCGAATTACCAGGAATCAATATGGCTTGTCGGATACAGTTGAGAAAGGTATTCTAATTGATAACTTATTACAAATGTTTAATGAGAAATTGAGATTTTAATCCTAGCTATTGTTTCCATGTGAAGCATTTCAGTAATTCAGCTAAATGAAGAATGAAAATTGGTCAATTATCTGATATAAAATTTGATGAGCTACATATACTTCACAGAAACGTTAGGAAATAATTATGCCTGTGGGAAAAAAAATTCAATCTCGACTACAAAAGCAAAATATTGTGAATGTTGAAAATCCTTGAATGCTGGAACCCGTTGTCCCGTGAAGCTCAACGAAAGCTAGACCATCATCTCGACTTAACCCAGCATTGCACAAACAGACTATGAATGGTGCCCTCCATTTTGATTCTTCCCCTTCCCCCAGCCTCTTGTTTGCATAGTTTTTCTTTCAACAGAGTGGGCTTATATTTCAATATTCACACCGACTCTGGATCGATGTCACTATCTCTATGATTACAACCATTCCCTTTGCTTTTTGTTCTGGGATGCCTGTGATATCTAATCTCATTCAATCTCTAATTTTCCCTTTCAGTCCACTTGCTACTCCCCGCTTTTTCCATGATTTTCTCGAGGAACAGAATTAATCTGTACTTGGAGAGGCAGTGATTAATCAAGGACAGTCAGCATGGTTTTGTCAACTGTGGTCTTTATGACCAACTTAATGGAATTTTCGAAGAGGTGACCAGCCTGGGGTGTAGAAGAAGGTAATGCATTTGATGCAGTCTCTTTGGATTTCAGCAAGGCTTTTGATATGGTCCTACATGGGGGTCTAACAGTGAAGATAAAGTGCCATGGGAGCCAAGGATATGTCGTTCACTGAATCCAGAATTGGCTCAGTGGTAGGAAACAGAGGGTGATGTCAACAGTGTTTTTATGACTGGAAGCCTGTATCCAGTGTTAACAAAGAATGAAGAACAGTACAGCACAGGTCCTTTGGCCCACCAAGACTGTGCCAACATAGGATGCCTCTTTAAAGTAAAAATCTTTTGCCTCTATGCTGTCCATATCTCTCTTTTCACTGCCTACTCATATATTTGTCAAGCTGCCTTTTCAACATTGCTACTGTATCTGCCTCCAACACCATCTTTGGCAGTGCATTCCATTCACTTACCACCCTATGTATAAAAAAAGTACCTCTCACATCTCCTTTAAACTTATTCCCTTTTATCTTAAACCTATGTCCCCTCATAAATGACATATCTACCTCGGGAAAAAGACTTTGACTATCCCTTCTCTCCATGCCGTGCATAATTTTGTAAATGTCCATAAGGTCGTTCCTCATCCTTCAACATTCAAGAGGAAAAAAAACAAGTTTGTCCATTCTATCCTCATAGCTACTACCCTCCAAACCAATGAACATCTTGACAAACCACTTCTGTACCCTCTCCAACATCTCCACATCCTTCTAGTAGTGTGGTGACCAGTATTGTATGTAATTTCCCAAATGTGGCCTAACTAAAGTTTTATACACCTGCAACATGACTTTCCAATTCTTACAGTCTGTACCCCAACCAATGAAGACAAACACACTAAATGCCTTCTTAACTGCCTTATCCACTTGTGTTGCCACTTTCAGCGAACTGTGGACCTGTATGCCAAGATGATGTTGTTGATGCTACAAAGGATCCTGCCATTTAATCTATACTTCCTCCCTGCCATTAGATCTTCCAAAATGTATCACCTCTCATTTGTCCAGATAAACTCAATCTGCCATTTCTCTGCGCAAATCTCCAGCCTGTCTATATCTTGCTGATTCCTCTGGCAATCTTCCTCATAATCTTCAGCTTCCCAATCTTTGTGTTGTCTGCAAACTTGTGAATTGTCCAACTGCATTCTCCTTCAAATTGTTTACATATATGTTACAAAAACAACAGGGTTCCCAGCACTGTTCCCTGCAGAACACCACTAGTTACAGATTTTTAATCTAAAAAGCACCTTCCAGTGCTGTTTTCTGTCTTCTGTGACTCAATTATGTATCTAAATTATCAACTCACCATGGAGCCCTTGTGATTTCACCTTTTGAATCAGCCTGCCATGAGGAACCTTATCAAAGGCCTTGCTAATGTCCGTATAGACAACATTTACCATGCTGCCCTCATCAACCATCTTTGTCACTTCCTCGAATAACTCAATCAAGACTTTCCCTGCACAAAGCTATGCTGCTAATCACTCATAAGTCCATAGATTTTTCCAAACGTGAGTAAATCCTATCCCTAAGAATCTTCTCCTATAATTTTCCTAACACTGACGTAAGGCTCATAGGTCTGTAATTTCCCAAATTATCCTTACTGCCATTCTTAAATAAAGTAACAATGCTGTTTTATTCTCCAGTCCTCCAGACCTTTCCTGTGATAAAAGAGGAAACAAAGATTTTGTACAAGGCCCCACCAATTTCCTCATCTGCCTCTGTCAGCATTCTGGGATAGATACCATCAGATCCTGGGGGACTTGTCTACCTTAATATGTTTCAAAATACCTTTTTTTCATATTGACATGTCCTAGAATATCCACATAGTCCTCCAAAGACTCACCCATCCACCAAGTCCTCCTTTGTGAATATAGTTACAAAGTATTCATTAAGGACTTTACCCACTTTTTCTGACTCCACGCATTAATTCCCTCCTTTATCCTTGCATAGACCGACCCTTTCCATAGCTACCCTCTTGCTCCTTGTAAAGGGTGGCATGATGGCACTGGTGCCTTACAGCACCAGGGACCTGGGTTCTATTCCAGCCTTGGGTGACTGTTTGTGTGTGGAGTTTGCACATTGTATGTGTGTCTGCTTGGGTTTCTATTGGGTGCTCTGTTTTCCTCCCATTGTCCTAAATTGTGCAGGTTAGGTGGACTTGCCATGCTAAATTGCCTATAGTACCTGGGGAAGTGTGGGCTCAGTGGATAAGCCATGCTAATGTAGGTTTATGGCTATAGGGTGTGGTACGGGTCCGTCTGGGATGGTCTTCGGAGGGTTTGTGCTGACTTGATGGTCTGAATGGCGTCATTCTGCAGTGTAAGGATTTTATGTCATGTATGAAACTCTTTGGGGAATTTTCCTTAATCGTGTTTGCCAAAGACATTTTATGGCCCCTTTGAGCTCTCCTCGTTCTTTGTTTGAGTCCTTTCCTATTATCTTTGTATTTATTTCTGTCTTCAGCTTCCTAAATCATACATATGCCTCCTTTCTCTTATTGACTAAGTACTCAATTTCTTTGCCATCCAAGGTTCTAGAAACTTGGCATTCTTATCCATCATTTTCATAGGAACATGCTGGTCCTGAATTCCAATCAACAGGCCTTAAAACGATTTCCAACTGCCAGGTGTGGATCTATCCACATTGCCACCCCCATTCTCCAGTTCCTGCCTCATACTGTTTTTTTTATTGTATTCAACTGACAAGGATCTTTGCTATTCTGATCAATTGGAATATTATAATATTTCCTCTTCAATTAACATTTTACTTTCATGCCCAGCTGTGTTGGTGGGTTTTTTTTCTTGGCTTCCTTTTTAGTGAAAAACTATTGTTTATATTTTGTCTGTGCTGAGCACTAATTTAATTAATACCATATGTGTTTTCATGCCCCCTTTAGGAATATCCTTTTCTTCCCAACTGTGAAGGATCTTTCCATGGTTAACTCCTACATGAATTTTTATCTTTTTTCTCAATATTTATATGTGTGCTAAGCATTTACTTATACTTATTTCTTAATACAGTCCATATTTTTAACCAGATACCATTACAAATTGGCAACTTGTTTGTGAAAAAAAAAGTTATATTCATTAAACCACTGTGAACTAGATCTGAAATAACTTACACTCATAGAGTTGTACAGCTTGGAAACAGTTCCTTTGGTCCAACTCATCCATGCTGACCAGATACCCTAAATTTAATCTAGCCCCTGTATGTTTGCTACAGTTCTGTGGTTTATAAGTTTATGATATATTGGATTATGTGTTCAAATCTGTACAGTAAGATGAGTTGCAACCTGTTTTGCATTCTGTTTTCCAAAAATTCTGGTTTAATTGCTGGGGAACATAAGAACATAGTCATGGAACCTATTGAGTAAAGTTTGAAGTTCTTGCCCTGGGAACAAAGGTACAAGAGGAACTGTGCTAAAAGTGAAAAAGACTTGTGGGTCCAGGCTTTTGGCCAGAGAGAAAAAGACATGAGACAATATTAGGAGTCGGAGCAGTCAGCAGAGAAAAGATAGAACAAGTTCTTTGCAAGCTGCTTGAGTCAATGTGGGAGTGAACTGATCTCTAATCATATAGATACATTCTAGAACTATTGAATGAATCAAGAATATTCAAATGCTAGGATGAGGAAGAATCATTGAAGCTACCGCTGGGAATGTATTTGGCAACCTTTCTGAAAACTTGGAGACAGTCGGTCCATGTTATTACTTCGTAAAATTGAAAAATGTGAACTCATTTGAAATTGTCATTGACTGCTTTCTGTAAGGACCATCATTCTGTCGAGAATATGATGTTGGTTGAGTATAAAGAGGAATATTCCTTTCTGCAGGTCAAAATGTAAGTTGCATAAAAATGTCTCAGAGATAGTAGGAACTGCTGATGCTGGAGAATCTGAAATAATAAGGTGTAGAGCTGGATGAACACAGCAGGCCAAGCAGCATCAGAGGAGCAGGAAAGCTGACATTTCGGGTCTGGACCCTTCTTCAGATCCAGACCCGAAATGTCAACTTTCCTGCTCTTCTGATGCTGCTTGGTCTGCTGTGTTCATCCAGCTCTACACCTTGTTATCTTGCATAAAAATGTGTTTTGTTTGGTTGTGAATGTTTAATATTTAGGAACTACATAACTGACTGAAAGATACAGAACTGCTCGGGAACTTTATGGCTTGGAAAGGGTTTTGCCGTGAGGTTTCTTGGAAGTGAGGTCAACAGATGAATGTGTGTTGTAGCCAGCCTGCTCTTTGCAGACAGTCATGTGACTTTGGTGAATAGGCATCCAAAGCTTTTAGGAAGATGAGAGATTGTGTTTATATCCCTTCGTTGCTGGTAAACCTGGATTTCAAGGGGCATGGGCCCCTCTGGGCTGATGGTTGCCTAACAACCTTTTCTGGACTTAGTTTTCTGTTTTCACAGACCTAAGTATTCACAAGGAAGAAAACAACAGGGGCTGCAAGTTTCTCACCCTATCAGCAGTTTACGGGAATCTGATGAAGTTTCCACTTATCAGTATGTCTAATGGGGTGGGTAAACCACCACAATTTACCTGTAATTTGACTACTTATTAAGAAATCTTACAGACAATCAAGTACTGAAACATTGATTTACATTTTATCACATGTAGCATGCAAAACTAAGACCCCTCAAGTAAGCAAATTAAGCCTCACAACCCAACTTGGCTGTTACCCAATTAATCTTACAATTCAGAACATAAGAACATAAGAACTAGGAGCAGGAGTAGGCTGTCTGGCCCTTCGAGCCTGCTCTGCCATTCAATAAGATCAAGGCTGATCCTTTCGTGGACTCAGATCCACTTACCCGCGTTCTCACCATATCCCTTAATTCCTTTATTGTTCAAAAAAAATCTACCTTTTTTTAAAAAACATTTACTGAAGTAGCGTCAACTACTTCACTGGGCAAGGAATTCCATAGATTAACAACCCTCTGGGTGAAGAAATTCCTTCTCAGTTCAGTCCTAAATCTGGTCCCTCTAATCTTGAGGCTATGCCCTCTTGTCCTAGTTTCACCTGCTAGTGGAAACATCATCTCTACTTCTATCTTATCTATTCCCTTCATAATTTTATATGTTTCTATAAGATCCCCCCTCAATCTTCTGAATTCCAATGAATATAATCCCAATCTACTCAGTCTCTCCTCATAAGCCAACCCCCTCAACTCCGGAATCAACCTAGTGAACCTCCTTTGCACCCCCTCCAGTGCCAGTACATCCTTTCTCAAGTAAGGAGACCAAAATTGCACACAGTACTCCAGGTGTGGCCTCACCAGCACCTTGTACAGCTGCAACATAACCTCTCTGCTTTTTATTTCAATCCCTTCAGCAATGAAGGACAAAATTCCATTTGCCTTCCGAATTACTTGTTGTACCTGCAGACCTACCTTCTGTGATTCATGCACAAGGACACCCAGGTCCCTCTGCATAGCAACATGCTGCAACTTTTTACCATTCAAGCAATAATCCTTTTTACTATTACTCCTACCAAAATGTATGACTTCACATTTAATTACATTGTATTCCATCTGCCAGACCTTTGCCCACTCACTCAATGTATCTATGCTCCTCTGCAAAGTTTCACAGTCCTCTGCACACTTTGCTTTGCCACTCATCTTAGTGTCATCTGCAAACTTTGATACCCTACACGTGGTCCCCAACTCCAAATCATCTATATAAATTGTAAATAATTGCGGTCCCAACACCGATCCCTGAGGCACACCACTAGTCACTGACTGCCAGCTAGAATAGCACTCATTTATCCCCACTCTTTGCTTCCTGTTAGTCAACCAATCCTCTATCCATGCTAATACTTTACCCTTAATGCCATGCATCCTTATCTTATGCAGTAGCCTCTTGTGCAGCACCTTGTCAAAGGCCTTTTGGAAGTCTAGGTACACCACATCCACTGGGTCCCCATTGTCCACCTCGCTCGTAATGTCTTCATAGAATTCCAAAAGATTTGTCAAGCATGACCTGCCCTTCATGAACCCATGCTGCGTCTGCCCAACGGGACAATTTCTATCAAGATGCCTTGCTATTTCTTCCTTGATAATAGACTCAAGCGTCTTCCCCACTACAGAGGTTAAGCTAACTGGTCTATAATTCCCCATCTTTTGTCTACTTCCCTTTTTAAACAGTGGCGTCACATTTGCTGTTTTCCAATCTGCTGGGACTGCCCCAGAGTCCAGCGAATTTTGGAAAATTACCGCCAGTGCACCTGCTATTTCTCCCGCCATCTCTTTTAATACCCTGGGATGCATTCCATCAGGGCCAGGAGACTTATCAATCCTTAGCTCCATTAGCTTGCTCAACACTACCTCTTCTGTAATTATGATTGTTTCCAGGTCCTCACCTACCTTCATCTCTTTGTCAATTACTGGCATGTTATTAGTGTCCTCCACTGTGAAGACCGATACAAAATACCTGTTCAATGCCTCAGCCATTTCATCATATCCTATAACTAAATCCCCCTTCTCATGCTCTAAAGGGCCAACATTTCCTTTAGCCACTCTTTTTCGTTTTATATATTTATAGAAACTTTTCCTATCTGTCTTTATATTCTGTGCTAGTTTTTTCTCATGTTCTATCTTACTTTTCCTTATAGCTCTTTTTGTGGTTTTCTGTTGACCTTTAAAGTTTTCCCAATCTTCTAGTTTCATGCTGTTTTTGGCCACTTTGTATGCCTTCTCTTTCAATTTGATAGCCTCCCTTATTTCTTTAGACACCCATGGCAGATTACCCCTTTTCTTACAGTCCTTCCTTTTCATTGGAATATACTTTTGCTGAGCACTTTGAAAGATTGCTTTGAAAGTCCTCCACTGCTCGTCAACTGTCCCACCATAAAATATTTGTTTCCAGTTTACTTTAGCCAAGTCCTCCCTCATTCTATTGTAGTTCCCCTTGTTCAAGCACTGGACCCTGGTATTGGATTTTATCTTCACACTCTCCATCTGTATTCTAAATTCAACCATACTGTGATCACTCCTTCCAAGAGGATCCTTAACTATGAGGTAATTAATTATTCCTGTCTCATTACACAGGACCAGATCTAGGATAGCTTGTTCCCGCGTTGGTTCCATTACATACTGTTCAAGAAAACTATCACGGATATACTCAACAAACTCCTCCTCAAGGCTACCCTGACTGAGCTGGTTCGACCAATCTACATGTAGGTTAAAATCCCCCATGATAATTGCTGTACCATTTTTACAGGCATTAGTTATTTCTTTGTTTATTGCCCGCCCCAATGTGATGTTATTATTTGGTGGCCTATAGACTACGCCTATCAGTGACTTTTTCCTCTTAGAATTTCTAATTTCCACCCAAATGGATTCAACCTCATTCTCCATAGAACTTATATCATCTCTCAGCACTGCCCTGATGGCGTCCTTGAATATCAGAGCTACACCACCTCCCTTACCTTCCTGTCTGTCCTTCCGAATAGTCTGGTACCCTTGGATATTTAACTCCCAGTCGTGACCATCCTGTAACCATGTCTCCGTAATGGCTACCAAATCATATTCATTCGCAATGATTTGTGTCGTTAACTCATCAACCTTGTTATGAATGCTACGAGCATTCAGGTAAAGTGCCTTTATGCCAGCTTTCTTACCCTCATGATTTCCAACATCTCTAATAATATATCCTATGTTATCCTTCCTTTTTGCTTCTTTCATAATCTGCCTTGAACTTAAACCCTCCTGCACACCGCTAACCTGCTGCTTACCTTTTTATTTACCATCATACTCCCTGTCGTTTTCCCTTTCCCTTCCCCCCAACTCACTAGTTTAAAGCCCTAGTGACCACCCTATTTATCCTTTTCACGACAACACTGGTTCCAGATCGGTTCAGGTGGAGACCGTCCCATCGGTACAGATCCCTCCGGTTCCAAAACTGATGCCAATGCCCCATGAAATGGAACCCCTCTTTCCCACACCACTCCCTTAGCCACATGTTTACTTCCCTAATTTTCTTATCCCTAAGCCAATTTGCACGTGGCTCGGGCAGTAATCTGGAGATTATGACCCTCGAGGACCTGTTCCTTAATTTCGTTCCTCGTGCTTGATAATCCCCAAACAGGTCCTCCATCCTAGCCTTGCCTATGTTGTTAGTCCCAACGTGGACCACAACAACTGGATCCTCCCCCTCCCGCTCCAATATCCTTTCAAGCCAGTCAGAGATGTCCTGCACCCTGGCACCGGGCAGGCAACACACCATGCGGGACTCCTGATCCGGCTTGCAGAGGATACTATCTATCCCCCTAACTATAGAATCCCCTATAACTACCACTTGTCTTTTTGCTCCCCCCTCTTGAATGGCCTTCTGCACCATGGTGCCGCGGTGAGCTGGCTCATCCTCCCCGCAGCCCTTTTCCTCATCCACACAGGGAGCAAGTATCTCGTACCTGTTGGATAAGGTCAAAAGCTGAGGCTCCTCCACTCCTGAACTCGGGATCCCCCTACCTGCCTCACTTGCAGTCACACCCTGTCGTCCCTGATCACTAACTGAATTTGAATTACTTAATCTACCAGGTGTGACTGCCTCCTGAAACAAAGCAAATGTTAACTCTCCCTCTCCCGGATGTGCCGCAGTGTTTGAAGCTCAGATTCCAGACCTTCAACTCTGAGCCGGAGTTCTTCCAGCAACCAACACTTGCTGCAGATGTGGTCACTGCCGTTCACAATGGGATCAGCCAGCTCCCACATCATACAGCATATTAGCCAAGTTTCCAAACAACAGTGTCTGTCTCTGGAAGTGTCCAAGGTTCAATCCTTGTGAAGTGTTTTTCTTTGAAGTTCTGCTCCTGACTTGTTCTGGTGTTGGATTCTTAACACAGATTTCCATCCTTCCGGTCTTATAACGTGATATTGATGATACTTTAGATTCTTTCATCCAATTTATTGACTAGTCCTCCAAATCCATCAAATCTGCAGCTTGTCTTCTTATCAGAAGTACTTCCTTGTTGCTTGTCATATCTGGCATTGACTGTCTTTTTGAAACCATGCTTCCTTCAAATCTTCTGCAGGGTATTCAGTTGTCCTTGTGGCAATAAAGCAGCGAGTTATCCAGTAGATGTCAAAACATTTTTGTTCATGTAGCTTTGACTCCTTCTTCCAGATATGGCTAATTGCTTTCAATCTCTTAATAAGTTTGTCCTTGCCCCTTAATTGTTTATTCCAGAGACAGTTATTGCTGATTCCTTCCTGGTTAACAGTTTATCGTGATTCTTTCAATCCATGAACAGTTATTCAGATGCTAAAGTTTATAATATCTCAATCCCTCTTCTTTGTTCATTATTTGTAATATGATGAGCAAACACAAGTTTAATTGGTCCTTTTCCACCATCTTGGTTCATATCCAAGCTGAGTTGCTACACCGTGTACAGTTTCAAAATGCATTTCACTCTGCAATATATATGCAAATCAGGAATCGATGAATAAATTGGAGAATACCGATCAGAAAATAAATCACAAACCAAAAATAGAGTAATAGATATGCATCATGCTTCACCCATTGCAGCTTTAAGATTACCATGTCTTAACAGAACTAATTCAATTTTCAACTGCTGCATTTGTTGCTGATAGCAACAGCAAAACATGATGATAATAGAAATAAGATGGATCCAAGTACACGAAATAATAACAACAAGATGCAAAATAATATGAACTTACATGGCTGTGTTTACATTACTTTCTCAGTTCCAGATATCATTTAACCAAAAACTTGTTGATGTTTCTTGGCCTTCATGTTTTTAACATCTGTCTTGATTCTCTGACTATGCTAAAATGTAACCTGTGTGCCTTTCTCAAAATCCCTTTCATTTGTTCAAATGTTCACTTTGCAGTGCAATATGGACCTCATATTTATGCCAATAAGGTATAAATGTTCCTCTAGCTGAATCAGTCACATCAAAAGTCACAGATTTTCTCCTTCTGATGTTAAGCCCACCATTCCTATGTGCATGGGCTTTTGAGGATGAATGAAAAATGTTGAATCAATGATGGGACGTGACAGGTTATGGTAATGATATTCTTTTAAAGATGTTGTGATACAGTTTTCTTCTTCACACGTATATCCAACCTTAACTATGTTGTCTCAAGTGGTACTTGAAATTTCAAGATCATGGTTAACTGTTTCATTACTGCTGGAGTCAAAAACCGCATGTGGTTTGTCCAGTTGTATTAATGGAATCGGGACAAGCGATAGTTTTATTAGTCTGTTGGCATTCCTTAATTGCTGTCCCTATATGTCTTCCCACCTTTTTTATGCTGCGTAAGGTAGAATCTCCTTAACTCTTATCCGGATGGTGTTTTGGATTGCTCCAATATTTTATATTGTTGTAACATTTGTCATTATTAGATCCAACTGGTATTCCTAACACAAGACCTATTCCATTCCCTCCCATACACAAGTCATTAGTCCATACTCTGTTAATATCTTTAACTCACAGATAGCAATTTTACTTGAAGTCCCTGTCCCTTCAGCTTATTTCCTTAATTTAAAGTTGTCAACCCATGTGGGAACTTCTTCCTTTTGATTTGATTTACATTTTCTAACATCCAATTGCCATATATGCTACATGATCTATTTATTTGATGTTTCCCACTCTTTCCTGCTTCCTTTATTGTTAATCATGCTGGTGTGTGATTCTAAGATGTTAACAATATGAAATGCAGAGCTGTTAGTGGTATCCCCTGCCTACTGAGTTTAATGCTATCATTCATTGCATCCTGTATACCTTTAACTTGAGAAGTTAATTGATTTAATCGATCATTTATCACACTGATGTCTAGACTATTAACTGCAGAAACCCCAGCACCATAAATGCCTGCTGCAGCTCCTTTTAATCTTCGGTACTTCCTGATTTTCTTCTTGATTGTGTAACCCTCTTGATTAAACAACCTCTTGACCAATTCCTAATAAATGCCAGGTGAAGGTTTTGGACACCATGATGGTAACTGAATACCTGAGAGTATCAGAATAACCAGTACCAATTCATGATGAATTCACAACACTGTCCATGTATTTTGCTAACTGTCACTCCTCTGGGTCTACTTTTCCCTACAGACCCTCTACAGGGCTTTCAGTCACTTCTGATGTAAGTGCGAGAGTGTTCTGAACTTTTGTGCATATCCGCAGCACAAATGGACTTGACTTCCATGTTGCATGTAAAATTAACGTATGAAATTGTGGGCGGAGAGGACTTCCAATGCTGTCGGTCTGCACATATCAGTATTTGGTCATGTATATACACGTTGTCCGCTTCCACTGATTACTGGATCCCTGCTGCTGACTCTGTACTTCACTTGCAAAAGACAGCGACACAATTCCAACAATCAGTTTCATAGTTTATCTAAAGCTCAAAATCAAAAGACCGAGGTAGTTCTGTTCTTACTTACAGTTTATCAGTTTACACAGATCCTTAATCTGAATTTTGTTCTTCCAAAATGTGTACTCATTGGGATATTCAAAACGGATACATCGATCTATTTAAAACGCATTTACCTAGGTGCTCTTACTTTATCAGGCAAACAGAAGAATGTGGTTCATACTTGGTTTTATTTGTCTCTATTCTCTCTCTCTCTCTGGGGTTTACCACAGGAATATGGGACTTAATTGGGGTTGGGGTCTGGCTTTCAGGAAATTCCCATTCCAATCCCTCTAAGTCTAAGGCGTATCAGAAAACCACATCACGCCCCTCTGACACTTAAAGAGATAGGTCTTACTCGTTTTCTGGCTGACTCGAGAGTTTACTCACTTCCTTAACTAACTAATTTCAAGTTCTGCTGTTTGTCTCACTTTTCAATACTCCTGTTTGTGGTCCAATTTCTGGTCGATTTCCTGTATCCTTATTTGTGTCATTGGCTTTTTATTAAATCTTTATCTTTACTTTGGGCTTGTACCAGACTGGCAGAGGTGGATACGGGGAACCTGTTTGGCAGATGGAGGGCCGGAATCAGGATCATAATCATATGCCCTGCCCTGAACTGAACGATATGTTATACTCTAATTTCTGTACCCATCCCAAAGCACACAGAAACGCTCTGCAGTTGGAAAGCAATGACTTCAAGGCATCAATTTCTTGTTGTCATTTAGAATGCTCAGTATTCTGCACTTGTTGCTCTGGCTGTGTTTGATTCTGTACTTTATGTGCTGCCCAGAGATTTTACATTTTCTTTCCAGTTCCTGAGTCTTAATTTCTGACTTCTGAATCTGCCTCTGACCTTAAGGCTTCTGTTTGCTGTCTCAAATTGACTTTATAATTTCTGAAATAAACTATCTTATTCTGATTGGGAATCTCTAGGGATTCAATCTTTCCCTTTCACTCTGTTTTCTGTCTGGAAAACTCCCCTTTTCTGACTGTCAGCCTGTAGGGCTTAAAGTTTCTGCTTTAGCTCTGCATTTTCTGAATGTTTTTCCTCATTTTCTGACTTCAATTCACTTATCTAAGCTTTCCCTTGTTTTAACACATACTTCATGTACAAAGCTTCTACAAAAAGGCCACAAATTCTCTTTGGCCCATCCTTTTTGGGTGCGTGTTTTCCCAAGGATTTTCTAACTGATTCTATCAAACGATCCGGTGCTCCAGGACTCATAACATCACAAGCTTCCCAATACTCTATCCACTTCAGAAATTTCTTATTCAAATATTCCTTAACCAAGTTCTCCCATCCATATTGTTTAGCTGTCATGATTTCAAAGCTAAGTTCTAGTGCCAAATACAATAATACAAACATTAAAATATTCTGATTAAATCTGACAATTGTTACCTCTATCCTTATCTATCCACTTGAACCTTGGCCATCACATGGGGCAGCTACCCTCTTAAATTAGCTCAGAAACGATTTCTGAGAATACAAAGGTGGTAGGTTTGACTTTGCAGCAACTTAAAGTCAGTTTTTATCAGTCCACCCAAGGACACCAATTGTTGTAGGGAAACCATCACAAGTTACCTTTAATTTGGCTACTTATTAAGAAATCTCTCAAACAATCAAATATTGAAAGAATGATTTAAACTTTATTGCATGTAGCAACCAAAGGTAAAACCTCTCAAGTAAGCAAGTTAAGTTTCACAACCCAACTTGGCAATTACCTAATTAATGATGGAATTTAGCTACAATTCCAAAGAACAGTTTCTGTCTCTGGAAGTGTCCAGGGTTCAATCCTTGTACAGTGCATAGTTTGCTACTGTTAAATTGTTCTTGTGTTGGATTCCTACACAGATTTTCATCCTTCAGGTCTATGGTGTGATATTACTGATGATTCTTTTGATTCTTTCACCCAATTTTCAGAGTGTTCTTCTAAATCCATCAAGTCTTTGGCTTGCATTCTTACCAGAAGGACCTTCCTTGGTCCTTGTCACATTTGGCATTGAGTGTCTGTTTGAAAAAACAGTTTTCCTGTGATTCGCTCCTGAAAATCTTCTGCAGGTTATTCAGTTATCCTTTATGGCAATAAAGCAGCGAATTATCCAGCAAGTTTCAAAACAGTTTTGTTCATGTAACTTTGACTCCTTATTCTTCCACAAATAGCTAATTGCTTTCAATCCCTATATAAGTTTGTCCTTGTCCCTTAATAGTTTATTCCAAGCAGAGTTGTTGCTGATTCCTTCATGTGTAACAGTTTATCCTTGTAGATTATTTCAATCCTTGAACGGCTATTAATGTTCTGAAATATATAATATCACACTAATACCTTATAAACCCAGAAACATTAAAGTATGACCACTTTGCAAAGACTTGAATGCAACCTGCTTTCAATCTCAACCAAAGACCTTCAGTTTCCCTGTCAGCAGTTTGATTTCATTAACAAAAAACTCAGCAGACTATGAACGGCCATCAAGTTCTATTCTTTATTTTCAGATCCTTGGCCAACCAAAGTGTTTTTTTCTGCTTTATTTTAATAATTTGACACCTACAGAGTGTTGTTTCTTTGTGTTGATTTAATGTTTCTGGCTTTGGGTTTAAGGCAAATTAGTTCTAATTTCAGATCATAGTTTTGTTATTAATCACCTTAAGAACAAATTTTGTTTAATAATGAACAGATTATTTTGAGCTTTTTTTTTAAAAAAGGATCTGGTGAAAGTCTCTTTTATACAGGATTTTGGCCTCTTTTGGGAATTAATCCAATACGTTGATACCAGTGGCGCAACTGGTGGAATAGTGAAGCTAATGTATTTCTCCCATTGCTGTCTTGACAATTGAAAGTGTTTTTAGTAACTAGCAAGGCTATTTGTGAACCAGATGAGTTTTTACAATTGACATGGTTGCCATTAGACTAGTCTTTTTTTTAATTCCACCTTTTTTGTTGAATCCCAATGTCACTATCTGCCATTTTGTAACATAAGATGTGTGGACTCAAGCATGCAGGGTGCTTTTTATACAGTTTAATGGGGGACACTTGATACTTGCAAGTCAGTGTGGTCTAAAAAATGCCATTCAGTTCAGCAAACTGTATAAAAGTAGTCAAAGTGTGTAAATATAATCACAGTTATTAGTTCATGCTGTTAAATCACTGCAATACATGGTAAACCTCATTGCTTAAGCAGCATCAAAGAATCCCTTTAGTGTGGAAACAGGCCCTTTGGCCCAACAAGTCCACACTGACCCTCAGAGCATCCTACCCAGAACACATCCCCCTATACCACTCATCCCTGAACACTATGGGCAATTTAGCATGACCAATCCACCTAGCCTGCACATCTTTGGACTGTGGGAGAAAACCGGAGCACCCAGAGGAAACCCACACAGACTCAAGGAGAATATGCAAACTCTACACAGACAGTCAGCTGAGGATGGAATTGAACCCTGGTCCCTGGTGCTGTGAGGCAGCAGTGCTAGCCACTGAGTACATGAGGGCTGTTCAGGATTTTCTTGTTGTTAGATTCTAGTCAAATCACAGATCTGGTATGAAACTGAATTGTTGTGTTCCTTCAATTTCTGAAAGTCTGTTGGCATGTATTTGGAGAATATCCAGTAAATTTTATAAAACAAGGTACAAACAGCAGATTCTATTGGGACTGTTCTCTAAAACCACAGCCATCCCTCAAATTCTCGCATCTACTTGTTCACACAACTGCCAATGCCCTACTGTTAGTATCCTGCTAGTAATTTTCTTTTGGTTCCCTGGGTTACATTTTTGGGCAGACTGAACAAAACTCAGTGAAACATAATCATTCCAACCCTAATTATGAGCAGTGACCAAGCACAAGATTAATTAATTGTATAGATGTGCTAACAATTCCAATTGGTTATTCCAATGCAGTCTGCTGCTCGACACTTTACACTCATAACAGCAGGAATTCAATGCGCAGTGCAATGGTTAGTTGGTCACGACAATAAGTCGGGATTCTAATTGGATGAATCCCTGGCGGTTTCATAACACATCTTGTTTCTACTAAGAGAAACGACCTTTCTTCATTATATCTAATAATTTTAAATCTAACATTGGAGTCATTTCTTTTAATTTTTTATGTGGCATTTTCCGTCCAGGGCTGCTTTTGAATTGTTGGAGTCTGTGAGGTAAATGCTGATGGGTTGGCAACCCTAAATACCAACTTCATATATTGTTGCTAAAGTGCAGAAGTAACCCACTTTGTATTTTGAGATGCCAGAAAGAAAGATGGGAGAGTCAAAAACGGCATAATTTTCCAATCTAGTAGAAATCCCACTAACTTGCAATCACTGTTACAAATTTCCTAAGATCAAAGTATCAATTGTATATTAATTGTGTTTAATTGTACAAACGTGAGGATTTGAGCTCCTATTAATCGGAACATGATGAAACTGTCGGGCCTAGAGTAGGAAGTGTGTGTTTACAATGTCTCTACAAAGAAATGTCTGTCAGTGTATTTAAAAAGATGGGCTCCAATTTTGTCCTTCATCACCAGGCTATTAATGGCCCAGATTTTGTTGTTAGTAGCAAGGCAGCACTGACCTTGATGAAAGCTGCCCCACTAGTCCATGCTTACAAAACTCATAACACAATGTCCAGAATTATATGGGATTGTGTGATCGGATAACATTTGCTGAATAATCCTGAGTGTGAAGAACTATGCTGACAACCAATTTAGAATTATCAGCCTGGCTTGCAGCGTGGCATATGAACATCTATTAGGAGTTACACAGGATCCTTTTTATGAAGATACAATGCGTACATGTGCTGCAGCTGTTTCGACTCAACAAAACAGGTGATAGTCATTCTCTTGTTCATTCCTTAGGGCAAGGCCTTGGCTATTCTGATTAATTCTGCCTGCTTTGAAATTTAAACAAAGCTGAGCAGTTAATGATCAGTCATCATTATCTGATGCATTCTCCATGGAAACACCTCTATTCATCAGTATTCTTTACTCATACAGTAAAGATATTGGTTTTGTTTTACCTTGTTAATCCTTATGAATTTTCTTGATGAGTGGAAGACAAAAAGCTTTGAAAACATTAAGATTTTTTTTCCAGCAATGCTCATGTAATGTACTACCAAATGATTCTGTATAAAACTAGCATCAACACTGAGACTGTTGAGCAGTAACTACAAAGTTAATAAGCTCTTAGAATCCCAGTTTCATCTCCTTTAGCAAGTGTAACTATTTTCAAGGGTTTCTACAGCGAGGCTAACAATATAAGAGTGGAATTCCTCAATGATTGCAGTCCTTGGGTAGGGGTTACAAGGCTGGAGGTAACATCATGAAGAAATGTAAAATCATGGACTGCAACTTTTGTATTTCTGTTTTTTCTTCACTGATGAAGCTGTTATTCATTTCACTGATAGTGACAGCTAATTTTTTGACCACCACTATTTGATTTGATTTATTGTAGTCACGTGTACCTAAGTACAGTGAAAAGCTTTGTTTTGAGAGTAGTACAGGCAGATCATAGCAAACAAGGACATACAAATCATATGGTGTTTCAACAGATCGAGGTATACAAGTTACGGCTGCACAAGAGATACAGAAAGCAAGATCAATGTTAGCGAGATCAACATTATTTGATGCTAGAGAGGTCCATTCAGCTGTTTAATAACTGAAGGGAAGAAACCGTTCTTGAACCTGTTGGTGCATGTGTTCAAGCTTTTGTTTCTCCTGTCTGGTGGAAGAGGTTGGAAGAGACCGTTACCGGAGTGGGAGGGGCCTTTGATGTTGGCAGCCTATCCGTGGCAACAAGAATTGTAAATGGAGTCCATGGATGGGAGGTATGCTTCTGTGATGGTCCGAGCTGTGCACACAACTTTCTTTAGCTTCTTGCTGTCCTGGGCAGAGCAGTTGCCGTACCAGGCCATTATGCACCTGGATAGAATGCTTTCCATGGTACATCTGTAAAAATTAGCGAGGATCCTTATGGGCATGCCAAGTTTCCTAAGCCACCTGAGGAGGAAGAGGTGTTGTGGAAAAGCCAAAAAAATCTGTCTCCCAACTGGACCTTTTTAAATCTTTACCTTTATAAACACTGCAAGCACCGTAGCTTTCTAGAACAATGTTTTACATCAGAGTTACACTCATGAGAGTAATAGTCCATCATCTTGGTACATGATTGGAATGTTTGTCTGGTCGTATTATGAAATTTTTGTCTTGAAGTCATCAATGTGGAGCTGAAATGTGAAGGTTTAGAACAATGGGCATCACTGAACGAGGCAAATTTCAGTAAATACTTAATACCATCATTGAATAAGATATGTTCATCCAATCTAATTGCTGGTGAGAGTATTCCAAACAATTTGCAAATGAACGTATGAGCCAACTTAACAGAATCAACCTTGGTGAATCGTTCATATTTAACAAATGGCAATTGCTTTGATATAATTTTATTTTCATGGATTTTTTTCGTTGATCTCTAATTTGAACCTGCAAATAAATCAAGCCAACTAAATACCAACATGTTATGTCACACTATGTTATCAGCTGGACACAAATCAATATGTAATTAATCTGAAATATGTAGTCCTACTGATTAAATGGACAGTTCAGTGCAACTTCATGTTTGAGAATGTCAAGCATTTTCTATCAGATTTCAGACTTTGAGATTTCCAACATCCAAAGTATTTTGTTTTTTATGTTTACAGGTTTCCTTTGTTCTTTAATTCATTCACGGGATGTGGGCATCGCTGGCTAAACCAGCATTTATTGCCTGTCCCTAATTGCCCAGGGGGCAGTTATGAATCAACCACATTGCTGTGGATCTGGAGTCGCAGGTATGCCAAAGTGGGTGAGGATGGCAGTTTCCTTCCCTAAAGGGCATTGTTCAGAATAACAAACAATTATTTGGTAGATCTGTTTGGGATTTGTTAATCAGGTTTAGGCAATGTCTTGTAACAAAGAATTCTCACTGTGTAGCAATATATAAGAAAAAAAACAGATTTGAATTTTACTATTTTTGACATTCGTAATGTTGGGATTTAGCAAAAATTACGCTAATTACATTATAGATCTCCCCATCCCATATCCATTGATCTTCATGGCTCAGGGCAAACTAACACAGTGTGTAATGATGCAAACCCTAGTCTGTGTTAAATTTGTTGTTCTCAGCAGGAGTTGCCATAGAAATGCCATCAGAAAGAAATGAACAGAAACAAAAGTTGCTGTATAAAGCAGTGCTGGAGTAACCCCTTCATTGCCCTCAAATTCACCTTTCCTGTCACCGGATTAACAAGTGAGGAAATCAGCCATGTATCCTACTCTTCTTACAAAGACAAGATTTCCTTTCAGAAAGCAAAAGAATGTTGGATGAGGGCAGGCTTTCTGTTGGATACTTTACAAGGTCAAGTTGTCTGTTTGTGTAATGCCAAAAGTAATGACTTAGTGTGTGAGATAGCACCAAGAGCTTTGAAACCTGCCTGATGCCTATGATCCAAAAGGCTTAGTTAGTTAAGAATATTCTATTCTTGGTTAACACTTTTATGCAAAGATGAATAATCTGCTTCCATGGGGAAGGAGACATGAAGGTCACATGGCTTCCATCTGAAATTTACTAAGGTGGTTCATGACGACTAATCCTTTCTCACAGAAACTGCGATGTTTGATTGATTTCAGCCATTTAATTAAGTGTTCCAATTTGAAACAATGAAAAGTGTTCAGAGGGCAGAGTTTGCAAATCTGTTAATGGCATATGTTGGTTCAGATAAGGAAGAAAGCAAAGGTGTTCTGAGCTTTGAATGTGAAACACACAGAAATATATGGATTAAACGGCACTAGAATCAAATCCATAATTGATGGTAGAGCTGTTCAAACAGATGCATTTTAACAGATTAGGAAGCATTGCGATAACTTACAAATTCCCTGTATGGTAAGCCTGTGTATTTGGGGAAGGATGTTTCTCTGAGAGAGAAAGAAAAAAAAATGACATATGTGGAGGGGGGAGGATATGCTGCTTTGGGATGTTGTCAAATGAATATACAAATTGAGAGCAGATATAGGCCATTTGATAAGACCATGGTTGGACTAAATGTGTCTGGAACTCCAACTCTAAACTTTTCTGTCTGCTCCCGATAACATTTCTAATACCCTTACCAATCAAAGGACCAAACTAGCTTAGCCTTGAATATATTCAATGACCTAGCTCCCAATGTTCTTTGTGGAAGTGAACTTTACAGACTGACAATCCTCTTGGGAAATAAAAACAATCTTCATCTCAATCTTAAATGGGAGATTTCTTATTTCTAAACTCCAACTTCAGTTCTAGTCTTGTCCATAAACAAAGCATTCTGCCAGTCCAGTCTGTCAAGTCCCCTCAATGCTATGTTTCACTAAGATCACCTCTTATTCTTCTAAACTCAAAAGGGTACAGGCCCAACTGCCTAACTTTACCCAACAGGAAGCAGTGGGCTACTGAGATGTTAAACACATTGGTTATAATTTCTAAGCTTCCCCAGATTTTGGAAAGATCCCAACTGATTAGAAACTAACAAATATGACTCCTGTACTCAAGAAAAGGGTGGGACAGAAAGCAGGAAGCTCAAGGCCAGTTAGCTTAACATCCTTCATAAAGAAAATTCTCGAGTCTAATACTCAGGAGGTTACAGCAGGGCACTTAGGAAATCTCAATGCAATGAGGGAAAGTCACCTTGGATTTGTGAGGGGGAAATCATGTTTCACTAAATTAATTGAGTTCTTCAATGAAGCAGCCAGCAAAATGGATAAAGAGGAATTTGTAGACACGCTATACTTAAATTCCCTGAAGGAATTTAACAAGGTGTCATAATACAATGCAAAATAAGATTTCATGGTGCAGGTAGTGGGTAACGTATGAGGATGGATAGAGGATTGGTTAGCGAATTGGAAACAGC
The DNA here is from genome assembly GCF_021869965.1 of Rhincodon typus. Lineage (NCBI taxonomy): Eukaryota > Metazoa > Chordata > Chondrichthyes > Orectolobiformes > Rhincodontidae > Rhincodon > Rhincodon typus. The sequence goes on along the minus strand of NC_063363.1, from coordinate 25,461,787 downwards.
AAGCGTAAATGGGTTACTTTCAGATTGGCAGGGTGTGTCTCGTGGAATCCCACAAGGATCCTTTTTCATGCTCAATTATTTTGAATTTACCTTGATTATTTGATGAAGATACCAAAGGTATAGTGCTAAATTTGCTGATAATTCAAAAGAGAGATAGGAAGGTAATATGTGAAAGGATGTATGGTCTTCCCAGAAATCGTCTAAGTGTCATTTTTGGTGAGTTTCATGGAGGGTTTCTCTTTGCAAGGCCTAGCGAGTTTTCTCATGCTGCCTTCATAAGTTCACCTCCTTTCCTTCACACCACTGCCCTGGCACCCTGCTGTCATATTCTCTCAGTCGCCATATGCAGTAATATTGGCCACTGCAAGGACTTCCCAGGATTCACTGTGTCAATGCCAACTTTAAAGCCCTGGAAAATGCTGCCCTACATGATTCCTGTCAGTTGCCCCAGACATGTTGGGCATAGAGAAATTGGCACCGCACCTTTTGCTGATGAGAACCTGGAGGTCCTGGTGAAATTGGTTTGCATGCGGTTGCTGTACCTGGAGTATGCCTTGAGATATTGATATCTGCGATCCAGGATGGAGGGCTGAGGAGCAAGCAGCAAGTTGGAGTTGCCATGTTATGGCTCTCATTTTTATGTTGGGAAATGTCAGCATCCAGTTTTTAATTAGCAGGTGGAAGAATGGGAAACTGCATTTCAATGAAATAAAGTGACATTATAATAGGGATGTTAATGCAAGCTAATACATGCAGAAAGGTCTCTTGCTGCTCACCAATGAGCATCCCATTTTGTCCTTTAATAATTGGTTGGAAAATAGTCATTTTTGCACTTGATATTGGGAAACTCCTTATTGCCGATCTCTCATGATTCTCCCAGTTTTCTCAGCATTGCCTGTCTTCCAGTCAGTGGAAAGAGTTCACTGAAGAACCTTAATCAAGGGGTTGAGATAGGTTAAGTCTGTGAGTGAAAAAATTTGGCATATAATGTGGGAAAATGTGAATTTGTCCAGTTTGGCAGCTAGAATAGAAAAAGTAACATGTTCTTCACCCTCCAAGTTGCAGATTCTTCAAACTTCACAGTTTCCAAATTGTGACATGCTCCACACGCTTCTACCATATCTTCCCACACCACACGTGCGCGCACACACACACACACACACACACACAAACGTACACATAGATGCACACACGCAATCACCACCATATTTCTGAGTTGCGGCCTCTTTCCCAAATTGTCCAAGATAATTGAATAAGTATTCACTATCTCCAGTCCAAAAGCTTCATACTCCACTATCTACAGCAATATCCATGAATTATACCTTTTCACCACATCATAGCAACCCAAGAATATTGGCGTCCAATGACATATTTGACCATCTATTTTTATCCTGCTATTTAATTGCATTTTTAATTGACATAATTAATTGGAATAGCATTAACTTGTTGCTCTGTGAGTTTGTAACATGTGTACACACTCAACTGGTGGACATGTGGGAGAAGGATTGTCCCGATTACATTCAATACATTAATTTGTCTTTTTTTCCCTTTGTCGACCTGTCATTTAGTAACTCAGCGTGTTACAGTTTGATCTACAAAGTGCTTTGAATATAATTTGTTACTGATATTGAACAATTTCAAGATGACAGCTGAGAACAATTTAGTAGTTTCGAAAAGGGCAGCAGACAATGTCACAGAGCAGTATCAGTATTATCGATGTAAACAAACTTAAAATTATCAGTCCAAATGTCAATATGTGTGCTAATAAGTAACATCCTGTAGAAAATTCACAAGCCACTTGTGGATTGCTTTCAGACCTTTTCTTTTGTGAATGATTGCTATTTTTTTCGCAGCTCTATATAACTTAATAATGAACCTTACTGTGGCCTGCTGTTGCAGATCTTGTGAAATAATGCAGTATGCCCCAATCTTCTGTGCCTTAACATTGGCAATCTTCTTGTGCTTGCATCATACTGAATTAAATCTTCAAGGAGCTGGGGAAGAATGTCCATCTATCAAATAGTTTGTTTTATTACAGCATGAAAACAGGATCTGAAATTAAAATTCTGCATTCAGCAGAGAATAGAAACTGCAATGGTTACCATGCAGTGAATTTCCAAGCAGTAATCGAATCCTGAATTTCAGACCGCATTCATCATTCAGCTTTGTTCATGTTTTCACATCAACTTGATCCCTCTATTGGTTTAAGATTCTCTCGTACTTGCAGGAGATAACACTTTGCTACTCATTCACGTGACCAGATATGCAGCGATTTATCTTTCCTCATTTCCCCAAGGTTTGTTATCCTCAGTTACTGTGTATTACTGTCCAGTTAAAGAAACTTACTTTCATGCTGTCTCAGGTGAGAATAACTTGAAGGCATTCAACCCCTAGCTAGATTGTCACTTCAGTCATTTCTTGTCACCCTTTTCTCAATAGACTGCTTTATTCATGTCTGTTGGAGGAGGTTTAGATGAGAAACTGCAAAAGTGCATCTGTTTGGATCAGTTTGTAAGAAGTGCTAATTAAAAGGCAGGAAACAGGAGAATGATCATTCATTCAGTAAAGCCAAGGGACTACAGCTATGTTCGTACGTGAAGCTGATGTTAACTTTGTGATGTGGTCGACAAAACATGTTCAGAAATTGTAACAAAACCTCAACACTTAGTTTTCTGATCTACATTGGGCATTAAGGAGAGTGTATCAGTTCAATTTACTTGGATAAGGTTTGGTATTCTGCCAACAATTAGTTGCACGTTCTTGAAGTTAGAAATTCAATTGTAGCACAGCACAGAGATTAAGGCAGCGAAGACTGTTATCTAATTATGGTCTGCAGAAAGTATTTGGTGAAAGATCATTTGAAGACAACCGTGAAGCAAACAATGATGAAACACACAGGTCTAAATACATAATTGACTGTGAGATGATATAGTTCTTGTTTATGTTCCTGATGTAAGATATATCTTAGTTTTTTTTCGTGTCTTTTGAATGTAGGCCGAAATGTTGCTTCCTAGCAAGCATACATCTTGTCTCCAGTTCCAGAAACAAGCTCAATTTAAAATAAGGAGATGACAATAGCAGTGAAATTGGATGGTCCCTTATCACATGTAAGAGTGTGAATACCTCATGCTTGTTGATTTCAAATTTAGGCAGCACATAAACTATTGCAGCACACTCTATACAACAATGGTTGTGAGTGTAAAGCACGAACTGCACTGTTCATTAACTGTACATATTGCTAAGGGCCTCCAGATCATAATTTAATAGCACCACTTAAAACTAGCTTGTGCCTTTTTAAAGGGAGGTGCACTATGGATGGAACAGATGCGGACAAAATAAACAATGATTTTGTCCTTAGAAATATGAGGGATGGCATAACACAGGCAGAAGTGACCATCAGGGTTCTTGGATGCTGCACTGGAGGCAGTGGCAGAGAAGAGGTCTCCTGTATCATAAAGGGCCAGAAACCGCTTGAGACATGTCATCAAAATAGTAATGGTAATGTATCAGGAAACAGTGGAGGTCAGTTTCAGGAACCAAACCCAAAAGATCTGGACGCAGTTCAGAAAGGTATCTGTACACAGTCACTGCCACGTCGCTTCACGTTGAAGCCTGCAAACCTAGCAGAACCGCACTCCCTGTCTCCATATTGGTCTCTGACAAGAGGAAATTGTAATGTAATTATCTCCTCTTGAATAGAAAACCTCAGGGACCACCCTAATGCAAAATGGCAAATTGTAAGGTGTTGTCAACGTCTCCAGTTCTGACCTGGAAAGACCCAGGCACACATCAGTTCACTGCTGCAGTCACCTTCAGAGCAACTCTCAATGTAATGCTTGTCTGTCACAATTTGCACCATAGCAAGTAACATCCTTCAGTGAGGACATGCTTGTTGGATGCATAAATATTCCACACATTATTCTTTCTTGTTCATTTTCCACCATTTTAACATTTGCTTTATTTATTAACTGGTTCATTTGTTTCCTGTTGACAAGTTCTTGAACTTGTTTTTCCTGCATTGTACAAGGTACCACTTCAAAACACTTGATAATTACTATTATTCAACTGATATGTCAACCAGGTCTTCCCAATGTCAAAACTGGCAATGTATTAAATGCCTTGTCAGCCTATCAGCTGTGTTTCAAATTTGAGGCAAATGTTTGAGATGCTTCCATTTTAATTGTGTCAGCACAGAACTAAATTGAGTACATTGCCCATTTGACTCATAAAAAAAGAAAAATCTCTAAAAATAAATTATCCACAATTGTTTTAGATCATCCAGCCCCTTTCCAAGTTTCAAGATTTTGGTCAGTTTCACTGCTTTTCTATGATCTATTAGGACAAGCAAATTGAAACTGCTAAGATATAAATATGTAATGCATTAAATCATTGCTGGCTTTTATTTTTCAGGATCAAGAGGATCTGAAATGAGGTTATTAGCCTTACCTTGAATTTTTAAATTGGTGAAAGGTTCAGGGTTTGATTGAGACTAAAGATTACATGGAACATAGAACAGTACAGTACAGTACAGGCCCTTCAGCCCACGATGTTGTGCCGACCTATTATCCTACTCTTAGATCAAACTATCTTACATACCCTACATTTTACTATCATCCATATCCAAGAGTCGTTTAAATGTCCCTAATGTGTCTGACCTCACTACCACCACTGACAGTGCTTTCCACGCACCCACCACTCTGTATAAAGAACCTACCTCTGACATCTCCCCTATACCTTCTTCCTATCACCTTAAAGTTATGCCCCCTCGTGATAGTCATTTCCACCCCGGGAAAAAGTCTCTGGCTATCCACTTTATTTATGCCTCTCATCATCTTGTACACTTCTATCAAGTCACCTCTCATCCTTCTTCGCTTAAAATCTTAAATGTCAGACATTGACATAAGCACATTCTGACTTTCCTCAGAATAGATGGGCTTAAACTGTTTTTGGTGTAAGCTTGCATTGAGTTACTGAATGCAAGGCAATTGTAGTTAACAACCAGATGAGAGTTGTTAACTGCATTCCAAAGACTAAAGTCCTGGAAATGGCAACATCAAGTCCATCCTCCTGTAAAACCAACTGCATTGAGTGAGTCAGTTTGTCCAGATGGTTGACAAGCGGATTGTGTAGTAGAAAAACCCAAACACTGATGAATACAATACAGATTCCCAATGCAAAAGTTTCACCTACTCTTTGACAAACTCCCTCTTCATGTGCCACAGGTTATTATGCCTGATGATTCCACATCTGGCATAATACAGACTCCTTTGAATCTGAACGAAGCACCAGCATGGTACGGAAAAGGAGAATTAGCAGAAATTCCATTGTCCCAGCAGCGATTACACTTGTATCCAATGTCAGACAATCTGCTAGTCATGGATAGACCTGATAAGTTACCAGCAGAACCCCAACCAATGAGTACAGTCTTACTAAGATCATCTTCATGATTTTCCAAGAGAAGAAAAGTTATTAAAAACTTTACATATTCATTCACAGTGGCTTTAGCACAGTTAACAACTGTCAGAAAGCTGACGAGATGTCTGTCATATTCTGAAACTAGTTTCCTGTGTTGGAAACATTGCGGAGCATTGTTAAAATTGAAGTTTTCAGGAAATAGATATGTAAAAGTCTCCGCCCATAACTCTTTACAACAATTAAATATTTTTCTAATAACTGGGAGGTTATACCTGATCTTGGAGCGGTCAATTGCATCGTTACTTTGAAGCCTATATGGCCGCAGTGTGAAAATTTATTCTAATGGAGGTGTAATGGTGATACTCAGCTACTTACTCGTTTCAGCAAGGGTTACGGTGAAGGTGCAGAATAGTCCCAACAAAATATGGAGTGATACATTTTCTCCTGTATGAATTCAAGAGACTCTGTGCTAGACCTGGATTCTGAAGGGGGATCAAATGGGGGCTATAATCCTGCGTGTTGTGAGGCAGTGATATTCCCCAGATTGGCCATTTGGTATTGTAATAGTGGATTTGTTCACAGGCGGTTTAAGGAGCAAGGAAAAGAGACAACATATCCATTCTGGTACAACTTCTTCATAAATTTTTAAGTATGTTTTAATCAACCTGTTCATAGATGATGTTACACACCTCTGGAAGAGGTGGGACTTGTACCTGGACCTCACAGCTCTGATGCAGGGACATTACCACTGCACCACGAGAGCCATTTCTTCTCAACCATTTTATGTATAGAGGTAATCTTACACACAACTGAAGGGCATTTTCTTTCCATCACCAAATCAACAGTGGTACTTTCACCACTTATCAAATACTGAATCAACCGTGTTTCCAGTTCATCATCCAATACTGCCAAATGTGAGGGGAAAGAAAAGGAGAGAGGAAGGGGATTAAATCAACTCCTCAACTTTAAAAATTAACCTATTTTCCTAATCAACCTATTCAACAATGTTATTACACACCTTTGGAGCAGGTGAAATTTGAACCCAGGCTTCCTGGTCCAGAGGTAGGGACACTTCTCAACTTTTTATTTTATGATATTTTTTAACCTGTTTTTCTAATCCATCTGTTCAAAGATGTTATTATACACCTTTGGAGCAGGTGAGACTTGAAGCCAGGCCTTGAGTCCAGGGGTATGGACATTACCATCGTGCCACAAAAGTGCCTCATCACTTTTTTTTGATGGTTCTATTTTTCTAATCAACCTGTTGAGAGATGTTATTATAGACCTCTGAGCAGGTGGGACTGGAAGGTGGGCCTCCCAGCCCAGGTGCCACAATACCACAAGAGGGCCTTTAAATCCCTTTAATCAGACACATACAAATTAAGGGCTGTGACCTGCACCAATCACCACCACTCCCATTGCACCACACACACTGCCATACCTCTAGAGAAACAGTCTATGGTCAGGATGGTGCAAACTGGTGAACTGACACACTCAGTCCCCACCTCAGCCCCAACCACATCCCCCAAAACAATGAGCACTGAATATCTTTCCTGATAACATAATGCAACATTATGACTGAGCAAATCTCAGGAGAACTTGTTATAGGAAGCATTGTATAGATTCAGGATTTTGCCTCCTGTCCTTTCCATTGATTCTATTGTGCACTTAGTTACCGTGGGATCTGAAGGAGGTTCTGGCCCGAAAATGAATGCAATCTCTTCAGCTGTTGAATTTCTGTGTTACTTTCAGAATTCTAGAACTAGCTTTTTTTTAAAATCTTTTACCTAGATACAGGACCAAGAGCAAAGACTGCAGAACATTGCTCTAACTAGACTTGATGTGTTTGATTTATCACTGAAGAATGAAGTTTTCATGACTGATGGGCCAAATAGCCTCATTTATTAAAAAAATCACTCAGATCTCATGGGCTAAGGAAAAGGAAGAGAACAGAGGGTAAGAAAAGGAATGGGAGCACTAATTTAATGATAAGATGGCTCATTTTGCATTTAATTAAAAATTTCCTTGTAATCAAACACTTTTTTGAAGTACTGTATTTTAAAAATCAGCAATTCTTTTTCTTATGAACAAATGGCTAGATTTGCTTGAATTTATCTTCCACTTCTCTGAGCCATCTTTTCATTTGGTCAAAACGGTATTTCTCTGTTAGAACAGAGAACATAGAATAGTATAGCACAGTACAGGCCCTTCGGCCCACGATGTTGTGCCGAACTTTTATCCTAATCCTACATTGAGGTTGGTTAGCTCGCCGTATTTCTCTGCTTTATACAATGTTCAATCACTTACCAAAGGAGAAATAGTCAGTGTTGATTAAAAACTGTCTTCTGTGCTTTTATTGAAAAAAAAATTTCAGCTGCTGTTGCTAGGCATTTGATTTCTCAACCTATTTATTCCAAAATAACCTTTTTTTAAGGTGTTGGAAACATGTAGCAGGTTTGGTATTATTTGTGGAAAGAGGAAGAGGTGTGCCATAATTTTTATCATCATGTTTCACTTACCTTTTCTCTGAAAATGATCAGACACATAATTACCAACTTAGCTTCTGCTGATTTTTCTGGGATTTGAAATAACTCCACAGAAGTCAGTATCCTATCACCACGTCATCCTTTATTTATACATGTATAGTATTTGACACTGTTCCAGCTTCCTCAGACCCAGCTGTCAGAGTGAATAGAACCTCTGACACTCCTGTTTATATCTGTCAGCCAAGACTCCCTGATTGAGACTGTTAATCTGGTCCAGTCAGGGAATTCATATTCAATGAGGCCCACCTGACTGTCCTAATTATAATCACGGCAGAATACTTTTCAAACTCAGTCAATGCATGAGTTATTTGAGGGAGCAGCAGTGAGAATGCATGTAAGCAGTTTCTTTTTAATCATACGAGCCATCACATTCTGGCAAGTTTAAGTATCCCAGAAATTCTTGGTGTATCAGTGTTTGGATGTGGTTGGTATGGTTGTCCATGTGGATAAGGGGTTGGGGTAGATGAGCAAAGAGTGTAAGGGGCTGGGTGTGGCATGTGGGTAGAGTACAGGGTATTTGGCAGGTAGAATGGCAACTGGGTGATATTGTAAGATGGAGTTGGAGGTATCAGAGGATCAGTGAGGCTGTCAGGAGACAAAAAGAGGGAAACAAAGGACCATTGGAGGGAATTTGAATGATGAGGTCAGGGTTGAGTCAGAGTCAGAGGATTGGGGTGGCAGGAAGTGGGAGCATATCAGTTACATCATGAACCAGATTTTAGACATGGGTTGTAATTTACCCGATTATTCCAAAATAGGGTGAATGATTTTCTCAGATGGGACACAAGGCATGAATTTACATGTATAGACTGAGTTTTTGGATGGTTACTGGGGGAAGAGTGAGTAAACTTCCAGAAATAACATCAGTAATTCTAGTTATCAAAGCGACTCAACACAGCCAAATCCAACAGGTCCTTTCCAATCAAGATATTTTTACTTACTGAGAACCCAATCATTTTCATTTAATCTCTGCTTTACTGTGGCATGTTCCCTGCCCTGATGAATAGTGGTCTCTTCTCATCTCCCATGAAAATTGTACAAGGCCTTGCAGCCTTGCACTCTAATTTCCTTGAGGATGAAAGACGAATGATTTGTGACAAGTGCTGTGATCTAGGCTGTATTCCAAGCTGGCTGGCCACAACGGTATCTTCCAGCTGATGATGGCAATGCTTTATGACCTGTGTCAAATTGAATTACAGGTTTTACACATTGAGGGCATGGTATTCTGTAGTCTCAGATATCTGTGTAATTACCAGAAACAGAGACTGCAATTCCTACCGTACAGCAATGATTTTTTTTTTTGATTACATGCTGCAAATTATCTATTTGAAAACCTTCTACCAGAAAGCCATGCACTGGTTATTTCCTGTGAGTTGGCTGCAGATTTCAGCTTAATGCTTTTAAACAGGAATTTCTGCCCTCATACGGGAACCATTAGATTTATTCTGGCAGCATTGCATCATTAAACCACATGTTACTTAGTACCCAGCACACAGCTCACAAAAATGTTACATCGTTGATCCAACAGTGAAATATATATCTTGCTTTTGTTTGTCACTCATTGCATTTGTTAACCTCACAACAAACTCACCTTGGTTTCAATTGTTGCTTCTTGAGTAGCCTCTGCTGGAATATTGTCACAACAAGGTTCCCCAATAGATTACAGTTCCAGGCGGAATATCCCAAACTGTTAAGTTCCCGGGTGAGGAGGGATGAGATGGCTCTCCTTCTTTAGCTCTCCCCTCAACTAAGTTGGTTGCAGCAAGGTTAATTTAACAAGGATTTCTTTCCTTGAGGATACGTGTCTTCCAGACACAAACTTAACTTTTAAAAGGATTCAGGCTTTGTTGAATTAACAAGAAGAGTGAGTTTATTAATTACTACACATGAGAAGAAATAATAACACCCGACATATGTACAGATTAGAAATAACTGGAGATTTTAAAAAGATAAAATTTAAAAAGTAACATAAAGAGATAAATTTCTGAATTGATCACAAAGAGTGGATAATTGAACATTGTGGTTGTTGCAGTGGAAATTTCCAGTAATATTAATGATGGTAGGTGAACAGTCAGCCCCATGAACCTTTGTTTTGTAGACTGGTTGATTTTCTGTAGTTCTGATGCCCTAAGCTGTGAATAAATTCCTGGATTGAGGGTGACAGAGAGTCTTTTGTTTTCTGTCTGTTTCCTTTTAAATGGTTTGCAGCACTGAGTTAGAGTTGCTGGGAAATATTCTTCAACAATGACCTACACAGCATAAGAGATAACAAGGTGTAGAGCTGGATGAACACAGCAGGCCAAGCAGCATCATAGGAGCAGGAAGGCTGATGTTTGGGGCCCAGACTCTGCTTCAGAAATGGGGGAGGGGAAGGGGGTTCTGAAATAAGTAGGGAGAGAAGGGGAGGCGGATAGAAGATGGATAGAGGAGAAGATAGGTGGAGAGGAGACAGACAGGTCAAAGAGGCGGGGAGTTAGGGAGGAGATAGGTCAGTCCAGGGAGGACGAACAGGTCAAGGGGGCGGGATGAGGTTAGTAGGTAGGAGATGGGTGTGGGGCTTGAGGTGGGAGGAGGGGATAGGTGGGAGGAAGGACAGGTTAGGGAGGCGGGGACGAGCTGGGCTAGTTTTGGGATGCGGTAGGGGGAGGGGAGATTTTGAAGCTTGTGAAGTCCACATTGATACCATTGGGCTGCAGGATTCCCAAGAGGAATATGAGTTGCTGTTCCTGCAACCTTCGGGTAGCATCGTTGTGGCACTGCAGGAGGCCCAGGATGGACATGTCGTCTGTGGAATGGGAGGCGGAGTTGAAATGGTTCGCGACTGGGAGGTAAAGTTGTTTAGTGCGAACCGAGCGTAGGTGTTCTGCAAAGCGGTCCCCAAGCCTCTGCTTGGTTTCCCTGATGTAGAGGAGGACACAACGGGAACAGCGGATGCAGTATACCACATTGGCAGATGTGCAGGCGAACATCTGCTTGATGTGGAAAGTCTTCTTGGGGCCTGGGATGGAGGTGAGGTGGGAGGTGTAGGGACAGGTATAGCACTTCCTGTGGTTGCAGGGCAAAGTGCCGGGTGAGGTGGGGCTGGAGGGGAGTGTGGAGCGGACAAGGGAGTCACGGAGAGAGTGGTCCCTCCGGAAAGCAGATAAGGATGGGGAGGGAAAAATGTCTTTGGTGGTGGGATTGGATTGCAGATGGCGGAAGTGTCGGAGGATGATGTGTTGGATCTGGAGGTTGGTGGGGTGGTACGTGAGGACGAGGGGGATTCTGTTTTGGTTGTTATTGCGGGGAGGGGGTGTGAGGGATGAGTTGCAGGAAACGCGGGAGACACGGTCGAGGGCGTTCTCGACCACTGAGGGGGGGAAGTTGCGGTCCTTGAAAAACGAGGACATCTGAGATGTATGGGAGTGGAATGCCTCATCCTGGGAGCAGATGCGGCGGAGGTGAAGGAGTTGGGAATAGGGGATGGTATTTTTGCAGGAAGGTGGGTGGGAGGAGGTGTATTCTAGGTAGCTGTGGGAGTCGGTGGGCTTCACAAGCTTCAAAATCTCCCCTCCCCCTACCGCATCCCAAAACCAGCTCGTCCCCGCCTCCCTAACCTGTCCTTCCTCCCACCTATCCCCTCCTCCCACCTCAAGTCCCACCCCCATCACCTACCTGCTAACCTCATCCCGTCCCCTTGACCTGTCCATCCTCCCTGGACTGACCTATCTCCTCCCTACCTCCCCACCTACACTCACCTTTACTGGCTCCATCCCTGCCTCTTTGACCTGTCTGTCTCCTTTCCACCTATCTTCTCCTGTATCCATCTTCTATCCGCCTCCCCTTCTCTCCCTATTTATTTCAGAACCCCCTTCCCCTCCCCCATTTCTGAAGAAGGGTCTAGGCCTGAAACGTCAGCCTTCCTGCTCCTCTGATGCTGCTTAGCCTGCTGTGTTCATCCAGCTCTACACCTTGTTATCACTGAATTTACATTGACAGTTTTTTTTGCCACGCTTTGTTGCAGCCCTCCTCTTAGAAACAACACATTTTAGAATTATAAGTAAAATTGTCAATAAATACTTTCGGTTTCTGATCCATCATCATAACAGCATGAATGCCCTCCTGTGGCTGATGTTTTGCTTTATTTTCCATGCAGCTCCCCTCTCTCTTGATGTGGGAACCAGAGTTCCCTCAACATTATGGTTATGTGTAAGGATATGTGGGCAGGGTGGGAAAGTAGGGTTGAGGTGGAAGGTTAACACTGCCTCTCTAGCAGTCAAAATTCCATGGCAAAAGCTTGAGTGTAAAGACGTTTATTATGAGGAAATTGCAGTTATCACAAGCTGCTGACTGACCAGGAGACTGACACCTACCCGCATGCAATAAGTGTATTGCAACAATTTACAAGTTGACAATCAAATAGTCTCGCCATGCCACGTGTGTATTTCATGGCTATCAAGTCCTCAGGTAACATTCAAAAGCTGGAATTCTGGTTAAGAGGGAGTGACAGACAGCTCTGTGCTGCAAGATCTGCCAATATCAAATATGATCTTTCTGAATGATAGAGCAAGAACCATACAGCACACACCAATTCCCATTTCTAATGCTTTTTTTTCAGATAGATAGCTGTTGATTCAAACCTAAATGATATTTATTTGAAATGTAGATGATTGTCTACTGGCAATGAAAGGACATCACCTCTCAAGACCCTGTTGCTTAGTTTCCGCAGCTCATTCTTCTTATACAAAGGGTGGTATTCTTATATGCAAGCAATTGAAAAAAAAGCATTTTTTAACTGTTCCGTTTTCATTGACGTAAGGTAATGTTCACCAGTTTCCTTGAGAAATGGAGCCTTTGGAGAAGTGATTACTGACGTCTGACCCAATGGATTTAACAGCCATTCTGCTCCAAACAACAATATGATTGATTCATTTTCTATACGGTGTGAATAGAGAGGAATCCTAAAGAAGATACATGTGCATTGAGGATTTCAGTAACAGAGCAACAGCAATTATTTACTTCTGAATTGATGCACAGTTTGAAAATATCATTTTCTAAGTTTCACGCAATTTAACTGATCCAAAGCAGAAGCTTAAAAGTTGTGCTGTTGTAAACATGGGAGCTGGAGTGAGTAAGGCAGCTAGGAAAGCTGGGAACAATGCATTAAAATGAGACTGAGTTTCTCTGAGAGATGCAGGTCACCAGCAAAATCACAAGTAGTCATGATTTTTGTTCTAATGTCAATATTTTTCTGTGTATATTCAAGCATATGTCCGAGTCAATATTCCTCGGTTTAGTGACTGTCAAAAAATGTTTGAATTTAATTAGATTTTCCACTGCTTGTTTTAGTAGATGCATGCTGATGCATTTTTTGATCCTTTCTTTTTACCTTGCTTCCTGATTGGTTTTTCTCCTCTGTTGCAACCACCTGCTATGTCTAGATTACTGCAGATGTTATTTAATTTATTGAAATATAAATTTCAATTCACATAACTTCACCATAATGCACAAATTTAACAGGCAAAATGCTAGTCGGGACTAAGACTTGAGTCTCCTTCAAAAGCAAAAATGTGGATTTCTGCTCAACCATAGCGCACCAAAATGTCTAACAGGTAGCCAAATTGTATCATTTTTTGGAAACAGGCTGATTTTAAGTAGCTATTTGGAGTATTCATGAAATTATATTATATATCTATATAATCTCAATATATCTATATCAAGTGTGCCAAAGATACAAGTGAGAGGAAGGGAAAGAAAAAATATATATTAATAATTTTATAGCTTTGAAAAAGAATATGATGTACAAAATTTCACAATTTCTTTGCGCCTCTATTTACAGATGTTATTTTACCTCGTGTCAATATCCAAGCTTCAGATATTCCTAATTAAATAAATGGTTTTGTTATCTTAAATTCACTTATGGTAAATATTCCCATAATTGGAACTAATTTTTTTCCAAATGTGACCAATACATGAATTCCCAACACTCTTCTTTAGTGGAATGAGCCCTGCTACTTTTACCTAGGTTTTTAGATTCTGTTGTAGTCCAAATTCTTGAGGCAAACACCTAGGGAAAAATATTGACCCTTTCTCAGGAAAGGAAAACCAGAGCCTGCCTTACTGTCATGTGGCAATGGAGAAGAAACGGTTTTGTGATCTTATTTGATTATTCTGTAATCAATGCAGAGGACCTCAATAATGAAGCACTGTGGGACCAAGTTGAAAGTTATAATTCATAATTCTTCAATGTGATAAATCATTTTTTAAATATTCGTTGAGCATTTTCAAAAGACTTCCAGAAAATGCAGTAAAGTGCACACACATCAGAGGCATAAATCCCAAAGGTGCTGTTTTGAGCTCATGACTGTTGAGAAAAAGCAGAAGGATAATGTCTCAATATTATTTCTTTCTCTCCTCCTCTAAAGCTTAGTAAAACAAAGAAATTTAGATCATCGAGGTTTTGCAACAAGCAATACGAAGTGAAATTGTCTGAGATTTATCAAAATGTTCTGAATGACAGACATGAGACTTTATGTGTGAAGATTGAGTTTTCCAAATATTGGTGCTGGAACTGAAAATATTTTATTGTTATGAAAATGGTCTTGGAGTAATATTTCAGCGCTACATGGAAGAACTGAAAGCATCTTAACATTGTGAATAATGGATAGCTGGGAGTGAACACAAGGCAGTAATCTCAATGGGTTCAGGTTCCATCGTAAACTGAAAGAACAATGTTGAATTGATTTATAGCAGTCATCTGAATCGCAGGATGAGATTACTGCCTTCAAACTCTCGCAGGTATTAGTTTATTTTTATAATATCCAGCAAACAGTTGAAAAGTTTTGTTGTTTCTTTGGCTTCATTTAACCAGAAACACCACCAAAATAACAACTTATATTTACAGAACAATTACACCATAATGAAACATCTCAAGGTATTTCATATGAGCATTATAAAGTAAAACTGACACTAAACTGCAGAAGAAGATATTAGTTTGAATGACCAGAAGTTGGTCAAAGAGATACATTTTAAGAAATGTCTTAACTGAGGAAGTTGAGACAGGAAAAATATTACCTTCCAGAGCATACGGCTGAGGCTTCTTCCTCACCAACATAAAGGTGACTAAAATTGTGGTTTATGAGGCCAGAATTAGATGCGTGTGGATGTGTGAGAATTGTGGCGCTCGAGAACATTACAGATATAAGGACTGGAGAGACATAAAAAGATTTAAAACAAGGATTGAAACTTTTAAATACATAATGCTGCTTGACTGAGATCTAATGTCAATCAATGAAATTAGAGGTGATAAGGGTTTAGGACCTTGTGTGAATTAAGACATGGGGGCAGAGCTACGGGGGACCTTAAGTTTATAGAGAATAGATTGTGAGAAAGAAGTCATGAGGTAATGAGGGTCATGAGTAATAATTTCAGCAGCAAATGAGTAGACTCAGATTAAAGTCAGTGGTCCTCATAGACCTGGAAATAGGTGACCTTAGTGATAGTTAAAGAAAACAATGTTACATATATTTTAATTTTAAATATTCAGATATTCACAACATTGCATCTAAGTTCCTGGAATAAATTGAGGACTGGTGCCACTGATATGTCTGAGTCAGTGTTTCAGAAAACTTTTGATCTTAAGTTACTCTAATTACTTTTCACAGGCATTGAGCTGCTTCCATTTTAGTCACGTAGACAAGTTAATATTTTCCAACTGTTGTTCCATATCAAAAAAAATGATTATTAAACTACTGACAAACATCTGTTTGTAATGTCCATGCAATTTTTATTTTGTAACAACCTATTGGAAAGTTGTCCCTAATCCATGCTGCCTTCAAACTGTTACAATTTGAATTTGCAGTTCCTTATTCACGCCGTAAGCACGTACCTAGAGTTGGATGGAGGACAGACAAAATGACTACATGGTTTGGCATTGCTAGAAGTGGATTGTCATTGATTTAGATCCTGACGTGCTAACCTGTGCATATTACAACATAAAGGACTTGTGTCATGTTGAACCCAGTGTACTTAATGGAAATTATAGTATTACTGTAAGCATGGACCCAGGTATTGGGAAAATGGTGAACTAGAATATAATTGGAATATATGTCCAATTTATGACAAAAACTGGTTCATAGTCTAGAATAATATGGATTTACAGTTGGTGATCAGATATTCTTATTGTGCAATATAATTGATTTAGAAGTTAATTGAAGGCATTAAATATTAGATGCTTAATTTAGTAATTAATAATTTAATTTCTATAAAACCTGGGCAGAATTTTCTGACCTTAATGCAATGCTTAACCACAATGTAATATGTTGCATTATGTCTTACGGCAGATATGCAATGTAACTTTATGGGACATGCTCATGATGTTATCATCATCTCATGGAATGTGATTTAGTGGTGTAAAGCTCCCAGTCTCCACGTTACTGATCTGTCCACTTGAAGCATGACACACTGAGTAACTATGCTATAGTAGATTCAAATTGCTGAGCTTGAGTCGACACACACAAGTGCTTATGATTATAGTGTATGTATGTAAATACGAGCATTATAATAAAACAATACAATACAATTCACTGGATTCT
The DNA here is from genome assembly GCF_021869965.1 of Rhincodon typus. NCBI lineage: Eukaryota > Metazoa > Chordata > Chondrichthyes > Orectolobiformes > Rhincodontidae > Rhincodon > Rhincodon typus. The sequence goes on along the minus strand of NC_063363.1, from coordinate 25,445,253 downwards.
TCGGTGCTACACGATCCACATATATGGTTTATCTTATCGGAGCTAACTTAATTTTCACAGCATGATAGCTTCAGATCATCAGCTATCACGCATTACTACCACATCCCAGTTTGTGAAAACCCAAGTCCCAGTAGTTAATAAGACCCATCCTGTGCCTTCATACTGCCTTGTTTGTTCTTGGTATTCAGACAGTGCTACTTAAACATTTGAAGAAATTATTCTGTGTTTAACCAGGGTCCCATGTCATCCAAAGCTTTATCTCAAGGTGACTCTCAAGCTGAGCGTTTGACTTGCACTTCCTAAAATTGCAGTATTGTACTTGTGTAAGGACCCAGTGTAATTTAATTCATGTCTAATTAAGCTACTTTATGCTTGATTAATTATTCTGCAGTTAATTTGATAGTGACTGCAGAAGTCCTGTTTTTCAGCTGTTGCAGAATAATGAAGGCTTTCCGTGTGACCTTTAAGCAGGTTGTAGAACCTGAGGAAGTTTCATCCCCTTTGTTTCCAAAGTATTTAATTTAATATATAAGTGTTTGAAACTATTAATTGGAAAAAAATTGTTGAGACATACTGCCACTTTAAAATAGTCTGAGGGAATTAAATTGTGTAGTGTCGTATATGCATTAAAACTTTGGCTAGCCTGTGCAGTTAGTCATAGATGACAATTGAATGCCGAAGTAATGGAGCAGAATAAAATATCTTAAACATCTCAGATTGAGAACTACCCATAAATGGCAGAAAGGCATGTTGATTACAGAAACTGTATCATTATGGGTTCATTTGAAAATCAGAGGTCTAATAGCATTATTTAAGGGAGTAGGTTAGCATATCGAACTTGTTTAGTAGAACCGAGTAGTATCATCAACATAAATTGCTGACTGAGTCACTTTTGCTGAAATTGTTTTGTGCTACGCTGTTCAATAAATGTTTTCATAATGGGCTTTGAACTGGATCCAGAGTCTAGGATAAGAATTCTCTGTAGGCAGCATCGCAACTTATAATAAAACATCCTCGTCCTACTTTTCAGTTTAAAATTAGTTAAAAAGAAGAATAGAAAATGGGATGAACAAAATAAGTTGAATTATGACAATTTTAGGAAGAGAGAGCCCCATGTAACAGTCAGACTTTGGGATGTTTTAGCTGTGCATGCATTTCAGCCAAATAAACTCGTCTGATCCACTAATGCCCTGCAGGAAGCAAATCCATTGTCCTTACCAGGTTTGACCTACAGGTGACTCCAGACATGCAATAATGTTGTTGACCTCTAGCTGGCCCCCAGACAATTAAGGATGCACAGCCAATGCCAGATGAGCCAGTATTGGCCACATCCTATGAACAAATTTTTAAAAAAACATGTTTTGATTTGTCAAACTCACGCCGACACGAAGAAAAATTGAATAGGATGCTTGCATATTTTAAAAAAAAAGTGCCCTGTCATTTGAAGATAAAGTGGACTAGTACATAGCTGGTTGATAGAGAAATGGAGTTGTTCAGTAGGTGCCATTTCAAAGCCATGACTGCATATTTCATCATCCCAGAAGCTCATCATTTAAATGAGTCATTTTGAAATTAAAAGCTGCAGTATTAAAGGCTTTATAAAATGATGAAGCTGGATACCCATTGACCTGATCATTGCCTAAGCCAGACACCGATTAAAGTGATGCTATAGGGATTGTGTAGAAAGGTAGTAACAATTAAATTCAAAGCAGTTCCCCCAGCCTGTGCACGTATCCATGCATTGGGAATAAAGTCAGACACAGTCAGCTCACCCATACTTGGTAGAATCTTGATTTTGTTTTACACATTTAAAGAAAATCTTTGAATCCTAAGCTGTGATTAATTAAATGAATTTTGTTTAACGACATCTAGGTTTAATTGATCAATTGTGTGAAGGTATGAGTTGACATAGCATAAGCTATTTTCGGTGAAAAGAATAGTTGTGATAGTAATGCTGACTTTTCTTTAAAGAACTGAAACGGTGTAGCAAAAGGTAAAGTCACTGTAGTCTGACGAGACCATAGGGTAACTCTCTCTTGGAGAGTAAGCGAGGGTCACCAACTCCATCTTGGTTGAGAGGTTGTGAAGGAGAGTCCTTCATGGTAACCTCAGCTGGTGTGGGAATTGAACACATGCTGTTAGCATCACTCTGCAGCACAAACCAGCCAACTGAGCTAAAACTGTTATAAACAGGCATCATAAAAGTAGAGCAAATATTAAAATAATGGTGTAGTCCTACATTGGTATAGTAGCTTTCCTAATATCACATGTCCAAAAGCAATTTACAGCCAATGCGAGTATATTTCATTTGTAGTTTCTGTTGCAATGCTGGAAACTCAGCAGCCAGTTTGTACACAGCAAAATCCCCAAACAGCCAATTTGTGCATAACAGGATCCCACAAACAAGTGTGCAATAATCATAAGATAGTCATTGTATTTCTGTTTGCACTAGAGGAGGTGCAGAGGAGATTCATGAGGATGTTGCCTGGGATGGAGCATTTAGGCTATGAAAAGAGGCTAGATAGGTTTGGAGATAACAAGGTGTAGAGCTGGATGAACACAGCAGGCCAAGCAGCATCAGAGGAGCAGGAGAACTGACGTTTCGGG
>NC_063363.1:25368102-25442246 GCF_021869965.1 Rhincodon typus | reverse complement strand
GTCCAGACCTGAAATGTCAGCTTTCCTGCTCCTCTGATGCTGCGTGGTCTGCTGTGTTCATCCAGCTCTACACCTTGTTATCTCAGATTCTCTAACATCGGCAGTTCCTACTATCTCTAGATAGGTTTAGGTTGTTTTCTTTAGAGCAGAGAAGGCAAAACGGGGGACCTGAGTGAGGTGCATAAGGTTGAGGGAAATGGACAGTGTGGACAGGAAGCAGCTTATTTGTAAGGTCAATAACGAGGCAGTGCGTCATTATAAGGTGAGGGGCAGGAAATTTAAGAGGGGATTTGATGAAAACATGTTTCACCCACAGCATTGTGGGAATCTGGAATCCACTGCCTGGGAGGGCAATAAAAATAGGAAACCACATAACATTCAAATAAGAATATAAGAACACAAGAACAAAAGAACCAGGAGCAGGAATAGGCCATCTGGCCCTTCGAGCCCACTTCACTATTTATTAAGATCATGGCTGATCCTTTTGTAGCTTCAGCTCCACTTACCCACCTTCTTACCATCACCCTTAATTCCTTTACTATTCAAAAAATTATCTATCTTAGCTTTAAAAACATTCAATGAGGAAGCTTCAGCTACTTCACTGGGCAGGGAATTCCACAGAAGTTCCTCCTCAATTCAGTCCGAAGTCTGCTCCCACTAATTTTGAGGCTGAGCCCTCTTGTTTCAGTTTCACCTGCCAGTGGAAACATCCTCCCTGCTTCTATCTTATCTATTCCCTTCATAATTTTATATGTTTCTATAAGATCACCCCCTCATTCTTCTAAATTTAAATGAATATAATCCCAGTTTGCTCAGTCGCTCCTCATAAGCCAACCCGCTCAACTCGGGAATCAACTTAGTGAATCTCCTCTGCACTCCCTCCAGTGCCTGTACATCCTTTCTCAAGTAAGGAGAACAAAACTGCACACAGTACTCTGGGTGTGGCCTCACCAGCACCCAATGCAGCTGTAACATAGCCTCCCTGCTTTTAAGCACAATTCCTCCAGCAATGAAGGATAAAATTCCATTTGCCTTCTTAATTACCTGTTACACCTGTAAACCAACCTTCTGTGATTCATGCAAAAGGCCACCCAGACCCCTTTTTATCCCCATTCAAATAATAGCCCTTTTCACTGTTCGTCCTACCTAATGGATGACTTCACATTTATCAACATTGCACTCCATCTGCCAGACATATGCCCACTCAATTAAACTAACTACATCTGTCTGCAAACTTTCAGAGTCCTTTGCACACTTTGCTCTACCACTAATCTAAGTGTCAGCCACAAACTTTGACACACAACATGTGGTCCCCAACTCCAAACCATCTATGTAAATTGTGAACAATTGCGTTCCCAACACTGATCCCTGAGACACACCGCTAATCACTGATCACCAACCAGAAAAGCACTCATTTATCCCCACTCTTTGCTTCCTGTTAGTTAGCCAATCTTCTATCCATGCTCATATGTTGCCCGCAACGCCATGCACTTTTATCTTATGCAGCAGCTTTTTGTGCAGCACCTTGTTGAATGCCTTTTGGAAATCTCAATGCACCACATCTACTGGGTCGCTGTTGTCTACCACACTCATAATATCTTCATAGGGTTCCAGTAAATTAGTTAAACATGAACTGCCTTCATGAACCCATGCTGCATCTGCCCAATGGGACAATTTCTATCCAGATGTTTTGCTGTTTCTTTCTTGATGATAGATTCAAGTATTTTCCCCACTACAGAAGTTAAGCTAAATGGCTTATAATTCCTTATCTTTGTTTACCTCCTTTTTAAAACAATGGCGTCACATTTGCTGTTTTCCAGTCTGCTGGAACTGCCCCAAAGTCCAGTGAATTTTGGAAAATTACCACCAATGCTTTTGCTATTTCTCCCGCCATCTCTTTTAGTACCCGGAATGTGTTCCATCAGGGCCAAGAGATTTGTCTACCTTTACTTCCATTAGCTTGCCCAATACTACTTCTTTCATGATAATGATTGTTTCAAGGCCCTCACCTACCTTAGTCTCCTTGTCATCAATTACGCATCTGTCATGCACAAAATATCTGTTCAATGCCTCGGCTATTTCCTTATCTCCTGTTATTAAATCCCCCTTCTCATCCTCGAAAGGACCAATGTTTACCTTAGCCATTCTTTTTCATTTTATATATTTGTAGAAACTTTTGCTACCTGTCTTTATATTCTGAGCTAGTTTACTCTCATAATCTACCCTACTTTGTAGCATTTTTTGTGGCTTTCTGTTGACCTTTAAAGTTTTCCCAATCTTCTAGTTTCCCACTGGTCTTTGCCACTTTGTATGCTTCATCTTTCAGTTTGATAGCCTCCCTTATTTCCTGAGACATCCATGGCAAATTAACCCTTTTTCTACAGTCTTTTCTTTTCACTGGTATATACTTTTGCTGAGCACTTTGAAAAAATGCTTTAAAAGTCCTCCACTATTCCTCAACTGTCCCACCATAAAGACTTTGCTTCTAATCTACTTTAGCCAACTCCTCCCTCATTCTATTGTAGTCTCCTTTGTTTAAACATAGTACCCTGGTAATGGACATTACCTTCTCACTTTCCACCTGTATTCTAAATTCAACCACACTGTGATCGCTCCCTCCAAGAGGATCCCTAACTATGAGATCATTAATTATTCCTGCCTCATCACACAGGACCAGATCTAGCATAGTGTTCTCCCTCATCGGTTCCATTACATACTATTCAAGAAAACTATCGTGGATTGTTGCAAAGTTGGGGAGACTACTTGTGGATTGGAAGGCAGGAAGTTAAAATTTGATGTTTGTGAAATGCTGGGGGGAAACAGTGCATGGTCACTTTAAAAGATGATGTGCTTTTTCTATGCTTAGATATTTAAACAAAATGGCTGTGCATAGCTGCTTGTGGGTTTCCAGGTGCACGGAAAACATTTGAATTGAAACATTTGTGTCAAAAAGCCATACAGTTAGCAGGCCAAGCAGCAGTTTTACTCCTCCTCAAGGCTGCCTTGACCAACTTGGTTTGACCAATCAACGTGTAGATTAAAATCCCACTTGATAATTGCCATACCAATTTTATAGGCATTAGTTACTTTTTTGTTTATTGCCTGCCCCAATGTGATGTTATTATTTGGTGGCCTCAAGACTATGCCTATCAGTGATATTTTCTTCTTAGAATTTCTAATTTCCACCCAAATTGATTCATCCTTATTCTCCATAGAACCTATATCAACTCTCGCTACCACTCTGATGTCATCCTTAAATAGAAGAGCTACGCCACCCATTTTACCCTCCTGTCTGTCCTTCTGAATAGTCTGATATGCCTGGAACCATCCTGCAACCATGTTTCCGTGATAGCTACTAAATCATACTCATTTGCAATGATTTGTGTTGTTAACTCAGCTACCTTGTTTCAAATGCTATGAGCATTCAAGTAAAGTGCCTTTATGCTAGTTTTTACACCTTCTTTTTGAATTCTAGCGTCTTCATTAATAATACATCTTGAGTTTTCTTTCCTTTTAACTTCTGTCATAGTCTTCAATGTACTTAGACACTCCTGCACACATGTTAACCTGTTACTTTCTTCTCTATTTACCTTTATACTTCCTTCATTTTCCCCTTCCCTTCCCCCAAGTTCACTAGCTTAAAGTCATAACATTCAAAGATTTGGGCTTGAAAGTGGGATTAGTGTAGATAGGTCGGTACGGACTCAATGGACTGGAGAGGCTTTATATTCCGAGTATAATTTTTGTTGATCTTTATTGTGTGCAATTATTGAACAGGATACCAGAGATATCTTACCTCCTCTTCTTTGAAATAATGCCATGGGATCTTTTACATTCAGCAGAGAGAGCTTTCGCTTAAATCTCATTGAGGTACAGTACTTCCAACAGTATAGTACTCCCTCAGCACTGCACAGATTGTCAACTTTGACTTTTCTATTGAAGTTTCTGGAATTAGTTTTGAACCCACACCTTCTGATCCAGACTTAACAGTACTCACCACTGAACCATGATAGAGATGGGGAGGTGCATGAGTTGAAAAACTAAGAATTCAACAACAGAGATTTGCTTTTGATCCAAGGTGTCAATTTGGCTTAATTTACATTCTGTAACAGTGGGTCCTGTCTGGCATGACTGTATTCAAGAACTACCCTCTGTATTTAATAGGTTAATAATTTAATAAAAGGATTTTCATCAAAATGTTATGTCATTAAATTCATTAAGAAGGCCTCATGCCATAAGCATTTGTCTTGAGCTGTTATAACTTGCTTGTGGAACCATAATGCTGTTTCTCTTATGAGGTATCAGAAATTAAGAAAGGTTTCCCAAATAAATCAAAGTATGTACGTGAAGTTGCAGAGGCAAAGTCTTGAGTGCAGAGCTGAAAGATTGAAAGGAGATGATGAGTGTAGGCATAGCACACAGAATGGGCAGCAAATATGGCCCCTGATTATTTGCCTCAAGTGTGAAGAACATTGAAATCACATCATGAGTCCAATCTTTCCAAAACATTGAAAGACCCAAGTTGAGCTATGACCCCTACATCTTGTGCCTTCAAAAGCATTATACACATACAGCTCTCATTCAAACTATGGTTATATGTTAATTTCTATTGTGATGTGATTTGGAAATGGAGTGACGTTTGAGTGCATAGCTGTGTTCTATGGACTTCAAAGTGAATATATTTATGTCTTCTAGTCATCAAAGACAAGATCGACATCCCCACAGCTTTATTATTGGGAAAATGTCAAACACGATATATTAATTGCATTCCTTGTGGAATGCAATCATACATCTAATGTAATAGCAGTATATCTGCTCCATTACAGATGCTTGTAGCCTGAAGCTGGTGTCATGTGCTGAAGAGATGAGCTGAAACTGTGCACAATGATGCTGAACTCAGTAACTGTGTGCGCAGGATAAGTCACATCACTTACGAATATACTGGCTATTGAGAATTTTTTGTTCATTTAACTTTACCTTCTTGTTGAGCTAGGTATATGGTTACAGACAAAGTGTGCTTGGCTAATTAATGGTTTGCACTGTCATCCTGTAATGACATGGGGGAAGGGAAAGAAAATAGCCCACAAATGGTATTAAAAGGTAGAAATTCTCAAGAGGCTGGTTGTATAATATTTAAACTGCCAAAATATGTTGTTGCTCAATAATTTTTCTGATAGTTATCCACTTCCAACTTACTGGTAACATCAGAGACAGAAATGTATAGGAGGATAAGTAGAGCACATATTTTAATAGAATTACCAGACATAATGTTGGAGCACTGTTATCGTTATAATCATGATTCCCCCAAGGTGAAAGATTCCTTTTCTGAGGGATGAAGAACATTCAGAATAGAAGTCATGGGTGTGGATTTTGGGAAACACAGTGCAGGCTATTTCCTGACATTGAAATGCAAGCCCATCGCCTCTTGGAGACAGACATGGCAGGCAAGGTTTGAGGTTCCAGATACCAGAGGCAGCATCAAGGGAGGATGGGTTCTGAGGCAGACAGGTCAGAAGGTCCACCTCAGATCTCTGTGTCATTGTCCCAGCTCTCCAATTAAGTCAGCCAGGTGGAGGTCGTAGAATATGAGTTCTCTGATTGGGGCTGTTAACCTGGTCCAATCAGGGAGCCCTGGCTGACAGACATAAACAGGAGTGTCAAAGGTTCTGTGCACCCTGAGAGCTGGCTCTGAGAAAGCTGGATCAGTGTCAAGTACTATGTACATGTAAATAAAGGGTGACTTGATGATGTGTACCAGCCTCTGTAAAGTTATTTTATCCACGTCATTCTTGTGCCCCCAATCCTCACTCTTCAATGTTGTGCACACATCCATGCTTCCACCATCAGAAATGTTTGAAAGGATGAGGGGGGTAAAAAGCCTGGAAAGAGAGGTGTCAATCAGTCATTGCTAGTTGGCCAATTGAACTGACTAGCTGCAGGGTCAGTTCAAAAGGCAGTAAAGAGGGCACTTTGCCCGTGAAACTGAGGTCACCTGAAGACCAGACTGGGTAAGAATACCATATTTTCTTCCCTAAAGTACTTAAGTGAGCCAGATAGGTTGCTATAACAACCAGCAATGGTCTCCATTAGGCCAGCTTTTTAATTTCAGATTTTTCATTGAGACAAATTTCACCATCTGCCGTGGTGGGGTTCAAACCCATGCCCCCAGCATATTAGCCTGTGTCTCTGGATTACTAGCCCACTGCACTATCCACAACCCACATGGAGTGACTTTGGAATTTTCACTATGTTAAAGATGTCATACAAATGCATTTAGTAGTTCTGTTGTATCATCCTCTATCTTTTAAGACCAGAGACAGAAAACTGATAATCTGTCCATTTCAAGATTTCTACTTAATTTTAATAAGTGGGTCTGTGGAGATGTGGAGCCAACTTGTGTGTTGGCTTGGGTCAGCATTTAGTATTGTTGAAGTTGGAATCCTTTGAAAAAGACATGGAACCTAGTTCACAGCTGAGTTGTTGGGAAATTTTGCTGGATGTGAGTGACACAGGAAACTTCTGACATTAGAAAGAAAGGGTTTGCACTGATAGTGTATTTCCTGACCTCAGTATATCAAAAAACATTTCAATAAATTAATACGATTGAAGTAGAATCATTGTTATAATTTAGGGAAATGTGGCAACCATTGTGCCCAACTAATATTCCACAAATGAAATCGTGACCAGATAACGGTTTATTTTTGTATTTTTTCTCCCTTATTCTTTTGTAGCATCTGGAGAATGAGCAGGTACCATATTTCCTAAGTAGATATGCTGGTGGAATTGTCAAATGAAATTTAATGCAGAGAAGTACTTGGCAGAAAGGACACAGAGAGATGATATAAAATAAGGAGCACAATCCTCAAAGGGAGTGCAGGAGTAGAGGGTTCTGGGCATATGCTCACAAATAATTGATCGTAGAAGAGCAGGTTGAGAAAGTAATTAAAAGACATACGGAATCCATAACGTTATGGATGGGAACATAGAGGAAGAGAACAAGTAATTTAAGTTGGGCCCTATAAAGCTCTAGTTGGGCCTCAACTGGAGGAGTATACCTAATATTAAACAGCACACTTAGGAAGGCTGTTAGTGTTTTAACGAGAGTGTAGAAAAGATTAGTGAGAATAGCGTTGGCATGGAAGATCTTCATTCATGTGAATTGATTGGAGAAGGTGTAGCTGTTTTCATTACAAAAAAATGAAAAAGGAAACGTGATATAAATCTTCAAAATTATGAGTGGTCTACACTAAATGGATGGAGAGAAACTGTTCTCATTGACAGAGGATTAATAATGAGAAGGCACTTGTTTAAGGTGATTGGCAAAGAAACCAACAATAACATGAAGAAAGATAATTGCACACAATGAATGGTTAGGGTCTGAAATGCATTGTGGGGATGTGTGCTTAAATGTTAAAAGAGTTGGTTGCAAATGAGCTAATTTTCACAGCTATTTGATGTTACTTTGCTGCAAAAAATCACAAGTCCCCAACCAAATGAATTTAAATTCCATAGTTCTGGGGAAGGGTCACTGGACCTGAAACGTTAACTCTGTTTTTTACCTTCACAGATGCTGCCAGACCTGCTGGGCTTTTCCAGCAACTTTGTTTTTGTTTCTGTTATATTCCATAGTGTTTCGTTGTGCAGAATTTACAACGTGTATCGTATCTTGTATCTGTGGTGTTGGCAGCGCAGTCCTGCAAAACATAAGTCCAGATTCACAATGAAGGAAAATATCTAATTGAAAACAAACTACGAACCTGAATGTCTAAAGGTGCCTGACATTGAGGAAGATGAGCAAGGATGTTCTGTGTGCATTTAATCCATGCTGTCATCTGGCATGGAAATGAAAATTGTAACCCCAGCTGCGCCAATGAATAATTTTCAGAAGCAGACTGTTCAGCTATTTCACAGAAACTTAAACTTTTATCCCATTTTGCCATCATTTTGGTAGGCTGTAGTAAGATTTTTCCTTATATCATTGAATATAGCACAACAGATAATAGACATGGACCATTAAATTATAACATCCAGAAAGGTGTTCTCTGTGTCAATATCTAAGTGGTTGTCTTATTATGCAAGAAAAGACATATGCTATGCTTATAATTGAGTAATTGTACCTTTTACAGCACTGCGAAACCTAGTTGGTATATCTTCTCTGTCTCTCCTTTGTGACATTGTCAGTAGAAATAGATGCGCATTCAAAAATACACCATTGAGAAAAGAACTCTGTGTCTTTTGAAAAAATTATTCCATTTCAGTAACTGCAGCCTATCTTGAAGGAATATCCTGTCCACAAATGAGGACAGATGGTCACTCCAGCATGCGGAGTCATTTTCCATTTACCATTTAAAGGATGGAATCAGTTAGCTAAATGCAAACTGAACTAACCTAATATTTTTTATCAGTTGTAATCTAAAAGTGATCTGAACTATTCTGTCATGGAGCTGGTTCAGTTCCTAATGACACATGCAAAAAAAAGTGCGAAGGAGTGAAGTGGGTCTGTAACTCACACATGACAAAGTGCTAATGTGTATGAAAAGCTGAAGCACTTGATAAGTAGAATAACTTGCTAATTCTGCAATGGTCATTCATTTTGTTTTCCCAGCACATGTAAAATTCACCTTGTATTTCCATGTTATTTGTGTTATTTTTCTTCTATAGATGTGGCAACTTGAAAGATGAAGAGCTATAATCTCATCAACTTGGAGGTTAATCAATAAAATGAACTCCAAGTATTGTAAACAGCAGAAACACATCTCCATACAACAGAAGTAGTAGGCACTGCAGATGCTGGAGAATCTGAGATAACAAGGTATAGAGCTGGATGAACACAGCAGGCCAAGTAGCATCAACAAGGTGTAGAGCTGGATGAACACAGCAGACCAAGCATTTCTGAAGAAGGGTCTAGGCCCGAAACATCAGCTTTCCTGCTCCTCTGATGCTGCTTGGCCTGCTGTGTTCATCCAGCTCTACGCCTTGTTATCTCCATTCAACAGAATGTTGTTCTCCATTTAAGCATGCTCCCTATTAATGTTCATCTAACCACACTGTCAGCAGTGGTGGCACTATAAGGTTTGGACCAGTGTTGCAAGATAAGCTTCTTGCCCCAGTGGTACCCATTAATCTACACTGAAAAGTGCAATGTATGAGCCAATACTCCCTTCATCAAACTGTTCACTGCATGAAGAGTGATGAACCTGGCTATCTATTGAAGATAGACATTGTACTCCTACACAAGTCAGCACTTTCAGAAGGCTGAGCACAAACCATGAGTTAAGGAATGAGGATACACCTTGTTGAGCGTTTTCACTGTACTTTCATGTAGAGTCACAGAATTACAGAAGTGCTGAAGTGTAGAAGGCACCATTCAGCCCATTGTACCTGCCGTGGTTCTTCAAATGAACATTTTCACCTAATGCCAATCTCCTGCTTTTTCTACATTGTCATCAAATGCCCCCTTGAAAGCTTCAATTAAACTTACCTCCACCATACTTCCAGGCAGTTCATTCCATGACCTAAGTACTCACTGAGTGAAAAAGGTTTTCTGTACTTCACACTTGCTTCTTATGCAGATAGCATTAAACCTATATCTACAGGTAGTTCTCCTATAAAGCGATAGTTGTGTTCTTGAGTCACCTCGCACTATTGAAAATCACCTTCTAGAAAATCGCATTACAGGGAAACTGCTATAGAAAATCGCTATACCTGTACAACAGAAAGTTTGCATAATCCAAACAGTATCCACAATTTATCAATTGTGTTACATCCAATTTGAATTAATGAAACACGCATTACAGCAGAACCACCAGATTTAACCACCAACAGTCAAGGGAAGGACTGAAACTACAGGAATATGATAAATGCAGTGATCACCCGTTGTCTGATTTAGTTGATGCTTCATTCTTCTAATATTTCACCTTTTTAGCTATTCACAGCAATCCTTTCTATATATTAGAGGAAAATGTTTTCACCTTCAATTTTAGTACATGCTTTTAAAACAATGAAATGATACTTTGGATAAAACCGCTTTTACCACTGGTCCAAAGCTCAGGTTCATTTCCCCTAATTCTGTTTGCTTCTACTTTCTAGTTTTCACTGGCCTGCTTTCAAGGAACAAGTCAGTTCTGAGGAAGGGCGACTGGACCCGAAATGTTAATTCTGATTTCTCTTCACAGTTGCTGTCAGGCCTGTTGAGCTTTTCCAGCAGTTTCTGTTTTTGTTTCTGATTTACAGCATCTGCAGTGCTTGTGGTTTTGAACAAATTGGTAGTTGTCTTTTCAGAGTTAGTGGGACTAAGAGAAGCTTCATTATTGCCTGTGCCATCTCCATTAATAAGTTTATATATTTTTTATATAATGTATGGAAAATAATGCACACCAACTTGTAAATATTATCACTGTTCATTCACTATCACTGGGTCAAATTCCTGGAATTCCATCCCTAAGAGTATTGTGGGTCAATCCACAACATGTGGACTGCACTGGTTGAAGAAGGCAGCTCACCATCATGTTCTCAAGGGCAGCTAGGGATGGTCAGTAACTGCTGGCCAGCCAGCAATGTCCACATCCCACAAGTGAATAAAAAAATCCCTATGGTGGTGAGTTTCAAAAATGTTTCATTGATACTTTTGAACATTTTCCTGGACAAGATGGTGAAGCTTCTCATTTGGATAACATGTTAAGGTTAATAGATCTTTTTTTAAATACTTTCTCGCAAGAATCATCATCAGCTCTCCCTCCCTTTCCAATCTAGTCACCGGTTTCTGCTGGGGATCTTCACGTGACTGAACAGGGTGATTCTCAAACCTGCAGATCTTTGGACAAAAGACAGGATGTCGCACAACTGGAAGGATTTGGAGAACAGGATTTAATTCTTTTTCTTTGTTTCTCTGCCATCTACAGCCACATCTGTTTCCTTGTTGTATGATTTTGTCATTTGGTAAAGTCATCAATAATGGTATGACGCTGTATGAGGTGACTTTACCTCTGCTTTATTTTTCCCCACCCAATTGATGCTCAATCTTGTGAAAATACTGGTGCACTCTGGGTACCTGCAGTGCACCAGTCAGTTGTGCCTTAGTGAGAGCATACCTACCTCCTGAATCAGAAATTGTGTCTAAATCACACCAGGAGCTTGAGTGTAAGATTTAGGGTGGTTGACTCAGTTTAGTACTGTGCAATTTATACCAACAGAGTTATAAACATACAGATGGACCATTGAATAGAAAGCCCTATGTGTAATCACAATAGATAAGAAAGACAAGACAGCAATGTGTAGAGCTGGATGAACACAGCAGGCCGAGCAGCATCTGAGGAGCAGGAAAGCTGATGTTTCGGGTCTAGACCCTTCTTCAGAAATGATAAGAAAGATAAGAAAGACTCCTTGTTACTGTTTTGACAAAGAGCTTGGGAGTTCTTCATGACCTCCTGTCCAATATTAATTCCTCAACTGACATCAAAAAGCAAATTATCTAGCTATTATTCCATTGTAGTTTGTGAGAACTTGCTATGTGCAAATTGGCTGCTCTATTTCTGATATTGCAACAGTGACTGAACTTCAGAAGAATCTCATTGGCTATCACTCATTGCAAAATCCAACAATCATGGAATGAGCTGTCGAAATGCAAGTTCTTTGTTTATTTCTGACCCAATTCAATCCTTGTTTCAACATCACACACCATGTATACTCAAGTATTGCCCCCTGATTCTGTACCCAAAAATCCTTCATTTTTGAGACACCTTGTTTTTAGGAACAATCTCAGGAGTCTTTTTCACTGTTGTTCTTAGCTAAACATCAAAAATACTGGTAAGGATTCTGGCACGGCCATTTGTTGATGAATTCAGCACCATGGCCAGCAACAAATGTCAGTCATTCTCAAGAGTTCGAAAGTCCCAGCCTCGCTCTAGGAGACAGATTTCAACCCCTCAAAGGTATTACTCATGCATCAGTCGACTTCCAGACTTAATATTGAACAATTTGCTCTTAAAATCTTGACTTACACATTAGATCTGTTCATGTGAATTTTACAATAGAGATCAGAGAGTGACTAAAGCCGCTGCTTCTATATCCCTCAAATATTCAGAAGTGAATCACACTACCTCTATAGCGTCTCTGGGTGATTAGTGGTTTTGAATGGACGGGAACAATCTGTTTTGTGGTGCTACATCTTTTGGACGCCAGAAGCATTTATTTTGGACTTTGACTTTGTGTAGGCATGTTCTAGTGAGGTGAAATTAACGCTTTTTTGTGTGAGTATTCAGGATGATTCGAGATAAATAGATCCAGGATCAGAAACATTGTCATTAACACTGAACAGCTACATTACTGGTCCACATGAGAAAGCCTTGTTGGTTGCAAATGTTTTGCCTGTAGGACTTAGGCCTCCATCAGATGTTATTAAAATCTTCTCAATGACCAAGAAGTATAGTGGACTTTATTTCTTTTTAAATAAAACATTCTGCAATATTAGCAAGTGGGTGAAATAATGACTGTAATTTCATCTTGTAAGTTATCTCTTCATAAATAACTTACAAGTAATGAACTGTGTTTCCTTATGTTTCAAATCACTCCAGGAATAATATTAACTTCAGCATTTTTCCTTGGAAGATATTTAATTCTGCTGATGATTAAAACTGAACAGACAGCCAGGGTTGTTCTTTACATCCTCTCATTTTTGGAATAGAATAAAATAGAATTAGCCTTTATTGTCATGTGCACTCGGATGAGTGCAGTGAAAAGTTTGCAATGTTGCCGCATATGGTGCCATGTTTGCTACATGATACCTAGGTACAGATGCTTAAATATTTGTTACAGAATTGAAAGAATAATAAACAAAAGTCCGGCATAAGAATAAAAAAATTTTTAAAGGTACTGGAATTACGTTTCATTTCACCAAGTCTGTGCTAGCACCGAGCTTCCAGCCAACACCAAGCCAAGTCTCGAGACCATACCAGGCTTCAAAACTCGAGGCCTCACTTCCAGTCCCCAAGGGCCTCGCTTCCCCATGCGACCTCCGGTCTGGAACTTGCCTCCCTGCACTGGCCTCCATCATATTCTGATTGTTTCCACAGTCTGTTAATGTGGTTTGTAATTTTTTCTTAGTTGATCATTTTAAGATGAGTGTTCTGAGGTTGCAGGTTACCAGACACTAATGTGCACTCTCAGGCCAGCAATGGCCCTGTTGCAATTGCAATAGATAGTGCTCCATCATTCCTCATCTGTCAGCATTGATCTTGATGGAGGAAGGGTTGACTTATGAATGTATCATTATTTGGAGTTACTGTGCAAGGTGATTCTTTTCCATGTTTTATTTACTCAATGTACTGCCCTTCTTGGTTGGTTCTGGAATTTTTGTGAACTCTTGATTTGTGGCTGAACTGCCAGGACTGTAGATTCAGAAATTGAAGCCAATCTTTTCAAACATCAAGTTAGAAAATGCTTCAACATACAAAGACAGGATGGATGTGTAGATATTGAGAACAGCCTTACTCAAGTGTCACTGGTGCTGGATCTATTTTTAATTTTATTACTACTACTGATAGATTTTTGTAATGGAATCGAGTAATATAGGATGAAGGTAAATACATGGAATTAGTGGCAAATTAACTCCAAGTCTCATTGGCTGGCAGAAAAGGCTGAGAATTAAATAACCTTCTCCTCTACCAATATCCTATGAATTGCAGTGCATTGCACTGAATAACAATCCCTTAGAATCACCCAAACATAGGTATGCATAATCTGAGGGAAGAAACATTCAGTTGGTTTTCTGATCCTTTCCACATTGGACTTGAACTTTGAATTGGGTGAGTACTGCAACAAGGATATATTCTTATATTTGATCCTTGACCAACTTGCAATGAAATCTCCTCTTTTGATCCACATTATATAGTATAAGCTAGCAATTTATGAACATTATAACATTCAGTGTACAGACAGTTCCAAGGGGTTGATATATTACACTGTTCTAATATTTTAGTTGCATTCAATTTTGTCTTGCAATAATGGTAGGGCTTGTAATGAGATTTTTAATAGGTCAGACTGTTGTAAGGGTTACTAAACAGTCAATTTTAAGCAGTTGGTTGGAAACATTTAGAGGGGGTTCTTGCTACTTTTGGGCTGATAATCAGTCAGATACTCAGGAGCAGGGAGAAGAAGCTTCATCCCAAAAAGGTGCTGCTGTAGCATGCTTCTGAGACATTCAGACTCAGGAGAAGCTAGGAGGTGCAGAAAAGTTTTGGGGTTAAGGCTCAGAAAAAAAGCCTTGGGAGCAGTTGGGGGGTCAGAAGAAGCCATCTGGCTCAGTGCAGCTGACAGCAGGGGTGAAGGAAATCCACACACAGGGTTTGCTTTGTGCAGTCGAGCAACAGCAGAGCTTGGAGAAATGCAGGGGCAGTACCAACTTGGTAATGCTAGTTATCTATGAAGAACTGGAGCTGTGTCCATGTGTATGTACTGGAGTGCAGTTTTATGAACCCAGAGGAATGCGGTCTCAGGAAAGGAGGATGATACACCAGAATGTGAACAGTTGTTGAGGCAGTGCATAATGGGGCAGCTCTTGAAGATACATCAAAGCCAGGTCATCAAAAGAGAAGTATTATAATCTGTTGTGAAGTTTCAGTGAGAATGACACATCCTATCAACTTCATTCGGGATTGCATTGCCGAGAACTTTGAGAATTTATTTGTTCTAAGGGGTATTCTAACATAATTTGTTACACAAATTTGTCTCATCTTGATTCTGAATGTTAGAACTATGTTGTACATATTGTGTATTGTGTAAACTTTATGTATAGTAAAGTTTAATTCTTTTTTCTTCAAAATTCTGGATTCTTCTGGCTTGGTTCTCTTAGTACCTGGATTTCCCACTTTTTGTGATAGTTTTAGCTGAGGTGGACAATAATGTATGTGACTGAAAAGAGTTACAATGATGACTTGATCGAGTTATCGCACCAATCACACTAAAAAGATGGTACAGTGAGATATAGACAAACAGAACCAACCACACTGTTGTTTACTTTTGAATGAATTTCTCTCCAACCTAAAATTGAAAACAGCAGGACTGTATTGATGCAGACTTAGTACAGGTATCTAAACTGTAGTTGGTTTATAAATTGTTTACGTACTAGAGACAGTCAACAAATCAAAATTAGTGCATCATATTTTGTCAGCAGCTTAAAACTTTTCCTCATTTTAAATAGTGGATAGTGTACAAAGAATGTATGATTTCATCTTTCTAGAAAGGTATTTACTTTTTTGTCCATTCCATCAGTTTCTCTTCTATGTGGTGAAAACATTGGCTCGGATGTTAGGAAATGGATGTGGTTATGGAGACAGGTCACGTTCTGAAACCTCGCTGAGACGGTTGCTCATTATTTCTGAACCTCAATAGTGTTGACTGACAATATTCTTTTACATGAAATAATAGGTTGCAGAAGCACACGAACAGGAGAGACAATCAGCCCCACGGGCCTATTCTGCCACTCAATTACCATTTATCCCAATCTGCCCTCCTTTGAGACTCAGGAAAATCCATTTCTTTCTGCTCCTTTTCTCTTTCTCCTTCGCTCCTTTCATTTATAGAACTGAGGCAGCTTTCAGACATCCCTAATTGTCATCCAGCCTGAGATCAGGTAACTCGAGACACCCTGCAGAATCAATTTTAGGCCTTTATTTGCTATTTGTAACCAACTTAATAGACTGCTGAACTCTTGGGGTAACTGGAAAATGCATCGGTTAACATCCAAAATGTTTGGAGTGTTTTTTGTGTGATTTTCATGTGAGTTGGTTGGCTGAAAATCTCTCCAAAGTGTAGGCCTTATTTGATGCAGATTCAGGATGATTCCCACATGGTCGCTCTGCCCTCAGGGCTTAATTTCACTGTTAGTGCTGTGTTAAATGTTCTGTATAAAATGTAATTGGAATTAGATAAAATACAGCTGCCTCACATTAGAATGTACGTATTTATTCAACCACAACAGTGTGCCTAGTTAAACTGCGTATTTGGTTTGTTTAAAGCTGCCGGGTAATTGAGTGACACAGGTCTCTGGGTTCCAGATGCAGGCTGATGAGGTGAGAACATTCTAGTACCTCATTTAGACAACTATTTCTCAAGGCTGATGTGACTTACAGATTTTTTTTTCACTAAGGTGGCGTATCTCACACTCCTCTATATTGATTTTCTTTTTGCTGATTACATGCCCATACTGCACTTTTATTGATGCCTTTATGTGCATTGTGTTAGCACCCAATTTGATGTCATTCGCAAATTTTGAAACTGTATTTCTAATCCCTGAGTCGAAATTGTTCATGTATCTGGTGATCAACTGGGGTCCCAGCACCAGTTCTGCTGGAATATGATACATATTGTTATTAAACAAAAATTGTTTGGAGATCTACTCTTGAGATTTTCTTGAGGACTATGTTTACAATTTTCAGGGGCCACTTTTGGTTCTTTAGTCTATGTTGTCATTCTAACTCCTTTATTAGGTGATGTATTTGTGTTAACATGGGGTTTTTGGACACACACAAAAGCAGAATGAAAGGAAAACAGTAATTTAAAGATCACATGGTATTTAAAACTGGTTCAAGAAATAGGTTAACAGCAATTGTTTTTTTTTAAAGGAACTGACACACACTCTAATACATAACAGAAACCATCACAACATGCTTTCCACAGACCAGGGTGGTCCCCGTTAAATAATTGTATCTTGGCCCCTAACACAGGCACTGCAGTTCAAGTATTTCACAGTATGTGATATGCTTTGAGATGTAACACTTAAATATGAATTTCTGAGATGAACCTGTTCAGAATTAAATTGAATAGATTGGATGAACAGTTCCTCAAAACTTCTAACTCTCTACTTGCAGAGTGGCTTTATTATTGTCTGATTGGTCACCTCCTTGATTGAATTTTCCTTGGTATTTTCAGGTGTCAATCTGCCTACTGTTGCCATGTATTTTGAGCATTAGCATCTTCTGGAACCACCTGAGATGTTGTGGATGGATTCACTCCCATCAATCATTGTTATGAGGATTAGTCTGACTCAGTGGGAAAGGATGCCCACACAAAGTTATTGGCAGGTGCTGAGTTAAATCTTGTTGAAGACAATAGGTTTACTACGTAGAACTTAATAGCTACATTTGAGTTACATCAGAGTCTGTTGCAAGACCTAAAGCTCGATTTGAATGTAGGAGGATTGATCAGTAAGTTCCACAGATGATAACAGAATTGGTAGGATGTTAAATAATTAGAGGTTAACATTAGATTAGAGGAGGGTGAATAAGATGGTCAGATGGACTGAGGAGTGCTAAATAGAATTGAATCTAGATAACTATAAGGTGACACACTTGGGCAGGACAAACAAAGCAAGAGAATATTTGATGAACAGTATGACCCTGGGAAGCACCGAGGATCAGGGGAACCTCGGTGTACATGTCCACCAGTCCCTGAATGTCGTGGGGCAGGTAGATGAATTGGTGAAGAAAGCGTATGGGATACTTTCCTTTATTAGGCAAAGCACAGAAGTTGAAAGCAGGAGGTTATGCTTGAACTGTATAAAATGCTGGTTAGGTTACAACAAGAATATTATGCAATTCGGGAATCTATGTCATAGGAGGAGTCACCAGACCCAAAATGTTAACTTTGATTTTTCTTCTCTGATGCTGCCAGAACTGCTGAGCTTTTCAAGCAACTTCTGTTTTTGATTCTGATTTACAGCATTGGCAGTTCTTTTGGTTTTTACTCAGTCTATCCAATCTCTCTTCATATCTAGAACTCTCTAGCCAGGCAACATCCTGGTAAATCTCCTCCACATCTTTTCCATTGTAATCATATCCCTCCTTTAATGTAGATTCCCAAAATGTACAATATTCTTGTCATGACCTAAGCACCGTTTTATTCAGTTCAAACATAAGCTCCTGCTTTCAACTTCTGCGCTTTGCCTCAAAAAGGAAAGTATCCCATATGCTTTCTTTACCACTTTATCTATCTGCCCCACGACATTAAGGGACTGGTGAACATGCACACCGAGGTCCCCAAGGTCATTCAATTCATCACGTATTCCCTTGCTTTGTTTGTCCTGCCAAAGTGCATCACCTTACAGTCACCTACATTTAATTCCATTTACTATTACTCAGCCCATCTGACCAGCCCATTTACACTCCTCTAATCTAAGGTTATCCTCTAATTATTTAACATCCCACTAATTCTGTTATCATCCATAGAACTTACTGATCAATCCTCCTATTTTCAAGGCTAGCTTCAGGTCTTGCAAAAGACTCTGATGTAACTCAAATGTAGGTATAAGTTCTATGTATTAAACCTATTGTCTTCAACAAGATTGAACTGAGCACCTGCCAATGACTTTGTGTGGGCATCCTAATCACTTGGTATCACTAAGTCAGACTCATCCTCATAATAATGACTGATGGAAAGTGAATCCATCCACAGCATCTCGTGTGGTTCCAGAGGATGCTAATGCCCAAAATACATGGCAGCAGTGGGCAGATTGACACCTGAAAATGCCAAGGAAAATTCAATCAAGGAGGTGACCAATCAGACAATAATAAAGCCACTCTGCAACTAGAGAGTTCAAAGTTTTGAGGAGCTGTTCATCCAATCGATTCAAATTAAATCTGAACAGGTTCATCTCAGAAACTTGAAGGGTCTTCACACCTGAAAAGTTAACTCTGATTTTTCTTCACAGATACTGCCAGACCTGCTGAGCTTTTCCAGCAACTTCTGTTTTTGTTTTGGATAGACAGATTGTTTTCATTGGAGCAGAGGAGACTGAGAGGGAATGAGACTGAGCTGCATAAAATTGAGGAGTGGAGATAGAGTAGACAGGGGAAAAATACTTTTCCACTTGGTTAAGGAATCACTGACAGGGGACGCAGATTAAGGTAAGGGACACATTTAGAGGGGATGACAGAAAAAATAATTTCACCCATAGGCAATTTAGAACTCACTCCTGTCAAGATAATAGAGGCAGAAACCTTCAAAAAATGTAAGTAGTATTTAAATCTGCACTTGCAATGCCTAAGACATGCAAGGCTATAAACCAAGTGCTGGAAAATGGGATTAGAATAGCGAGGTGGTTGATTTTGACCAGGGCAGACATGATAGACTGTGCTGTAGACCTGCTTGACTTAAGAGGAAGTATAATTATTTAGCTCCATTCACATAAGCACTGGAACAATGGTTAGCTCCTCCAGGAACAGGTTCTTTATATCCTGATGGGCAGAGCTGATCATGAGATGACAGCTAACCCTTTCAGATAGTATCTGACACAACAGAACACACTTCGCCAATCCAAGTAATTATGTTTAATCCTTATTATCTTTTGATTTTGTTTTTCAGCCAACTTGCCAACCCTTCCACTTCATGACCCTAGTACCACATACTCTGACGTTGGTCATAAGTCTACTGTGCAGTACATTATTTACTATGGAGTACCTTAGCAAGCTTTTTTTTTAGGATATTATTCAAAGCTACCTTTTCTGTTACTAACTCAAAGAATTCAAGAAGGTTGATCAAACTACACATGAGTTAACATTGCAAACTGTCATCCTTGCCTTTTGAAACATTTAGAAAAGACAAAAATGAATCATTATCTGATTTCGTGATCTGGCCAGAGTATTTGGGATTCACTTGACGGCTATCAATATTTCAGACCCTGATGTGTGAAGTGTAATGCTATTGGCAGAAAAGTGTTTTTGGATAATGCGGGGAATAAGGTGAAAAACATAATTTAGGAAAAATGGTTATAATGACGTCACACTAACAAACGTAATTGGGAACATCCTGTTTGTGAATTTCTCATTGGCTGAAATGATAATTAGCTAGCAACTGTCATTCAACTGATCAACTAAGTAAGTTACTTACCTCAAAAGTGCAATAAATTCAGCTGTTGTAGTTCTTCCTTCTATTACATCACTGTCTGCTTCTTCCTAATTTCCTTGACTCATTTCTCTCTTCCCCTCCCTCTCTTTTTTCCCCTCCCTCTCCCTTAATCTATTTTAATTCTGATAACCTATTTGGCATTGATTCCTCTGAGAAATAACTGTTCTACTATTTCAGTCTGCCAAGGTAATTCAATGACTCAGTGAAAGCTGAATTAATTGAAATGATTTTGAAAATATTCAAATACAATCATTGCATATTCTGCTCACCCATTTGACTTCTTGGGTTGTTATGACATAACTTAAGGGAGAATAATGTCAGAGAAATCTGCTTCTGCCCTATCATTTTCACAGTCGGAGACTTGACACTGAACTTACTTGAGCAAATAAAATACAAAGTGCAATTTTAACATCCTATTTTTGTGAGAATACTTTGTTTAATATTATTGAACAGAGACGTTTGAACTCTTGCATGGGGGAGTTCCCATCAAGTATTCCTGAATACTTAGGGATCTCCTCTTTTAACTTGCAAACATCTTAATTACTGAAAGAGAAAGAACATTATTTTGTTGGAAACTTGTTTTGTGGCATTGTATATTAACGTGAATTGCTGTAACAGGATGAACAAAGTACAGGGAGATATTGTGGACTCTGATGACCAATGGAAAACAAGTGGTGGTTTTGTGATTTATTCTTTGATTTATTTTTTTTTGTTGGTTGAATTATATCCATGAAGTGGAACTGTGAGAATGTCAGCTATTGATGTGAGACAGATACAATACATAAACTAAATCGATCGCTGAGATGTGCAAATATAATAAATATTTAATTCTTAAAATTAAGTCAATTTGAAATCTCTTTATTCTTGTACATAGGACTTTTTAATTTACATTTTTCATTTTGAAGTTTCTTTTACAGTTAGTACCAGAAAATGTAAACATTCATGTTTCTCTGAAACAACGAATGGCCAGCAAAAATTCATAGCGGTGGTTTATACAGTGGGTGGCTAAATTCATAAGACATTAGTGAGATTCATTGTAACACCATTGCTGGTAATTTCTTTAAAACACTACCCTCCCTCAAGATTAAGCTAATCAGCTTGTCTTGCAGAGCAGTTATCAGAATTGAGTGTTCGTCAAATGGGTTATAAATTCTAAGGTGCAGTACATGAATGAACGGAGCATTGTTCCCCATGGGATTTAATCAATTTCCTATTCCTGCTCAAATCATCAAAAGAATATGCAAATTCGTTCCCCTGCCACAAGGTTAACTCACCCTCTAAGCCTACAGCTTCTGAACTTACTGAATAATAGTTTTCTTAGAGATGTATTTATACCTTAACCTGTCTATGACTAAGTAAAGAGTAAGACTTTTATTTGACTTTTTTTTTGCATGCGTGTGTCTATCTCAATGGTCAAACTGTAAGGGTCTTATTACTGAATGCATTGAGGTGCTATGGCAACTGTATTGGGTGCCCAGTTTGTCTAACAACATTGAATTAAACTTATTTCAGTAATATTATGACTGTATCTCAAATGAATGTAGTACATAAGAAATTGCAATTTAGAGGTGACTTATTTGTTTGCTATTTTGAGTAATTGGCTCCAAATATCCAACATAATTTTTCCAAGTGTGGCCGAAGTGAAGTTCTATAAAGCTGCAGCCTAACTCGTCTATCCTTACATTCGGTGCCCCCTCCGATGAAGGTTAGCATGCCATCGGCCTTTTTTACTACGTTATCTACCTGCGCTGTCACCTTCAGTGATCTGTGGACCTGCACACCCAGATCTCTCTGCACGTCAATACTCCGAAGAGTTCTGCCATTTGGTCACCACACTACCAGAAGGATGTGGATGCTTTGGAGAGGGTACAGGAAAGGTTTACTAGGATGTTGCCTGATATGGGGGATTTTAGCTAATGAATAAAGATTGCAGTGACTGTATTTGTTTTCACTGGAATGCCGGAGGTTGAGGGATGACCTGATAGAAGTTCATAAGATTGTGAATAGCACCGATAGAGTGGAACATATGAGGCTTTTTTCCCAGGGTGGAGGAGTCAATTACTAGGGGACACAGGTTCAAGGTGCAAAGGGGGAAGTTTAAAAGAGATGTGTGAGGCACATTTTTCATACAAAGGGTGGTGAGTGCCTGGAACGTGCTGCCAGAGGAGGTGATGGAAGCAGACACAATAGAAGCATTCAGGAAACACCTTGATGAATACGTTAATAGGAAGGGAGTAGAGGGATACGGATCCTGTAAGTGAAGACAATTTTAAAATGGAAAGGCAAAATGTTTCGGTGCAGGAGTGGAGTGCCAACAAGCCTGTTCCTATGCTGTATTGTTCTTTGTTCTAATTTCTTGATTTTGGTAAACTTAATTAGTTCAGTAATAATCCCACAATCTGAATTGAGCCAAAATCCCTTTCGGTTCAAATTGATCAAAGTCTCAAAATGTCCAGGTGCTTTAGCTGTTTTCAGGATATTAGGAAGGATAAATAATTGAGTCCTGGAAATGTTCACTATCACAGGATTGTGTTCCTGCTTCAGTTAAAAGGTAATCCTGTGGTAAAAGTTTCATAGGGATCAGTGTTTCTTTCAATTCACTCATGGATGTGGGCATCACTAGTAAGGCAAGAATTTATTGTCCATCCCTCATTGCCTTTAAAAAGCTACCTTTTTGAAGCATTGTAATCCTTATGGTGTAGATTGATTCTCAATGATGTTAGGCAGGGGGTTCCAGGAATTTGACTTAGCAACAGTGAAGGAGTGGTGAAATCCAAATTAGGCCTCTGAAATGAAAGGGAACTTTCAAGTGCTGATGTTTCCTTGAATCTGCTGCCCTTGATCTTTTAGGTGGTAAAAATCACAAGTTTGGAAGATGCTGTTAGCTTGTATTCTTGTTATAGGTGCCACATTGCTGGTAGAAGGCTTGAAGGAGTTAGGAGTTATTTGCAGAATTCCCAGTCTCTAATCCAATTATGTGGCTGCAGCATTCACACAGCTGGTCTAGTTATATTTCTGGTCAAAAGTGACCCCAGGATGTTAACTGTGAGGGATTCAGTGATGGCAATGCCGTCAAATTTTCAAATGGAGCTGATTAGGCACTCTCTTATTGGATTTGATTATTGCCTGGAATTTGCTCAAGCTGATCCTGAATGCTGTCCTTGTTTTGCTGCAGAGTTCACAGACTGCTTCAATATTTGAGGAGTTATTTATGTTTCATGGTGCAGGAGCAGATTTCCAGTCATCTGTCATTTACCCCAATGGACCGCTCATGAATGCAGTTTCGATCTGATGTAGAATATATTTCTACTGTCGGTTAAACTCCATTTAGTGCAGAGCTAGCAGTAGGACTCAATTTTTGGACTGTGACTCTGTGTCGAATGATGCAGAACAAACTCCTGTCATTTGATGAAGATGGTTTTCAACAAACTCCAAAGGACTCAAGTCCATTATAAAGAGTGCTGAACTGCATGATTCCAATTGCACTTAAAGCCGCAGATAGGTTATCCCTTAATTAGAAATGAACAGAAGGGCCACGCTGCTATAATGAAATCAAATCTGAATACTTCAGATTTGTTATTTATGCTGTGAATTCATTAAAACCAGGCTGAAATTAAGTGGGGATCAGTGTGAAGGACAAAGAAATAACTTGCATTTCGATAGTGCCTTCCACAACATTGGGAAATTCCAATGAGCTTTGCAGTCAATGAAATCCTTCAGAAAAGCCCAAGCAGTTGCTATCCAAAAAAAATGACTGTGAATTTGCAGACAGCAAGGTTCTTAATAATGGCTTGATAACGTTGAATGATATTTTTAAATTAATGCCCAGCTGATTGAAAGAAATTGATCAGGACATGGAGGATATGATCACTGGACTTTCTGAAAATATTTACAGCTTTCTTCCCCACACCCCCCCCCCCCCCCACCACCCCCGCCCGCCCCTATTCCATCTCATGCCCCTGTGGGTTTAATAAAGCTCACTTTAATGAGTCAACCAACAGACTGTACCTCTGACAATGCAAGATCTGACACAGCTATACTGGGAGGACAGCTGAGACTTTGATCTCGATCCTCAGGAGTGGAAATATCTTCTGATAGGGAGGGAGATAATGCAACCTATTGAACTTCAGCTGATGGCTTGCTGTGCAATTGTTTTCACAAAGGGAGAGATAAGACTTATAACCATGTCCAAAGTTCCTTCAATGTCTTGGCTTGTTGGTGACTATTCTGCTCGTGAAATTGTTGAGCAAACAAGTACAAAATTCATCTGCTGACTGGTGAGCACAGCAGGACTACAGTCCACAATATTTCCCAGGCTAGCTATTGCTCTTGCAAGGAATGGGAAGAAATGCTGACCCTTATTGCATTTCTTGATGCTGGTGTAAATTTCTCCCAGATTTCAGAAGTTGAAATTATTTAAGGAGTGATTAGCTCTTGAAGATTGTCTTCTTTGAAATTGAACATTAGTAATGGAATAGGAGTGTGCACAATTATTACTGTTCATTAAGTTTTCTATTTTTGCAGGGGAGTGAAAAGTAGGGAAAAAAGAAAGCATATAAGAAAATAAAACTGCTGACATAAATTAATCATATTCTGACATATTGGAGAATTGAATTAGCTTGTGATTTATGACCAGAGCTGGCTACTGCTTCATGCAACTCTTTCTTGCTCTGATTTATAGAGCAGTATTGTAGGCGTACCAAGGCTTTAGGCTGCACAGTAAGGCTGCTGGAAGTACAATATGCCGATCATATTTTTTTTTAAAATTGTTGAAAAAACAATTCATTTTCAATTTCTTTCTTTAATAATATTTCTCCTTTCCTTAACAAACCAGTTTTTATTCATCCCCATTTTTTATTGGGTTAGATATATCAACATATGAAAAAGAAACAAGAATAGGCCTTTAGGCCCTTCAAGCCTGCTCCACCATTCAATATGATCATGGCTGATCTGATTTTAACTTCAACTCTACATCCCTGCATATCTCTGATAATCTTTCATCCCCTTGGTAGTCAAGAACCAATCTTCCTCTGCCTTAAAAATAATTAAAGATTTTGAATCTGCTGCCTTTTGAAGGAAGGGAATGCCAAAGTCACAAAACCAATAAAGTGATACTCAGCTGGATCATTTCGTTTGAAGGGATAGAAATTCTTGGTTCACTCTGTATCCCCAGCTACTCTGCACCAGCATCTACATGACATTGCATTCATAAAGCAATTTCCTGAGCTGTTCTTGCTTTGTGATGCACCTGATATTTTGGCTGAAAAGTATTACCTCAAGTATTACCTCAACTGGGGTGGCACAGTAGTTAGCACTGCTGCCTCACAGTGCCAGGGACCCGGGTTCGATTTCCACCCACGGGCAACTGTCTTTGTGGCGTTTGCACATTCTCCCTGTGTCTGCATAGGTTTCCTCCCACAGTCCAAAGATGTGCAGGCTAGGTGGAATGGCCATGCTAAATTTCCCGTAGTGTTCAGGGATGTGTAGATTAGGTGGGTTATAGGGGGATGGGTCTGGGTCGGATGCTCTGAAGGTTGGTGTGGACTTGCTGGGCTGAAGGGCCTGTTTCCACACTGTAGGGATTCTATGGAACTGATTCAGGTTAGTTATTGGTACCACCCCATCCTCATCTCTATAAAATTTAGATGAATTCCGCATTTTTCCGGATGATCTCTCATTTTGTACCTTCCCTAAAGTTGAGTTCCTTTAATAATCCTGCTGCCTATATCCTAACTGTTATCAGTTGCATTCACCAATTACTGTACATCTATGCTTTCTGGCCTGCATTGGCTTCTGGCCTGGCAATGCTTTGATTTTAAAAATTCTCATCCATTTTGTTTTTCAAGCCCTTCTCTAACATTATAACGCTGTCCAGTCCTACAACCCTCAGATGTCCAAACGCCTCCAATTCTGTCAATTTAAACTTCCCTTGTCTACACTGTTTTACCATTGGCTGTGCCCGAAGGCTGCCTTCACATGACCTCTGCTAAACTCTTCCAAACAAACCTTGCTGCTTCTCTCTCATCCTTTGAAGTTACCCAACCTACCTTTGTCATTGTTCAGATAAACAAAAGTAGAAATAGCCGCAGGCATTGGAAATAATCTTTCAGTCGCCATTGTTTTCAAGAACAGGTGACTAAAGGGATATGTTGCAGCATTATTCCCAAAAAAGGGATCAAGGAATAACAGATCACATGGCCTAACATTAGTGGTGGAAAAATCAACGGAAATCATTATTATCAATAAAATAAACTTAAGCTTGAAAACGTGTCTGTGAATCAAGGATAACTGGCATTGATTGATTTGAGGAAATTTTAGTCTGTCTATTTTTTTAAAATTCATTCATGGGATATGGGTGTCACTGGCTGGCCATCATTTATTAGTTGTCCTTGAGAAGGTGGTGCTGAGCTGCCTTCTTGAACCACTGCAGTCCATGTGCTGTGGGTTGATTTACAATGCCTAGGGAGGGAATTTGATTGAATTATTCAGGTACAGAGAGGGTTAATCAAGTGACTACAATATATATATCAGGATGTGTTTAGCAAAGTGTCATATGGAAGAAGATGGTCTAGCGATGAAATTGTTTCAGTGAAAGGAAGCAAAGGAAAAGGAAACTGCGATGGTATGATGTATGTGCTAGATCTAATAAATTGGAGAATGCTATTTAAAGGGATGGCGGTGGATAAGCAATGGCAAACATTTAATGAGCTCATGCAGGAACTGCAACAGTTGTTCATATCTCTCTGGTTTAAAAATGAAATGGGTAAAGTGACCAGACCATGGCTAACAAGGAAACGAGGGGATAGTATTAGACCCAAGGAAAGGCATACAAATGAGCAAAAAGAAGCAGAAGACCTGATGATTGGAAGCAATTTAGATTGCAGCAAAAGAGGGTGAGGGGATTGATCATGAGGAGGAAAATTGTGTGCGAGGGTAAGATTGTGTGCAGCATACAGACTAATTGCATAAGCTTCTAACAGTATGTGAAGAGAAAAGTAAAGCCAAATGTGGGTCCCTTATAGTCAGGAACAGGAAAATTATAATGGGGAACAAAGAAATGGCAGGTCAATAAAAATACATATTGGTTCTGACTTCAACAAAGGAGGATGCAAACAACATCACAAGACTGTTGGGGAACTCAGAGTCTAATGAGAGGGAGGAGCTGATTGAAATCAGAATTTGTAGGGAAATTATGTTACTAAAATTGGTGGGATTAAATGCAGTAACTTCTTAGGGATTGAAAGTCTGCATCTGTCCTCATATACCAGTCACTGAAAGTAAGCATTCAAGAACAAAAGGCAGTGAAAAAGGCAAATAGGATGGTGGCCTTCATAGCGAGAGATTCAAGTATAGGAGCAGGCATGTTTTCCTGCAAGTGTATAGGGTCTTGGTGAGACAACATCTGGAGTATTTTATTAAGGGGAGGTGATGGCCTTATGGTATTATTTTCTGTACTATTAATCCAGAGACACAGGTATTGTTCTGGCTACTTGGGTTTGAATCCCACCATGGCAAATGATGGAATTTGTACTCAATTTTTAAAAATCTGGAATTAACAGTCTAATGGTGAACATGAAACTGCTGTCAATTGTTTGAAAAAACCATTTCATTTGTTAATGTCCTTTAGAGAGGGAAATCTGTCTGGCTTATTTGTGACTCTAGACCCACAGCAATGTGGTTGACTTTTAACTGCCCTGTGTGCAATTAGATATGGGCATTAAATGCTGACCTAGACAGCAAAGCTCATACCCTGTGAATGGAAAAAAAGTAGTTTTGGTCTCTTTATCTGAGGGAGGATGTTCTAGCTAAGAAAGAAATGCAACAAAGATTTCTAAGAGTGATTCCAGGGATGGTAGGACTGGCATATAAAGAAAGGCTGAATTCCTTAGGACTACATTCACCAGGCTATGTACATTCTAGAGAACAGTGCAACACAAGAACAGGTCCTTCAATCCACCAAGACTGCACCAACACACAATGCTTTTCTAAACTAAAAACCTTTTGCTTCTACATGGCCCATACTCTATTTTCTGCCTATTCATAAATCTGTCAAGATGCCTCTTAAGCAGTGCTATTGTATCTGCTTCCACCACCTCTGGCAACACATTCCAGGCACTTAGCACCATCTGGGTTTAAAGAAATACTTGCCTCACACATCTCCTTTAAACTTAATTCTCTTTAACTGGTAATTGACATTCTATCCTGGGAGAAAACACTCCAACTATCCATTCTATTCATGCTTCTTATAATTTTGTAAACTTCCATAAGGTTGTCCTTTCATCGTTTGACATTTAAATGAAAATTTCACATTTTTGTGTTTTTCTGACTTTGAATTGTTGATAGTGGTGTTCCCCAAGGACACTCAATCTGTAGATATGTATCCTATGCTGAAGTGTGTGGAACAGAATGATAACGTCTGTAGAAGGCACAATTCTTGGAAAAATAGTCACTAATGATGCAGTAAGTTCGGCCTCGAGATGACAAAGAAAGGGAAATACTCAAGCAGTTATTCACGTTGAGATCTGGCATTTTGGAATTCTTCATGCAATTAACAGTAGCCAGAGGAGAGAAGTGAACTGAAAACTGCATTGGAGGTCGGTCATGAATGCATGCACTGCATCTTGAAATACGGGCGCAGAAACATAGTCCTTAGAAAAAAAAATGCATCCAAAAAGTTTTGTGAATTCAGATTAAGAAACTAGGAAAGGATAGGAAGGGAGGGTGCAGTGGGTTGCAGCCCTGCCACTTGAATCAGAAGCTTTGGGTTCAAGGCCAACTACAGCACTTGTTGGCTACAGAAGGTGCCTTCGTAACATGGCCACACAGGTCAGTTAACAAGCTGTAAATCCTTCTAATATGCCTACAGCAGATAATATTAAAAGCAGCACCCCTCTAACTATGGCTTCTCGTGACAAGCTAGTCATTGAAACAGATATAAGCTTTGCTCCATCTGCCTTGGTCTCTCAGTGTGAGAAGAGAAACATTTCAAAAAGAAGATTGGCAAAAAAACAGTCTTCTTTATTTCCTAAGTGGGGAATCAGTTGAATAAGATAAATCTTGGGTGGGATACATTGGTACTAGACCTATTTGTATTTCTAATTTACAAAGGTGACGTGTATTCAGAAGTATAATGTAAAGTAGCCAAATTTTCAGATGGTTGCCAGCCCCAAGGAAGAGCAATAAGAATCAAAATTTCTTGTGAATTTAATTAATAGTTAAACAAGATAAGTCAGTCAAACAATGGCAGATCAAGTTTAATACAAGCAAATTTAAAAGATTATGGAGATGAAGGTGAGACAGAAGATGGGATGTACCCCATGAATATTAAGGTAATAAAGGATGATAATGGAATCTGGAAACTTCCATAAATCTGTTGATAAACCTGTTCAACAACCTGTTCATGGCAAAAATCAACAGAGCCAACAAAATGCAAACAACAAATTCAAAGCTCGCATGTCAAAACTAAAAATGGTAATGATCAGATTTCATCAGATTCTGATCAAACATGCCCTTGCAAATCATATTCAGTTCTGGTTGCCAAGAAACAAGAGACATATGGAAGTCTTGGAGATGTTGCAGACTCAGTGCCACAAAGTTGACCTTCAGTGTCTCAGTTATAAAAGTTTGACTTCTCAACCTGGCAAGGAGTGTCAGTGTTGATCAAATACATGATCCTTAATTGCTATACAATGTATTTACATTTTCGGCAATAACTGCGGGCACATTTGGATCCTGGAGTTTGTCATAGAGTACTGGATGGCATTGGAGTGGAGGGATAGGGGGAAGCAAAGTGACAGTGAGTTTCAAGGGTAGTGATGGTGGAACAAGTGGATTACGCTCGGAATAACTAATATCACCTTTTATTATTTATTCAAAGATTCTTGATGAGTGGAAATGTCTGTGTTCTCAAAGTTGACTTAAAGCTATCAGAAAATCCAATATTTTGATGAGAATGAGCATATTCCATAAATTCCAAGCTTTGGACATGGCTGCTTAATAGATTAGCATGAAAACTGAGCTAATTTGATAAACATAGCTAAATATATGTAATCCATTATCCAGTTCATATCCCTTTTTGGTATGTTTCCATTACCTTTTATTAGAGGTACTGTAAGTTTCTTTTTAATATGCTTGGAATATTTTCTTTATTGCTCTACATTGCTTTAAAATTGTACGTAAGGTCGACCTTCAGGGAAAGAACTAAACTTTTGTTTAGCTTCAAATCCACTTATTAATGTAAATATTCTGAAGGATGAGCAGAAGAACAAGATAGTACTTAATTGAATTTACAATGGTCTGTGGTTCAGGTTATCATCCCTAAAGGTACCAGTCATTTATGTATATGTTTATTAAATTGTGAACCATGAACTCTCAAGAAATTTCCCTTCTGAAGACAACTTAATGAAGTTTAGCAAGAGTTTAATTAAGCTGCGCATTGGTTTTTGGATATGGGGTTTTATAATCAAGTTAATATTAAATAATGGACTTGATTAAATCTGCCTTTCTTTCCTATCTGTACCATGCTGAGCAGCTTCAAGACTGTTGCATTGAAATATTTATTTCTGCAATTAAAGGAATCTTTCCCTAAAGGTAACGCTCAATGTCAGTTAGAAGTTTTAGTTTCTGTATTTTATATGGAATACTTTTAACATATTTTCTGTATAGTATCACTGATTTGGAACTTCTCCAGAGAAGGAAAAAAACCAAAGCCTTTCAAGTGAATAAGGTAAATGCAATTTAAAAAGTTAGCTGTTGTCCTTTGTTTTCGATATGGCCTTCAGTAATTTTGCTATCATTGGGGAGCTGAGGTTGAAAGCCCCTGCAGATGGGTAAAGGCTACGCAATGCATAATTAACCTTTAATTCATTGCAAAATCCAAGTTATCTTAATTAACAGAATAGTAATGAGGGGTGTCATTTTGCTCTGGAGTTGGGACACCAGTGCCAGCTGCAGAGCTAGCAAAGAAACCTCCCACTGCCTCTTCCTGGAAAGGTCAACCAGACGACACCCAATCAGGCAGTGGCAGGACAACCAGAGGGCCTTCCTCTCGAATCAGGATAGAGTGAGAAACTGGCCAGTCAGAGGCTGGTGGCTCCTCTGAGCACCTTGTAGGATATGGTTGCTGATGAAAGAGCAACCCCAGAGTGCCAGGATTGCAAGACATCCAGGGTAGTGATAAGTGACGTAGCAGAAGAGGCTGTCTTCCACTTGGGAACGGTGGGTTGCAGAACAAGGGAGTAAGTAGCAGACTGACTCCTGGATGAACACTCCTGCCTGGTGTCTGACCCTCAATCAAGTCCAAGTCATCTTTGATTAAGGACTCTATGCTCTCTCTCAGAGAGTGACAAGTTGCCTGTAGTACAGTTGCTGATGGATACACCTTGTGGTGAACAGCCAATTTGCCACAGCCCAAATTACAGCAGTACCTAGCTTAGGCCTTTCAGTGGCCAATATTTGGCCAGTTGAGGACATCAATTTCCAACAGATAGGAACGTTGACCACAGACCTTCTCATTCAGAGCTTAATTCGGGTGCAAATGAGAAGATGATGAGCATTGGGTCACCACTACCCTGACTAACTGATCTTTTTCCTGTCATCAAGAGTGCCATCTCTGAGAATAGAAGACTCCACCCACAGGGACTGAAATACTTTGCATTTTGTGTTAGATTCCATAGTTCATATGTTTTCAAGTTGAGTCCATTGAATGCTCAAACATTTCATGATATTGGTGAGTTTTATAATGTAAGGGATTAGACTGTCAAGTCTGGTACAATATGTCCTCCATTATGTAATTATTCTTGCACTTTGCCTTTGAGATGCATTTGAGGTGAAACCTGGCAAGGCAGAGGAAAAGCTTGAAGTGGACAGTGACGATTGTTACGGAGTAACACTGTGATCCAAATTCATTTGAGTGCAGACACCAATTCTTCCCATAATTTGGAGAATTCATAAGGGAACGATCTGCACATGGTGAGACACTATCCATTAGTGGCCTGAACAGGGGGCAGGGGAAGTCCAGGTGCCACTCCCCATTAGGACTCCTGGAGACATGGTTTCTGCTGCTGCTGCAGAATCAGATGAGCACCTTCTGTACCTTATAGAAGAAGGCTTGAAGGGTTGGATATGCCCAAACTGGAACTTGGTGAAATGGAAGGCCTGCCAGAAATCAGCATTGGTGTCAAGGATAATGGAGGAGGAGCCTTGCGTACTAACTTGGCTCTGGGCTTTGCTCATAGCTTGGTGTCCAAACTTACTTTTTAGGTGCTGGCCAAATTTCCTTTCTTACTAATGGACACTGACACGATGTAGCGTATGATGGTTCATGTTGTATCTTCATCCTCATGGCCTTGCTATTGTCTGTCTGTCACCCAGGCTAGCTCAGACTACCATCAACTATACCAAGATGGTGTGGTCTTCAGCCAGTCATTTCAGGCCCATAATTGCCCGAGATCATTCTCCAAGGCCATCTGCAGTTGTCTCCACTGAAACTCAGCAGTCTTCCACCAACCACACTCCAGGTATTGATGCATTTCTTGCAGGAGCACCTGGACGTATGAAAGAGAGACACTAAGAGAAAGCACCAGGGTTATTAGTTAAATTACTTGCTTAATATGATGTAAATTCATTTAAACATTTGGATTGGAATTTTTATTTGTGGTGGCTTTCACCTGAATATTGTGACCAAATGGAAGAGCATTAATGTGGATAAGTCCCCAGGGCTCAATGGTATCTACCCCAGGTTGTTGAGAGAGGCATGAGAGGAGATTTGTAGGGCCTTGACCAAGATCTTTGTATTCTTATTAGCCACTGAAGATATCCCAGAGGGCTGGCGAGGAGCTAATATTGTTCCTCTGTTCAAGAAGGGAAATAGGGATAATCCAGGAAACTATAGACCTATGAGTCTCACATCGGTGGTTGGGAAGCTATTGGAAAGAATTGTTAGGGACAGGATTTACACATATTTGGAAAAGCATGGCATAATTTGGTACTGTCAGCATGGATTTGTGCAGGGCTGGTTATGCCTTACGAACTTGTTTGAATTTTTCGAGGAGGTGATGAAACTGATCGATGAGGGTATAGCAGTGAATGTTGTCGACATGGATTTAACAAGGCTTTTAACAAGATCCCTCATGGTAGGTTCATCCGGAAGATTAAGATGCATGGGATTGATGGTTACTTGGCTGCGTGGATTCAGAATTGGCTTGCTCATAGAAGGCAAAGGGTGGAGCTGGAGGAACACAGCAGGCCAGGCAGCATCAGAGGACCCTTCTTCAGAAATGGGGAGGGGGAAGGGAGCTGGGAAATAAATAGAGAGAGGAGGGGTTGAGCTGGGGAAGGTAGATGGGATGGTGATAGGTGAGTGCAGGTAGGGAGTGGTGGGGATTGGACAGTGGGATGGGTGGGGCGGAAGGGTGGGAGAGAAGATGGACAGGTTGTGTCAGATCAAGGAGGCGGGGGTGAGAGGGAGGGTTGGACACGGAATGAGGCCGGTGGTGTGGGGGAGGATTTTAAAACTGGTGAATTCCATGTTAAAGCCTTTTTGAAGGATACGTGGAACAGTCCCTTTTCCGCTCTGCTACATCGATGACTATATCGGCACTGCCTCGTGCTCCCAAGAAGAGCTTGAACAGTTCATCTACTTTACTAACACCTTTCATCCCAACCTCAAATTCACCTGGACCATCTCTGATACCTCTCTCTCCTTCCTGGACCTCTCTATCTCCATCTCTGGTGATCACCTCAAACTGACATCTAATTCCAGCCCACCGACTCCCACAGCCACCTAGACTACACCTCCTCTCACCCACCTTCCTGCAAGAATATGATCCCCTACTCCCAATTCCTCTGCCTTCGCTGCGTCCGCTTCCAAGATGGGACGTTCCACTCCTGCACATCCCAGATGTCCTCTAATTTCAAGGACTGTAACATCTCCCGACTGGTGATTGAACATGCACTCAACCGCATCTCTTGCATTACCCACACTGCTGCCCTCACATCCCCTCCACCAAAAAAAAAAGACAGAATTCTCCTGGTCACCCCACCAACCTCCGCTTCAACGTCTCATTCTCTGCCACTTCCGCCACCTACAAATTGACCCCACAAGCAAAGAGATATTTCCCTCCCCACCCCTATCTGCCTTTTGTAGGGACCGCTCTCTCTGTGACTCCCTCGTCTGCTCCACACTCCACTCCCCACTCACCCCACCACACCCGGCACTTTTCCATGCAACCGCAGGAAGTGCGACACCTGCTCCTGCACCTCCCCCTTCACCTCCATTCAAGGCACAAAACAAACCTTTTATATCAGACAGGGGTTCACCTGCACATCCGTCAACTTGGTCGACTGTATCCACTGCTCCCGATGTGGCCACCTCTACATCGGTGAGACCAAATGTAGACTTGGAGACCATTTTGTAGAGAATCTGTTCTCTGTATATGACAAACGACAACACCTTCTGGTCACCAACCATTTTACCTCCCCCTCCCACTCCCTGGGTGACATGTCCATCTTGGGCATCCTCCAGTGTCACAATGACACCACCTGCAAACTGGAGGAGCAGCACCTCATATTCCACCTCGGAAGTCTACAGCCCAGTGGCCTAAACATGGACTTTAACAGTTTTAAAATCTCCCCACCCCCGGTCTCATCCCATGTCCAACCCTCCCTCTCATCCCTGCCTCCTTGACCTGACACAACCTGTCCATCTTCTCTCCCACCTATCTGTCCGACCCATCCTACTGACCAATCCCCACCACTCCTTACCTGCACTCACCTATCACCATTCCACCTAACTTACCCAGCCTCACCCCCCCTTTCTATTTATTTCCCAGCTCCCTTCCCCCTTCCCATTTCTAAAGAAGTGTCCTGACTCGAAATGTCAACTTTCCTGCTGCTCTGATGCTCCCTGGCCTGCTGTGTTCCTCAAGCTCCATATTGTGTTGTCCCTGACTCCAGCATCTGCAGTTCTAACTATCGCTGTAGTGCTGGTAGATTGCTTTTCAGGCTGGAGGACTGAGACTAACGGTGTTCCGCAGGGATCCACACTGGGATCTCTGCTGTTTGTGAAAGATATAAATGACTTGGATGTCAGTGTACATAGGTGGGTTATTAAGTTTGAAGATGATACAAAGATCAGTGGAGTTGTGGATAGGGTAGAAAGTTGTCAACAGATATAGATCAGTTGCAGATATGGGCAGAGAAATGGCAGATGGAGTTTAATCCACGTAAGTATGAGGTGTTGCACTTTGGGAGATCTAAAGTTGAGGAAAAGTATACAGTTAATGGCAGGACCCTGAACAGTATTGATATACAGAGGGACATTGGGGTTCAAGTCCATAGCTCCCTGAAAGTGGCCACTCAAGTAAATAGGATGATAAAGGAAGCATATGACAAGAATTGTGTACAAGAGCCAGGATATCATGTTGCAGCTTTATAAGATCTTGTTTAGGCCACATTTTGAATACTGCATTCAATTCTGGCCACAAAATTACAGGAAGGATGTGGAGGCTTTGGAGAAGGTGCAGAAGAGGTTTACCAGGATGCTCCCTGGATTGGGGGGGTATGAACTGTATGGAGAGGCTGACAAACTCAGGTTATTTTCTCTGGAGTGGTAGAAGCTGAGGAGAGACTTGATAGAAATCCATAAAATTTATGAGATTCATGCTTAGAGCTAATGGCCAGAATCTTTTTCCCAAAGTTGAAATGTCTAAAACTGGGGGACATACAATTAAGGTGTGAGGAGGAAATTTCAAAGGAAACATGAGAGGCAAGTTTTTTTTTTACACAGAGGGTGGTAGGCGTGTGGAACATCCTGCCAGGGGTGGTGGTGAAGGTAGACACAATAGGGGCATTCAAGAGACTTTTAGATAAGCACATGAACATGCATGGAATGGAGGGACATGGACAAAGGGCAGGCATAAGAGATTAGTTTCATTTGATGTCCTGTTCATCACAACATTGCGGGCTAATAGGCCAGTTCCTGTGCTGTACAGTTCTATGTTCTATGTTCTATGGATGCAAGTGACAAATCATTCTGATTTGACCTGTCTTGCTGGATACTTTGATGCACACATCTACAAATGCCTTCATCAATATGGCATCTGCTGTGATTCACCTCAAATGTGGGTGTGCATGATGAATGCCATCTCTGGAGTTCTAAGGCACTAAAAACATTCAGTTTTGCACAACATATGACTGAGAAATTAATTTTCCTTATTCCCATTTCACAAACCATTTCCCCCTCTCATGTTCTTTACGAGGCAGCCAGTTAATACTCACATCTCAATGGTGTCTTTCATATTACTTTCAAATCCAGGAGCAAATATGAATGTTCTTAATGGCTGAAAAATGTGCTACTCAACCAACAGAGTTTATACCCAAAAGATATTCACAACTTGGTTGTAGTTATTTCAGAAACTGCAAAACATCGATTGCAATAGACAAGGATTCTTAGAAGGGTTAAACAACAAACTCAATTAGCATTCTTCAAACTTTTGGCAGAAATGCTTGTTCAATTGTCTAACTAAGTGGTCAGTTCCAAATAGGATCCATCCATTAGATGGGTCTTGGTGGAATTGTATGTTCCGTGTCCATATTTATGTTTAATTACGCTAAGTATTCATGTTGCTTTATTTAGAAACTCCTGCATTGCAGCTGGTAATACCAAGCTCAAGGCCCAAAACATTTTGTATTCCAGGCGTGCAGTATTCCACATACTGTGCCAGCACAGATTTGGAATATTAACAGTGACAGTCAGTTCAAAAAGAATAGTGAAAGGCTATTTGCTTCAATTCCCTCAGCATCTTAATTCATTGCCCAATACCAGTTTAATACAGGTTCTGTTTAAATCTATTGAGATCTCATCATAACTGTTCTCACATAGCACAGCTAATTTGCTATTTCTCCAGGAAACTGAATATTAATCACGTTAAATTTCCTCAATTATTTATTGCTTTAACTCATTGCTTATAATTCATACTATGCAGCTCCGACTTATTATGCCTTGACTCGACTTGCATTTACTCTAATTTAATCTTCAAAAGTGTTTAAATTGACTTGCTGTAAAGTAACTTGACTATTTGTACCCACTGGCAATGTTAACATTGATATGATTTCTGAAGAATTTGATAGAGTACAGGATGGCTACAGAGGATGTATTTTGCTTGGTGTGTATCTGAAAAGTTTATATCATTGGAAATAACCATTGTTCCGTCTACATTACATGACAATATTAGCTCCTGCAAAACAAGCTATTTTGTCTTTGAGGTTGTAGACATGCTCGCTGAGCTGGTGGGTTTGGTTGCAAATGTTTCGCCACCCTGCTAGGTAACATCGTTAGTGCGCCTCTGGTGAAGCATCAGTGTTCTGTCCCACTTGTTATTTATATGCCTCAGTTTGTTGGAGTGTTTGGTCTCACTTCTGGTTCTGTTTCTCAGTGATTTGTGGTCTAATTTATGTTTGTTGATGAAGTTCTGTTTCGACACTGAAGAGCAATGGACTCACAGAAGTACAACAGATCTTCAGACAGATGATAGTCCCAACACTGAGCAAAAATGTTAAGTAGAATACATTCAACAAAGAAGAGAGGAAAGCCCTGAAAAGACTGAAGAAAGACAGGAACATTGTAATCTTATCAGCGGACAAAGGACGCATGACAATAATCCTCAATAGAATCCAATACATCGAGAAAGCTAACGCACTACTGGCAGATTCTGACACTTACCAACAGATAGACTGGGAACTGGATTACAATGATCCTGAAGAAATTACACAACTCAGGAGACATCAGCAAGAGAGACTACCAAAACGTGAAGCCAGAGGGATCCAACACACCCAGCTTCCACAGACTGTCCAGGGTACACAAACCGGGGGTCCCTCTCAGACACATTGTCTCTCACTACCAGGTACAGCAATGTGTAGACTTATAACAGAACTCCATCAATAAACACATTGAATTAGACCCTGTGTGCAAACCACTGAGAAACAGGACCGAAAGTGGTACCAAACACCCCACAAACTGAGGCATATAAATAATAAGTGGGTCAGAACACCGACACTTCACCGGAGGTGCACTGACAGTGTTAACTGGCAGGGTGACGAAACATTTACAACCAAACCCACCAGCTCGGCGAGCACGTCTTCAACCTCATCCACAACTCAAGGTACAAATCTTCTCGAAAACTTTAAAGCTTATCTTATTGTTGCACACTGCCTTCTTGGTCCATTTTAAGATTAAAATAGCATAAATATTCTTGGGATCTGGGTGATGCTGCTCAGGCTAAATGAAGTGTCCATGCCAGATTTCCCAGGGAGGTTTCCCCACTGTATATTGCGGCAATGTGTATGATGTTGATGTTTCCATGATTTGCTTAATGGGAGTTTCATGACACCAGCAACGTGATGGTGAGGAAATGGTATTGTATGTCCAAGTCAGTATTTGGAGGGAAAATTTGAGGTAACAGTGTTCGTACTATATGGCTGCTGTGTTTTTTAGTGGACGCTAGAGGCTATAGTCTAGGTGTTGGTAATGTGACCTTGACAGATTGCTCCAGATCTGTAGATTATATAGATGGCACGATATCCACAGTATGTTCAAGGGAGTAAAAGCCCAGCAGCAAGGCTATCAATCAAACAAGCTCCTTAGGTTTTTCTGCTTTTGAACTCTTTGAATGATCAATATTCTGTTTCATTAAATTCTTAACTTGAGTCTTGAAGATACTGGAGATACTTTGATGGTATAATGAGTGAACCACTCACCCTAAATCATCAAGCTTCTGGTGAATGATGACCTTCAGAATGTTAATTTTGTGGAACTCGACAATGGTGTTGTCATTAATTCCGTGTCTGAATGTTACATGATTAATTTTCAGTGCAATGACAGATGGATCTTAGTGTTGTGGAACTGTTATCAAGAGACCTTACCCTTGACTTTGTGACTGAAGAAGGGTCATTAAGGAAGTAGCTTAAGATAGCTACAGAGGCTACAGACTCTTCAAACGATGTCTTGTAGTTAATTCTTGATTCTATTTAGATAATTCCTAATTCTACATCCTCAAGAATCAACCTGTCCATCAAGTTGAATTTTGTAAGCCATTTTGAATCCAGGATAACTATTTGATTTAACTCAGCAGGAGTGGTAAGACGGACAGAGTTAATGGTTGAGTTCATTAAGCCGTCTTCAGAACTCAAGAAGGGTCAAAGCACTTGAAACATTAACAATGTTTCTCTCTGCCAGACTTGCTGAGTTTCTTCACCATTTCTGCTTTTCTTTGTTTCAGATCTCCAACATGAACAGTTCTTGGTTTTAATTCACGCATTTGATTAGCTGGATTGAAGCTTTAATCATATATATGTGAAAATTCAATAACAATTCTGCCTGCTCAGTACTCAAAGTGATTGTATCCACCCAACCTCTCAAGCATGAACATTTCAGAAAAAAAAATCATGCCTCTATGATCCTCAAATTCAATCATGCAGGAGCTGAGAATGGCAATCTAAAATTGTCTTTGAATTATTCAGCCCTCATTGGTTCTTTTCCACAGATGACCTGGTTCCACCAGAGCAAAAGCCCAAATGTTAAACAGGGATTGACCTTTGCTGTCTACATTTACCTGTGTGATCCATTTTCAAAAGATATTTTGTCAAAGCATAACATATTGTGTGAATGGGAGTTTTTTTTTCTAAACATTTATATTTGTGCACTCTGGTGACAACTACAAAGTTTGAAAAATTATTGTATCTCTCATGGAGTTACGTTAATTTTGTGTTGACTTCTATTTGGGCTCATAATTAAAAAGCACAGGTCATATTTGCTGAGCACCCAATTATTTGAATGTGAGCTTGTCATCAAAATGTAACATTTCAGCACTAATTCTTACTATGAATATTCTCTACTATTAGTTGATAACATACTTGAAATAACCCCACAGAAGCTGGTAACCTGTTACCAAGCCACTCTTTGTTGACATGTGCATGGTACATGGACTCTGACCAGCTAGCACACAGGCAGTCTCTAGAATCAGGAGAATCCTTGTGACTCCTGTTTATATCTGTCAGCCAGGACTCCCTGACTGGGCCAGGTCAACAGCCCCAATCAGGGAACTCTTCCTCACCAGGATCCACCTGCCCAACCTCATTCTAATCATTACACCCTGCTCCCCCAAGTCTGGGGATGTAGGCCTGATCTTTTTCTTGTAGTTTCTCCTGAGTCATTTTTGCCCCAGATCCAATTCCTCCAAATATGCCTCAGACATGGGTAGCATGTACCAGACTGTGGCCCATCTCTTTGTGCCCAGTGTCTCATAAGAAATTCCTTAAATCCATCAAATTTTGAAAGGTTTTAGTCACTGGTGCCTCAGGGAAAGTTGGGTTCTTAATATCTGAAAAGCTGTGGGTCATCAAGCAGTCAGAAGAATTACTC
The DNA here is from genome assembly GCF_021869965.1 of Rhincodon typus. NCBI lineage: Eukaryota > Metazoa > Chordata > Chondrichthyes > Orectolobiformes > Rhincodontidae > Rhincodon > Rhincodon typus. Next base: position 25,401,928 of record NC_063363.1, on the reverse strand, counting down.
ATGGCTTTTCATCTGCCCCAGTTTTGATCAACAAAAAGAAGAAAGCATATGTCAGGAATAGACAGCAAGGACCAAATCCCTAGAAGGCAGTAGAAGTATACTTAAGAGAGAAATCAGAAGGGCAGAAAGTGGCATGCAATATCTTTGGCAAATAGTGTTAAGGAGAATCCAAAGGTATTCTGCAAATACGTTCAGGACAAAAGAGTAACTAAGGAGAGAACAGGGGCCTTCATGATCAGAAGGTTGCCTATGTGCGGAACCGCAGAAGGTAGGGGAGATACTAAATGAGTGTTTTGCATCATCGTTTACTGTGGGAAAGGATATGGAAGCTAGAACTTGGGGAAATAAATAGTGACCTCTTGAAAATTGTCCATATTACAGTGGAGGAGGTGCTGGACGTCTTAAGATGCATAAAGGTAGATCAACCCCTGGGACATCAACAGGTGTACCCTGTGGAAAGCCAGGGCTGTGATTACTGGGTCCCTTGCTGAGATAACTTAATCATCAATAGCCGCAGGTGAAGTGATGAAAGACTGGAGGTTGGCTAATGTGGTGTCACTAGTTGAGAAAGGTGGCAAGGAAAAGCCAGGAAACTATAGACCAGTGAGCCTGACGTTAATGATGGGCATGTTGTTGGAGGGAAATCCTGAGCAACAAGATTTACATATATTTGGAAAGGCAAGAACTGATTAGGGATAGTCACCATGGCTTTGTGAGTGGAAAATCATGTATCACTAACTTGATTGAGTATTTTTGAAGTAGAAACAAAGAGGATTGATGAGGGCAGAGCAGTAGATGTGATCTATATGGACTTCAATAAGGCGTTCAACAAGGTTTCACATGGTAGACTGGTTAGCAAGGTTAGATCACACGGAATAGAGAGAGAACTAGTTCTGGATACAGAACTGGCTCAAAGGCAGGAGACAGAGGGTGGTGGTGAAGGGTTGCATTTCAGGCTGGAGGCCTGTGACCAGTGGTATGCCACAAGTATCAGTACTGAGTCCACTGCTTTTCATCATTTCTATAAATGATTTGGATGTGAACATAGGAGGTATGGCTAGTAATTTTGCAGATGACACCAAAATTGGAGGTGTATTAGACAGCAAAGAAGGTTACCCCAGAGCTTGACGGGACCTTGATCAGATGGGCCAATAGGCAGAGGAGAGGCAGATGGAACTTAATTTAGATGAATGTGAGGTGCTGCATTTTAGAAAGTCAAATCAGGGCAGGACTTATGCATTTAATTATAAAGCCCTGGGGAGTGTTACTGAACAAAGAGACCTTGAAGTGCAGGTTCATAGTTCCTTGAACACAGAGGCCCAGGTAGACAGGATAGTGAAGAAGGCGTTTGGTATGCTTGCCTTTATTGATCAGTGCATTGAGCGTAGAAGTTGGGAGAACATGTCGTGGCTGTACAGGACATTGGCTCGGCCACTTTTGGAAAACTGTGGGCAATTTGGGTCTCCCTGCCACAGAAAGGATGCTGTGAAACTTGAAAGGGTTCAGAAAATGTTTACAAGGACGTTGCCAGGGTTGGAGTGTTTGAGCTATAGGGAGAGGCTGAATAGACTGGGGCTATTTTCCCTGGAACATCAGAGGCTGAGGGGTGACCTTATAGTAGTTCATAAAATCATGAGGGGCATGGAAAAGGTGAATAGGCAAGGTATTTTCCCTGAGATGGGGGGATTCCATACTAAAGGACATAGATTTAAGGAGAGAGGGGAAATATTTGAAAGGGACTGAAGGAACAACTTTTTCACCCAGAATGTGGTGCGTGTATGGAATGAGCTGCCAGAGGAAGTGATGGAGGCTGGTACAATTGCAGCATTTAAAAGACATCTGGATGGGTAAATGGATAGGAAAGGTTTAGAAGGATATGAGCCAAATGCTGGCAAATGAGACTAGATTAATTTAGGATATCTGGTCGGCATGGACGAGTTGGACCGAAGGGTCTGTTTCCATGCTGTAGATCTCTATTACTATGCCCCAATATCACTTAATCAGAAAAATAATGCATTCTTTCCACATACTAGGCCCAAATCTCTGACAGCAGGATTGAATAGATCAAGGTTCCCAAATAAAAGCATGATGCCCAAAATGCTTACCCCAACTCAAAGACAACTGTTGCAAGCAAGTTCTCTTCAGGAGCATACTATTTTCTATAGTCACCACTGAAATAACTCCACAGAATTCAGTAGCCTGTTACCAAATAATTCTTTGTTTACACATGTACAGTACATGAACTTTGACCAGCTAACTCAGAGCCAGCTCCTGGAGTAAGGTGAATCCCTGAGATTCCTGTTTATATCTGACAGCCAGGACTCCCTGATTTGCCCAGGTTAACAGCCCCAATCAGGGATCTTGTACTCAACAAAATCTACTTGGCCAACCTCATTCCATTCATTATAATACTAAACACCACACACAGTATTCCAAATATGATACAGTAAATAAGCCTACTTAATTTACAAAGTATTATGCTTTATCTTTGAATAAAGTCCTCTTAAGACACATGTTAACAATTGATTTAAGCTTTGAAACAATCATAAAAGACATGGGTAACTTGGCTGTTTGATGATCACATTTTAAATCTCAATCTCCACACGCAGTGTTTTGAATTCATAGGTTTTGTATTCCAGATGCCACCCTTGATTTGCTCCTGCAGTGTGGGTAAACTCAATGTTGCAATCCTTTCATACCAGTGTGTCCAGTGAACTGAGGGTCAGCCAGTGATGATGATGATATAGTTTTGCTGTTGAGAATTGATTTACACTAAAATGAAACGCTACTCATCCGTTTGTGGTGTGTCTATTTGTCAATTGTATCTCTTCATAAATTGGATGTTGATCCAAAAAGGATATTTACACTTCTTTTTGTGAGCAGGGAAAACGAGATTTAAACTGAAACAGTCTATGCATTTTGAAAGGCTTCCTCTCAAATATAATAAACTCTGCAGTGACTAGAGAGTTGGAGAGTATTTATTTTTCTCTTCTAAATCACAACTGCAACCAACATAGGAGATGAAAAGTGTTACGTAAATATAGCCAACTGATAGCACTGCAACTGAAACAAATATTTATCACTTCCTTGCAGCCATTAGCATTTTGTAATTCTATTGCAAGAATCAAATGTGAACCACCATTTATTTCCATTAATTACATTCTGGTTGCAGGCAAAATAACAGTTTGAGTCTTTCAAGAGCTGGAAATGCTTTCAATCTTTAAGTGCCGGCTGACAAATTCCAAAATTGTTGTGCATTGTCCGTATTTCCCTGTCAAAAAATGTAACCAATTACCAGTGCAGGACATAACACGTCCAGATTTTCATTCCCAATGGCTGCTATAAAATTTAACTGGACTCAGTTGATTTTCACATTGTTTTTTGCTCCAAATGCTCGAAAAAGGAAGCACTGATATGATGATTCAGAACAAAATGGACCATCAATTCTATAAGCCTACAATGGCAGGTATCATACAGACATTATAATTCTCTTGCTGGAGGGTGAACCCATCTTCGTCTCCTGCTTACTGTGTGCCCAGGTCATTGATGGGATGAATAATTTCACAGCCTGTGCTATGCATCTCTTACATTTTGAGTTTCTTCCTTTTCACATTATCTCCATGACTCCTTGATTCAATATTTTTCTACATTAGACTCCCAATCACTTCATAGATCCCAAAGTCAATACTGTACATTTAGTTAGGCCACTTTTGGAATACTGCATTCAATTCTGGTCTCCCTGCTTTAGGAAAGATGTTGTGAAACTTGAAAGGTTCAGAAAAGATTTCGAAGGATGTTGCCAGGGTTGGAGGGTTTGAGCTATAGAGAGAGGCTGAATAGGCTGGGGCTATTTTCCCTGGAGCATCGGAGGCTGAGGTGTGACCTTACAGACATTTACAAAATCATGAGGGGCATGGACATGGTGAATACCCAAGGTCTTTTTCTGAGGATAGGGGAGTCCAAAACGAGAGGGTATACATTTAAGGTGAGTGTGAAAAGATTTAAAAGGGACCTAAGGGGTCACATTTTCATGTGTGAAATGAGCTGCCAGAGGAAGTGGTGGAGGCTGGTACAATTACAACATTTAAAAGGCATCTGGATGGGCTTATGAGTAGGAGGGGTTTAGAGGGATATGGGCCAAATTCTGGCAAATAGGACTAGATTAACTTAGGTCATTGATGCGTTGGACAAAAGGGTCTGTTTCTGTGTTGTACAACTCTATGACTCGATATCAAAAAAGTGAGGTGACAATGATGAGTATATATGCAGATGCAGACATAATTGATCAGACATTAACAGCCTCCTGGGGCAAAATTCCCAGGTACTGGTTTAGCTCATGGCCTGGAATGTGGTGATTCATTGGATATGACCTTGAATTTGCCACATAGTTTCCTATAGTTGGAGAATCATTATTCATTAAGCAGCAGATGCTGTGATGCTCCAAATTGCTTTGAGATTCAATGTAATTCCTTTATCTACTCACCTGCTTTGGTGTGAAAATATTTTTGTCACCCTTGGAAAGCTTTTATTGAATTTCTTACTATTCCTTCCTGAGATTTCTTGATAATTTGCTGTCATGCTATTAACAAGTCCTAGCATACTTTTCATCCTTCTACAATAAAGAAAGCCGTTCTTAATTTCACACATCTTCAGACAGTGTTAGTAAAGGAAGACCTACCTATTAATAATTTGGTAATTAAATGCTATTATCAGGTATCATTATCATCTTGAGATTTTCAGTGACACCTGAAGACAGTTCAATTTTCCAGCATCTGATCACTATTCCATCATTGGGATTGGCATCTGATCACTATTCCATCATCTGCCCAAGCATGGGCTCCAGTTGTCATTTAATCTGTTGAGCGAATGTTATGCACAATTTCCCCTCTCATCTTTTTGATTAATGAAGTAAATTCCTGTATATCTATCTGCCCTAGCATCCCTATCATTCACTTCCAATCGACTCTGCAGTAATTTCTGACAGAATGCCCACTAGAAATAATATGCATTTACAGAATGGTGTGTACTAAGTCCAGCCTGTAATCATAACTCAGGCCAATCAATTAAATGGAATCCATAGCCGAGTCTGCAGGAATTGCATGCTGCAAATGGAAAACCCAATACTCCTCTGGCCAAAAACCTCCTGAGTAGAAATTCCATCACATATTCTTCTCTTATCCAGTTGTCAAGAATATCTATCTATTCTAACACCCTTTCTTATTCAAATTTTGCTGGCTGTTTTTCAAGTGACATTGCTCCAGGAAATACTTGAAATATTTTGTCTGTGCATTGAGAAACAGATATTTAAAGCTGCAAAATTGTAATTGAAAGCTTTGGAATTAAACTTTTACGATAAATTTGAAATGTGAGGAATAGACCATCTTGTTACAAATCCATAAATGGATTACATGTGATTCCATACAAAGATATCTGATATAAATGTCTTGATGGTGCCTTTGGCTCTCCTGAATCCTTCCTGCTAATATTTATCCATCACATTCTGAAAATGAGTAAACTGCATCATATTTCCACAGATTTTTTTTTGGCTGGGAACTAGTAAAGTTATCACAGATTAGCTGTCCAAATGCTAATGTTGCGAACTTTAGCAAAGGGCAAATGACTAAGAGTTGAACTAACCCGGGATCATTAGCACAGTTAGATGGATGGTGGGTTTGCTATAACTTGGGTTCAGTTCCCACACCCGCTGAGGTTACCATGAGGGACTGTCCTCCTCAACTCTCTCCTTGCCTGAGGCATGGAGACTCTCAGATTAAACTGTCATCTGTCATACCTGTTTTATGAGCAAGCAGCCCTATGATCCACTCAGACTATGATGACTCTACTGAGCTGGTTTATAAATAAGGAAGCAAAAATTAGATTATAAAATTATTTGAACATTTCAAACTTATTGGTTGCAGAATAACCTCAAAAAATACCTGGAATGAGGTTACTAGAAAAGCCTACAGCCAAAAGTAATGCTTCAGTGGGTAAAAGCAAATGCTAATTCTAAGTTGAAGCTAGAGTCACGCTATCTATTGATTTTGTCGCAAATTATGACTGGCTGTTTCCACACAATCTTTCTTTGCTTTTTGGTTAATTTGCATAATTATCTCAATTAAGGCCAAATCTGTTGAAGATAAGTATATTGAAACATTCAAATAAATATAAATACTCAAAATGCAAAATTAAATAAAAAATGTCTGTGCTGTTAATGTTGCATTTGTTTAAGCACAAAAGAGAAGATTTTCTTTCAGTCTTTTGTTTCTTGGTATGGCCAGCTCTTAATGTCTCATTTAAGATCGGGGATTCTCATGCAGGAGAAAAACACCCCTGTATCAGTTGACTACATTGGACTCGAAATGACATTTGTTTGCATTTGTCTCTTCATTAAATGTAACAAATGTATGATGATGGCAATGTGCCAACGTCTCTGGACCAGTTTTCCTGAGGCCTCAGTATAGTGATTGTAACGAGGTCAGCCAGGTGGACTTCGTAGAATATGAGTTACCTGATTGGGGCTGTTAATCTGGTCCATTCAGGGAACCTCGGCTGACAGATAAGAACAGAAGTGTCAGATGTCCTGTTCACTCTGAGATCTGATACTGAAGGAGCTGGATCAGTGTCAAGGACTCACCACATGAAAATAAAGGGTGACTTGGTGACAGGATGCCGGCCTGAGTGGAGTTATTTCACAAAGCTAATACTTTGGTTTCATAGATTCAAACCCAACCATGCTAGTTGGTGGAACAAAAATTTGAACAATCAACCTGGAGTTGAAAGCAAGCCCCATTAGTGGGTGACTTTGGAATTACCATCAATTGCTGTAAGAAACAAAACGGCCCACAAACAACCTTACATTTGCCATCCTTACCGATTCTGGCCTACAAGTAACTCCAGGTCCATAATAATGTGGTTGACTTGCAACTGCCAAATGAAATGCTGAGCAAGCCACTCAGATGAAGAGAATCAGGAATGGGCAACAAATGCAGGTCTTGCTAATGATACACAAACACTTTGAAAGACTAAAGTATATTTTTAATGCGAACAATGGTATCATTTATTGTTTATGCACAATTGCTGCATGTGAACAGGACATCTCTAAGCTAGTTTCATCTCGACTATTCATCCTCTCTTTCAAAAAAAAATCAATTGAGGTTATTATGCAGGAAGTCATGGAAATAAATATATTTTCCTTCTGCGCACCAAAACAAAGCTCATGCTCTTTGACAATACAAGAAACATAGTCATCCCAAATTAAAGGAAGAATTCTATGTGTCAAATATCCCTTACTGTTAAGAAACTTCCCATTTTGTCATGAATTTCACTAGGCAGGTTTCAGAGTTAAGCCAGGCAGCATCAGAGGAGCAGGAAATTTTATGTTTCAGGTCAGGACCCTTCTTCAGAAATGCGGAGGGGGAAGGGAGCCGGGAAAGAAATAGAGAGAGTAGGGGTGGGGCTGGGGAAGGTATGTGGGATGGTGACAAGTGAGTGTAGGTAGGGAATGGTGGGGATTGGTCAGTAGGATGGGTGGGGCGGATAAGTGGGAGAGAAGATGGACAGGTTATGTCAGGTCATGGAGGCGGGGATGAGTGGGAGGGTTGGTCATAGGATGAGGTCGGGGGTGGGGAGATTTTAAAACTGGTGAATTCCACGTTTAGGTCAGAATATGAGGTGCTGCTCCTCCAGTTTCTGGGTGGTGTCATTGTGATGCTGGAGGAGGCCCAGGATGGACATGTCACCCAGGGAGTGGGAGGGGGAGTTAAAATGGTTGGCAACTGGAAGGTGTTGTCATTTGTCGCAAACGGAGCGCAGATGCTCTTCCCCCTCCCCATTTCTGAAGAAAAGTCCTGATCTAAAACGTCAACTTTTCTGCTGCTCTGTTACTGCCTGACCTGCTGTGTTTCTCCAGCTCCATACTGTGTTGAACCTGACTCCAACATCTGCAGTTCTTGCTATCTTTGAGTGATTTATAGCACCGCTGCAAAAATCCCACTTCCTACAGACTAAGGGAGTGGCCATGGGAACCCACATGGGTCCAAGCTATGCCTGCCTCTCCGTAGGATATGTGGCACAGTCCCTCTTCTGCTGTTACACTGACACTATCCCCCACCTCTTCCTCCACTACATTGATGACTGTATCAGCGCTGCCTCATGCTCCAACAAGGAGCTCGAACAGTTCAGCAACTTTACTAACACCTTTCGTCCCAACCACAAATTCACCTGGACCATCTCTGATTCATCCCTCTCCTTCTGGACCTCTCTGTCTCCATCTCTGGTAACCAACTGAAACTGACATCTAATTCAAGCCCACCGACTCCCACAGCTACCTGGACTCCACCTTCTCCCACTCACCCTCCTGCAAGAATGCAATCCCCTACTCCCAAATCCTCTGCCTCCACTGCATCAGCTCCCAAGAGGGGATGATCCTCCTATTTCAAGGACCGTAATTTACCTCTCCAGTGATCGAAAATGTACTCAAATGTATCCCTTGCATTTCCTGCACTTCTGCCCTCACATCCCCTCCCACCAACAAAAATAAAGACAGAATTCCCCTTGTCCTCACATATCACCCCACCAACCTCCACATCCAACATATCATTCTCCGCCACTTCCGCCACCTACAATCCATTCCCACAACAAAGATATATTTCCCTCCCCACCTCTATCTGCCTTTCGTAGGGACCACTCTCTCCACAACTCCCTCGTCTGCTCCACACTCCTCACTAACCCCACCACCCCCAGCACCTTTCCCTGCAGCATCAGGAAGTGCTACACCTGCCCCTACACCTCCATTCAAGGCACAAAACAAACCTTCCACATTTGACAGGGGTTCACTGCACATCTGTGAACTTGGTCTAGTGTATCTGCTGCTCCTGATGTGGCTTTCTCTATATCGGTGAGACCAAGCGTAGACTCGGAGATTGTTTCGTACAGCATCTGCGCTCTGTTTGCTACAAAAGACAACACCTTCCGGTCGCCAACGATTTTGACTGCCCCTCCCACTCCCTTCATGACATGCCCATCCTGGGCCTCCTCCAGTGTCACAATGATACCACATGCCAACTGGAGGAGCAGCACCTCATATTCTGCCTCGGGAGCAGACAGCCCGATGGCCTAAATATTGGATTCACCAGTTTTAAAGTCAGCCCCACCCCCAGCATCATCCCATGACTAATGCTCCCTCTCATCCTTGCCTCCTTGACCTGACACAACCTGTCCATCTTCTCTCCTACCTATCCACCCCACCCATCCCACTGACCAATCCCCTCCACTCCCTACCTGCACTCACCTATCACCATCCCACCTACCTTCCCCTGCCCCACCCCTCCTCTCTTTTTATTTCCCAACTCCCTTCCCCCTCCCCATTTCTGAAGACGGTTCCTGACCCCCAAAACGTCCACTTTCCTGCTCCTCTGATGCTGCCTGGCTTGCTGTGTTCATCCAGCTCCACACTATGTTGTCTCTGACTCCAGCATCTACAGTTCTTGCTGCCTTTGTGGTTTCAGAGTTAATGTCGTTAAATCTTACTAAAATGTCGATCAGTAATCAAATGTGCATTTCTCTTGGATGACTGATGATTTGAATATTATTCCTTCTTCCAAAATGATAAAAATGAAGTCTGTGGTAACTTGTAATTAATGATTTGCTTCAGAAATTGATTTGTTAATAAAAGTGAAAATCCCAGTCTAGTCTGAAAGCGATAAATAATCCTTCAAAAGGAGAGATCTTCACCAGTACCAGGCTGAAGTCCGTACTATAACTTTGTTCAGCATTTATACCTCGTATTATTCCTTCGACCAGGACTGTCATCGATTTGTCAAGGCTTAAGCATTGATCTGCAAAATCTAATATTGTGTGTGAGCATAAACAGTACAAATGATGATTAATATCATTGTTTCTTTTTGCCCTCCATCCCTTTGAAAATTCTTCATTCCTCCATTTCCCACATCCTGCAATTGACAGCTGTGACTTCATCCAGCTACACATTTGGAGTTCTTTGACCAAAACTCACTGCCTTTTAACCTCTCTCTCTCTTTCTTTAAGATTCTCCTTTAAAACTTACGTCTTTGGCCAGACTTTTTGGTCAACTGTTTTTCTATCTCTTTATGTCACCTGAGATGTAGATTGGTGTTTGGAGCTTTAGAATGCACAGCTGCTGAAATATAACCACAAAGAAAAACAAACAAAAACAGAATTACTGGAGAAACTCAACAAGTCTGGCACCATGTATGGAGAGAAAAGAGTTCACATTTCGAGTTCAGTGACTCTTCTTAAGAAAAGGAAAACAAAATCATTCCTGATTTTGTGGTGATGGCCCATTCCTGAGAGCTGAACAGAATCACTATTATCCAGGTCGTCATGTTTGCCATAATTTGCTTGAAAATTAAACAATACTTATAAAGTGATTAGTTTCTCAGCAGATAGCCACTGGACTTCAGCTTAAAGTTACAAAGCTTCAACCTGCAAATTCTGGATTTCATCAATTAATAAAAGTGCAATACCATGTAATAAATTCAGATCCTTTTTCATCTAAGCTTCCATGTACTGGCTTGTTTTCTGTTTCTTGTCCTTTATAGAATCGATTCTTCTTTGAGTGTTTAAGTGTCACCTTCTTGTAACCAGTCTGGTAAAAATGTAAATTCCTCCTCTGCATTATTCTTGATGCACCAGTTCAAGGAATTGTACTTAACTTTCAGCCACAGGTTTTGCAAGTTTGCAACTCCATTAAAACCTGGACAGCATCAGAGAATTTTGATAGAGTTGCAGGAACAGTGAGCTTTGGGAGTACACTTAGAGAAATCTTTGAAGTAGCATAAATTGAGATGGGTGTTAAAAGGACATTTGTAATCCTCAGTTTAAGATGGAGACAGTGACTCGATAAGAAAGGAAGATATGCCAAGCATAGAAACATACAAATCAGTAGGCCATTCAGCCCCTTGACTCTCTTATGCCATTCAATGAGATCAAACCTGATTCATTTGTGTTTCAAATTCCAAATTCTCATCTATTCCTAAGAATCTTTGATTTAATTGCCCTACATAGATCTATTTCCCTCCACCTTAAATATATTCAATGTCCTTACCTCCACCATCATCTTATGCAAGTTGTTCCAAAGCCGTACAACTTTTTTCAAAGGAAGACATTCTCCTCATCTCTGACTGAACAGTACAAACCCTAATTATAAAACAGCACCCGTTACTTCAGGATTCATCCACAAGAGGAACCATCCTTCCCATGTCTACTTTGTTGAGACTGTTTAGGTCTATACACTTCAATCAAATCATTCCTCACTCTTCTAAACAATTTCAGTCTGTCCAACTCTTCCACAGGACTTTACGAGTTTCAGCTGAAGTATTGTGGTCAATTCTGGATCTCATATTAAGGAAAAGTTATTGGACCATAGGTATGGAGATTTATTCCACTCGTCCTGGGAATGCAGGGCTTTAGTTATGGGGGGGATGATTGAAACAGGGAGATTTCTCCTGACAGCACAGAAATATAAGGACAAATTTGATGATGGCAATGTTGGTGGTGGTGGTTCAAAATATGGAAGTGTTTTGATACAGTAAGGAGTATTAAATGGGAGAAAATGTTTAGAGAAAGTCAAAGGTTAATTAATGTGAGGATGCAAATTTAAAGAAGTTACCAAAACAATCAAAGGGGAGATTGGAGTTCTTTTGAAGACAGCAGATTGTTATAATTTAGAGTAAACTACTTGAAAGCATAGTCGAAGCAGATTCAATGGTAAGATTTAAAACCAAATCTGATGAATACTTGAGGGAACAAAAATCCCAGTGGTTGAGGAAAAAAACATCAGACTGAGACTAACTTGATAGTATTTTCACAGAGTTCACGCAAGCACAATGGGACACATGGCTTCCTGTGTTGTGTCATCTGCAATTCTAGGATAGAGAGCCAATATAAATACATCAGCTATTCCAAAAAAAAAGTGCAGAATGCATTATCCTTCCTGTAGAAATGATATGAGGGTTCTTTCAGTTTGGTGCTGCTGCATCTGACACTTGGGAGATGCATTTGTAACTCTGACACTATCATCAGTGTTTAATTGACAAAGTAATCTGAAGAGCTTGGTTCTCCCCAGAATTACACAGTTTAAGCAAAGCTATAATCAAAACAATTCCAAAGCTGATATCATAAACAAGACAGTGGTGACCTCGGCTAAAGAAAAACAACTTTTTGTATGCGTTCTTACAAGAGAATGTTTCGTAAACTAATAAATATTAGTGGGACACAATATAAAGGTACAGCTTGGCCATTCCAGAGTAAATTGCAGATCCATTTTCTCATATATAAAAATGTCAAATTCTTTCCTAAATCATTTAATGTTGGGTTAATTGAAATCTTCAATCTTGAGTAACAGGGCAACGATGGCTATAGCGAGAACTGGGGAAATGGTGCTGAGGTACAGATCAATTACAGTCAAACTGTATGGAGTAACAGGCAGATGTTGATGAATGGTCTTTCCCTGCTTCAAACAACTCTTGATAATTTTACAACAGAATCCTATTGGTTTGTAGGTGGTTGTGATACTTTGCAGGGTCTTGTTCTGTGCTGTACCCATGATATGTTTTCATAAACAGCAAATGGTTCTTGATTTCTGTTGGATCATATTACACTAAAATGGTTGGGCACTTAAGGACAAATGTACCAGTTACTGCTTCCAATCTAGAAAGAATTGAAAATTACACATCATCAAACATATTTACATATTGATTCATTTGCAATGGGCTTTTAATGGCACCATGTGGCAGTTATTTACAAAAATGTGTGTTCATTTTTCTTGTGTGATATTTAAGTTTGAGCCATCAAGAAACCTATTGAGTGGATCATTTATGGACTAAGATTAAATAGTTGCAACTGGCCTGAAGAAGTAGGTTAGTCTTCAAAATGGAATTTGTAAATTGAGTTTGGGATGTAAGTTGACTGATAAGATAAAGTTGTATTGAATTCAATTGTTAAATCGCGAGTTATGTGAAATCCTGTGAGACATAAATACAATTAAGACCACAGGCTGGTGAAATAACTGGAACTGTAGAGCAGAGCTGCTTTCTCACAAGTAAGGTTTCATTCCATAATGACATGAATCAGTCCTGATTTTGAATACTGTATGCTGATAAAAGCATTCAATAAGAAAAATAAATTATGTAATTGAGACATCAGATGTGTTCTTTTATAGTTTGGAAATTGAAGTTTTTTTTAAGTTATTTGTACTAGGTAGTTCCTAAATAAAATCTGTTCATTAGCAGTCTTTTTTTTGACTTGTTGAATAGATTTGCTGCTTTAAGCCCAGGCAATGCAAAACGGCACAGCATGTACAGCTTTGAGGAATGTACTGAAACTGAGCTTTGCAATTCTGAATTTTCTTTTAGGACTGTTGGGATAAGTTGTAACATTCAGACTAAAAGCACATCTTTAATTGAAAGCTAATCTTCATTTCATGGAATCAAAGATATTTTTCACTACTTTCTTCCAGATGTAAATAACGCCTTTTTACATTTGCACAATCAGCTGAATAGACAAGATAACTACACTTGGGTAAATTGTTTACAGTTTTTTTCGGTGATATGATGTTTTATGCACTCATTAATCCGTGTCAGTGTTAATTTATTCTATTTTAAAGCCCATGCATTGCTCAAGCCCCAAAGGCAATATTAACCGGTGCCCATTCAGCTGTAATGTACTGTAGCATCTTCATACATAGATCAACCCCTTTCTATCAAACCACATGCTCCATTTTGCTGCATTATCATCAGTCTACTGGAGAGTTAGTTTTTGTTCCTCTTCAGTTCATCAAAAAAATGATTTTTCTTTTTCTCCAGTTCTTAAATACTTCCTATATATAAGTCTGGTTGTGCTTTAGATTTCTCTCATTTTCTTTCTCCTCTGTCAAGTTTTAACATATCTGATCAGTATCTACATTTCATCACTTCCTTGGCCAATACCATTTCTTTGTCACCTTTAAGTTAGAACCTGGATAGAATGCCCTTTTAAAAATAAAACAAAAATCTTTTGTTTATTTGATTTACTATTGTCACATGTACAGTGAAAAGTATTGTTTTGCACACTAGCCAGACAAATCATACCATACATAAGTTCACAACCATTCTGATTTCAATGGTTTATAATTAAAGGGCCACATAGATTTAAACCCTGTTCTTTGTTTTAACGTGCACTTCTCATGTCTTCCATTCTCATCGTTCTCCAAATTGTGCTCATCTCTATTCCCTTTTCCCTCTCCTTAAAACAGGATTTCCCCTGCTTGTCCATTACATTTAGAAGTTTCTGGGAGTGTGTTTACATTTTAGTTTGTATCCTCTTTCTTTATTCCTTTAAGCATAAACACAACCATCAGTTTATCTGACTGGTCTATTTCAGTGCTGTACAAGCTATGTAACTCTACGCAAATGCTGCTAATGACAACCAGATTCTGAAAAAAAAATTGCTAGATTCCTGGTTTTGTCTCAGGTATTTGCATAGATTCACATTTACCTTAATGGAAGAGCTCTGTCTTTAAAGGTCAATGTCTGTGCCTTAATTAAACTGATGTGGTCGCTTTTCACCTTGATTATATTCATTTGGAGCCTTACTTATTCTATTTAAGTTTGATGCTCTCTTTCCTGCTTACAAGAAAGCAAAATCCCGCAGATGCTGGAAATGTGAAGTGAAAACAACAGGTTAAATTTTACCAAAAATCAAGTGTCAATTTCTGGAAGCTTCAGGGATGGTTTTCCTCCATGAGGTCTAATGAGTTTTCTCATGCAATTGTCCACTGCTCATCTCATTGCATATACACCAGACCTCTGTGATTCTGTGCTCATCCAATCATGTGTTCACCAACAGCAGAATTAGTTACCGCTTCCAGAACCTTCTGGGACTTCTTCCTCTGATGTCGAATTTAAAGCCAGTTGTGTACCTGGTTAATTGCTGCCAGCGATAAATAGCCCTTCACCATTCAAGCTGTAGAAACGCAAAAGAGCAGCTTCGGAGACACATAAGTTAAACTTCATTGCAAATAGGAGATGTCTTGCTATTTTACACCATCACCATCTGCCTCGATTCACAGATTGCCTCACACACTCAGCCTGGTAATCTCGACTTTCCACTCCAGACCTTCTTGTTCCTTACTTCAATACAGTCCCTGACAATCTCATTTATTCTGAGCTTCCATGCAATCCCACTCCAGTCATTTAATTCAGTCTTCCTCTCCCAGTCTTAACCCCTGAGCCCCTGGCTTACAGCTTAGTAATGCCAAACATCATGATTTATTATTTCAGTACTGAAGCTAGTCTAGTTATGACTATCGATGAGTCCTTCTGCCATTGTATCCTATGTCCTCCAGTACACTATCTATCCTTATATGTTAACATTTTTGTCCCCTCTACAACTCAGCACGCTCTCTCCAATTGCTGCAATTGACATCACCAACCTCCCAATCACAGCAGTTGTGAGAGCACTCCCTTGACTTTCAGTGTATAGACCCTCAGGACCCAGACACTTCAGAAGGACAGCCCAAACTAACAAATAACCAGGCCTTAGACTGATCTTTGTACGGCTCACAAACGAACGAACTGCCAATCCCCTGCCTGGCTACACTGTATCTGCAGGACTGACTGTGGCCCACATAATGCACTGTCATGATATAGACTCCCTGAACCTGTTGACCCCAAACAGCCAGCAGACTGTGTCCAAGATCCTGGACACTGCCTTTGACTGACTGTGGCAGGGATCCCGAACTGATGTCAGTCCTTCTTGTCCTGACTGAGGACTACATCCCTTAGACTATGGGACCTGACCATTCATAGAGTCATAGACAGCCATTGAGTAATTCAGCATGGAAACAGGCCCTTCAGCCCAAACTGGTCAATGCTGACTATGGTGCCCACTCAGCGAGTTCCAATTGCCCGCATTTGGTCTATATCCCTCTAAACCTTTCCTATCCATGTACCTATCCAAATGTTTTTTAAATGTTGCTGTTATACCTGCCTCAACCACTTTCTCCGGCAGCCCAATACATATACACACCACTCTCTGCGTGAAGCAGTTGCCCCTCAGGTCCTTCTTAAATCTTTCCCCTCTCACCTCAAATCTATGCCCTCAATTCCCCATCCCTGGGAAAAAACGATATGCATTCATCTTATCTCTGTCCCTCATGATTTTATACACCTCAGTGAGGTCCCCCCACATTATGCCACGTTCCAACGTCCTCATAAATCTTCTTTGCACACTTTCCAGTTTAACTATGTCTTTCCCATAATGAGATGTCCAAAACTGTACACAATACTCCAAGTGTGGCCTCACTAACGACTTGTACAGCTGTAACATAATGTCCCAACTCCTATACTCAGTGCCTCAACTGATGAAGGTCAGCATGCTAAATGCCTTCTTCACCACCCTGTCTACCTGTGATGCTGCCTTCAATGAACTATGTCCTTGTATTCCTAGGTCCCTCTGTTCCACAGCATTACTCAGGATCTTACCATTTACTGTTTAAGTCCTACCTCGGTTTGACTTTCCAAAGCACAACACCTCACACTTATCTGTATTGCATTTGCCAATCCTCAGCCCACTTCCCCATCTGATCAAGATCCCTGTGTAATCTTTGATAACCTTCCTCGTTATCAACGATACTTCCTAATTTTGTATCATCCACAAACTTACTAATCATGCCTTGTACATTCACATCCAGATCATTTACGTAAATAACAAATAACAAAGGTCCCAGCACCGACCCCTGTGGCGCATCACTATTCATAGGCCTCCAGTCCGAGAAACAACCTTCAACAATCACCCTCTGCTTCCTACCATTGAGCCAATTTTGAATCCAATTAGCTAGCTCTCCCTGAATCCCATGCAACCTAACCTTCATGACTAGCCTGCTGTGCAGGACCTTGTCAAAGGCCTTACTAAAGTCCATGTAGACAACATCCACTGCCCTCCCCTCATCGGTCCTCTTGGTTACCTCTTTGAATGTCTCTAAAAGATTTGTCAGATATGACTTCCTGCACACAAATCCATGCTGACTATCCCTAATCAGACCTAGACTATCCAGATATTGCTGATCCTGTCCCTCAGTATCCTCTCCAATAACTTGCCTACCACTGATGTCAGGCTCACTGAGCTGTATTTCCCTGACTTGACTTTCTTAAACAATGGAACAACATTAACCATCCTCCAGTCTTCTGGAACTTCACCAGTGGCTAAAGATGAAGCAAAAGTCTCTGCAAGGGCCTCTGCAATTTCTTCCCTAGCCTCCCACAACATCTGAGCATGGACTTGATCAGGTCCAGAGGATTTAATCACCTTACTGCACTTTAAGGCTGAAAACACCTCTTCTCTGGTAATGTGTCTGCGATCTAAAACATCCACACTTGTTTCCTTATTTCCTTAACATCCATGATTCTCTCCTCAGTAAACACTGAGGAGAAATATTCATTAAAAATCTCCCCAGTGTCCTGTGGTTCCACACATAGACCGCCATGCTGATCTTTAAGGGGACCTATTCTCTCCCGAGCCTCCCTCTTACCCTTAATATAGCTATAGAACCTCTTGGGATTATTCTTAACCTTATCTGCCAGATCCATCTCATATCCTCTTTTTGATCTTCTGATTTCCCTCTTAAGTATGCTCCTACACTTTTTATAGTCATCCAGGGATTCACTTGAGCCTGATAGCTTAAACCCAATGTATGCCTTCTTCTTTTTCCTCACCAGAGCCTCAATATCCCTCGTCAGCCAAGGATCCCTAAACCTGTCAGCTTTTCCCTTCATCGTAACAGGAACATACTGTCCGTAGACACTTGATATCACATTTTTAAAAGCCTCCCCTTTTCCTTCAAACAGACTCACCTGATCGACCTTTGCTAGATCCTGCCTAATGGCCCCAAAATTGGCCCATCTGCAGTTTAGCACCTTAACCTGCGGACCTGTCCTATCTTTTTCCGTAACTATGTTAAAAATAAGAGAGTTATGGCCACTGGACCCAAAGTGCTGTCTGACTGACACCAGTCACTTGCCCAACCTTGTTTCCTAAGACGATGTCCAGTGTTGCATCCTCCTGAGTAGGGCCCTCTACATATTGATTTAGGAAACTTTATTGGACACATTTGACAAGTTCCACCCCATCCAGGCCTTTTACACTCTGGATGACCCAGTCAATACGGAGAAATTAAAATCTCCAACCAATGCTACTCCATTATTCCTACAAGTATCTGCAATCTCTCCACCCATCTGCTCCTATAGGACCCACTGTTTTTTTGAGGTCTATAATACAGTCCCAATTTTGGGGCCATTCATTTGAAACATATGCACTGCTTGATTGCACATGCTGCTGGCAGATGGTAAAGGAGTGACATTTGTGTAGCATAAAGCAATGTGTTTGCCCCCTGTCTAATCACTGACATCCATGACAAACTGGCTGACTTTATGTCAGTACTGTGAGCCTGTAACATCTGAAATAAGTTAGCAAAAAGCACAAAGTCAAGCCAGGTCAAGTCAGAGCTGGTGAGAGTGAATGTGTGTTAATAAAGCAAGTAAGGAACCCTGAGGTGCCCCCTGTTCCGATGCATGAGATGGGTGCCCTACCATGTGCACAAAGTGGTTTGGCAGAAGCATTACAATTAAAAAGGTCAGCATGCAATAAGGCACCTGTCTAACTTGCATGTCTGGAATTGCTGCCATCTAAATTCTCTTCAATTGGAAGGATAGCAAACTGTATGTATGTGAGGTGAGAATCGGTCACAATGGAATTTTAATGCAAGCCAATGGGCCTCTTGCCACTCACTGGCAAGATTCTTGTGTTAACATTCAAGTCTTGGGTGGAAATTTGACCTTTCTCTATCTTGACATTGAAAATCACATTTTGTCGATCTCACCATATTTTCCTGACTGTCTCAGCATTTCTCATGTCATTCAGGGACTGGGAAAATTCCACCCACTGTGTCGGAAATACTCAATGGATCAGACAGGACCTGTGGCAAGAAATAGAGTTGATGTTTAGATTGATGACTCTTTATTAGAACTGGGTTGATTTTCATTCGAAAACTCAGTGGTGATTCTGCTGCCAAATTTGATGCAGTCAGATTCTAATACCTCATTCAGAACTTTGAAATCTCAATCTTAAAAAGAAAATCCATTTTAAGCTGATTAACAAAGGCATCTTACATTAGCTCCATGCCAGCCTGTGGCAGATAAGCAGTAAGTGAGAGTTAGAAGCTTAAGGCTTCAGGTTATTCATAAATTTTCAATCTAATTTAAATTCTGCCAGATGGATTCCCTGAGGGGTGAATTTAGTTTATCTCACCTCACTTTCCCTTCTCTAATAACAACTGATGGAGTGCTATATGGTCTCTTCATCACCTCCATCCGTTCTGCAGATCAAGAAGGACTCTCGCAAGATGCCCACAAACTTTCTCCTTCTGTTTCCTATGAGCTGCCAGAGGAAATGATAGAGGCAAGTAGAGTTACAACATTTATAAGACATTTAGACAGGTAGATGGATAGGAAAGGTTCAGAGGGATATGGTCCAAACGCAGGCAAATGAGACCACATTCAGTTTAAGAAACCTGGGCAACATGGAGAGTTGGGCCAAAAGGCCTGTTTCCGTGCTGTATAACTTTATGACTGTGTAACACAATGGCTATCCTGCGTAAACTATGTTTTTTTTTATCAAACTTCTTACTTCTCAGAGTGCAAAGGAATAAGTGTTGCTTGAGTCTCAGTGAAATTCTGACACGATATCTTAGAAGGTATCCCAGTGTGTGTCATAAGTTGTCTTCAAACTTCCAGCAACAAGTAAACACTTTCAGATGGCCAGAAAAAGCACGATACAAATACAAGGCTTTTGTTTTTAATGAAGGAGTGAATTAACATAAACTGGAAAAACATATATAAAATTGAAGGAAAGCTTGAAAGTAAGGACATTGAGCAGCGAAGTATGGTTAGATATTTTCTCATCAACCTGTTCATAAATGTAATAAAGTAACTGTGGAGCAGGGAGGAATTGAACCTGCACCCCTAGCTCAGAGGTAGGGACATTACCACCGTACCATAAAAGCCATGTACCAGCAGAGTCTAGTTAAGACATATGTGGATCAGCTGTGACTTGGTTGTCTCTATAGAAACATTCACTGCCATTTGTGTATCATCTCCAAATCTATATAAAGCAAATGCCAATTGAAAACTCCAACGTGCAGAAAAGTTAAACTTTGCACTCGAAAAATGTATTTTCTAAGGTTTTGGAGTAGATCTGTAGCTCGGGTTGTGGGTGTTGAGCGTGGGTGTTGAGCTTGGCTGTCTCGCTGAGCTGGTTTGTTGTTTCGCAGATGTTTCGTTACCATGCTTGGTAACATCCTCAGTGCAGCCTCCGATGAAGCGTTGGTGTGTTTTCCCGCCTGGTTTTTAAACTCTGGGGTCCGTTGAGATGAATTGCCTCACTTCCGGGTTTCCTTCGTAGTGGAATGTATATGGAGTCGAGTTCAGTGTGTTTATTAATAGCATCGTGGAGTGCCATGCTTCCAGGAATTCTAGTTCTTGTCTCTGCCTAGCCTGTCCCAGGATCTTGGTGTTGTCCCAGTCAAAGTGGTTCTCCTTGTCCATGTGGATTGAGATGAGTGAGTATTGGTCGTGTCATTTTGTAGCCAGTTGGTGTTCATGTACTCTTGTTGTTAGTTTCCTTCCTGTTTGTCCAATGTAGTGTTTCTCGCAGTCTCTGCAGGGGATTTTGTAGATGATATTGGTCCTGTCTATGGCGGGGAGTAGGTCTTTAGTTCGGGTGAGCACTTGTTGTAGGGTTGATGTGGGCTTGTGTGCCACTCTGATGCCCAGCAGTCGTAGGAGTCTTGTGGTGAGTTCCGACGTGTTCCTGATGTAGGGTAGTGTGATAAGTGTTTGGGGCATGTAGAATCTTTCCGCTGCTGTTCCTGTAGGCATCTCCTGACCCAGTTCTTTGGATATCCATTATCATTGAACACTTGGAAGAGGTATTCTTCTTTCTCTTGGCATAGTTCCATGTTGCTGCAGTGTGTTGTTGCCCTTTTAAATAGCATTCACATGCAGCTTCGTTTGTGTGTGCTGGGATGATTACTATTGAAGTTCAGTTCCTGGTCTGTGTGTGTAGCTTTTCGGTGTACTTTCGTTTGCAGTTCCCCATTTGTCTTGCGCTCTACCATGACATCCAGGAATGGGAGCTGTTTGTTCTTCTCCTCCTCTCTGGTGAATCTTATTCCGGTGAGGGTGTTGTTTATAAGTTTGTGTGTCTCTTCTAATTTGGTCCGTTTAATGATGAAAAAGGTGTCATCTACATAGCATATCCACAGTTTAGGTTGGATTTGCGGAAGGGCAGTCCTTTCCAGTCTTTGCATCACTGCTTCTGCTATGAGTTCGGAGATAGGTGATCCCATGGGCGTCCTGTTGATTTGCTCGTATGTTTGGCCGTTGAAGTAGAAGTGGGTGGTCAGGCATAGGTCCAATAGTTTGAGCATGTTGTCCTTGGAGATGGTTTCACTGGGGTCATGTTCTTGTTCAAGTAATGTTGTCATTGTTTCCCTTGCTAGTGTTATGTCTATTGATGTGAATAGGGTGGTGACATCAAACGATATCATGGCCTCGTCATCCTCTACCTTTATGTCTTCGATGGAGTTGAGGAATTCTTGGGCTGAGTGGATGGAGTGGGGTGACTTGTTTACTAGGTGCCTGAGTGTCCTTTGTAGTTCCTTGGCTAATCTGTGCGATGGAGGGCCTGGTAGGGAGACTATGGGTCTGACGGGGACTTCCGGCTTGTGCACGTTAGGGAGGTCGTAGAATTGGGGTGTGTTGGTTCCTTCGGGTTTCATTTTTAAGAAGTATGTTTTGTTGATCTGTCCTGTTTGTTTAAGTCTTTGTAGCGTGTATAGGATTTTGTTGCCTAGTTGTGGTGTCAGGTCAGTTTGTACTGGTCGGTATTTGTTCTCGTCAGCGAGCAGTGCTTGTGCCTTGGAGATGTAGTCCTTTTTATTCATTATCACTGTCATGCGCCCTTTGTCTGCAGGTAGTATTGTGATGTTCTTGTCCTTCTTTAATCTGTCCAGGGCTTGTCTTTCCCATGTGTTGAGGGTGTTGAGTTCACTTCTTCTGGTTAGTGTTGGGACTACTGTCTGTCTTATAGTTTGTTGTGTTTCTTCGTTGATATTGTTGGTCTTCAGTGTGGCTTCCAGTGTAGCTAGCCATTCCATTTTGTTGGCGTCCCTGTAGTTGTAGTTCAGAACTCGGGTGAGAACGGCTTTTTCCATGTCTGTCAGTTTCCTGTCGGAGAGGTTCTTTATCCATGTGTCTGTTCTGTTCTTGTCGTTTTTGTGGGTAAGTGTGGTTAGCTTGCCTTGTAGGGTCTGTCTTTTCTTTGCTCTTGTGGTCTGTCAGCTGATGTTAATGGCTCGTTCCATGTCAGTTGTCCAGTCTTGATTGGTAGCTTCCTGGAATAACGTTTTTTGGCGCGTAATTTCTCTGTTGTATTTGTGGAGCCGGTTGTGTGCGTCATTTATCATTACCCTTACCATCTTGCAGCCATTTTGTTCTGCTGTTTTCCAGGCTTGTGAGTTGTTGATGGGTGATTTGTACTTCACACTGCGTGGTTCCTCAGGCATCCATGTAGGAAGTAGAGTTGTTTGCAGGTTGTGCTCTCTCGTTTGGCGTAGTTTTCCCATTTTCTTGCCAATTTGAGCGTCTTGCGCCCATAGGTCTCTAAGGTTTTGGAGTAGATCTGTAGCTCAGGTTGTGGGTGTTGAGGTTGGTTGGCTCGCCGAGCTGGTTTGTTGTTTTGCAGACGTTCGTTACCATGCTGGGTAACATCCTCAGTGCAGCCTCCGATGAAGCATTGGTGTGTTTTCCCGCCTGGTTTTTAAACTCTGGGGTCTGTTGAGATAGATTTGAAATGTATTTTTCAGGACAATCTCGGCAAATAAATGGTACAGCATACAAATGAGCTATGCAAATTAAGGATTTAATTGTGTTGATAATTATTTCACTGTGAGAACCAAATCACAGTGGGAACTTGATGCTTTTGGCTAAATTTCCTTTTGGATTAAACTGCCAACAAGCATATGCCTATCTATGCCTGCAAAATCCAGTTGGACGCAACAAATGTTTATGTCCCTTGGACGTGATTTTTGATTTCCTGGAGTTGAGTTTCTTTCCAATCAATTGTGTGTCCATTATAAATCTTGGTAATTCCTATCAGTTTATGACAGGACTTCATAGGATCTGCCAGTTAGATCTGAAAATGATCCCCCTCCTGCGTTTGCCTTTCAAGAGTTTTGAGTGCATCACCATCAATTGAGATGCAACAGCAACAGTGCTCTGTTCCGTTTGGTTGCGATCTGGTTCTATGTGGCGACTTACTCTACAGTAGAAGTGATGTTCTCTAGCAGCTGGAAATTACCATAATAATTCATCAATATGTAAATATAGACAGATGTTCACTTTGCACAACAGGTGACTCACACTGAAGGATTTGCCAGAGGTGGGAGGAATTTAGTGTGGAGTGATAGGTTCCTTGACATGTCCACAGTGAACAATCTATCCAGAGTTGATTAGACACTTCCCTCAATACATTAATGAAGAAAAAAGCGATATTTGAACATGTGTCGTTTCTAGAGTGCTTGTTTCTGCCAATAATTAAATAGCAGTATGCATTTAGCTCTGTAAAGTTGGAATGTTAGCCACCCGAGGAGCAGGGAGAGAGGCGATGGGAAGGACAGGTGAATTGGGGGATGTGCATTTATCAATTGGGAAATATCCACATCCTTCTCACTACCTTGCAAGTTAAGGTCATAGAAAGGCCTGTGGTGTATTTTCTTGACCCACAGCTCATTAAGGCTCTTAAGTGAATGTCACCTGCTAGGCACATCCCTAATTGCCCAGAGGGCAGTTAAGGGTCAGTCACATTGCTGTGAATCTGGAGTCAGATGCACGCCAGACCAGCTAAGGATGGGAGCTTTCCTCACCAACAGGACCTTAGTGAACCAAATGTTTTTTTATGACAGTTAACAGTGACTGTGTGCTTGACATTAGTCAAGCTTTTAATGCCAAGTTTTGTTGAATTTGGTGGGGTTTGAACTGGTGTCCCCATAGGCCTGGTGACCAGTCCAATGATGTTACGACTATGCCACAACATCTCTGTCAAAGTAGTCACTTAATGACCACATAATGGCTTCATCCCATCTGGGCTACAATTATTTCAGATACATGAGAAAGGGTCAGTAACTACTTGACTGGTAAAACCTGTTCAGGTGGTCAGTTTGAAGTTTTAGTCAGTTGTGGGTGGTGTTCACTCGATCCACATAAATTTGTGCAAACCTAGGGATTTGGGGATTGAGTGGTCTCTGAGAGGTAGCCGCCCTACCCTCGTCTCTCTAGCAACCCCCAACAGCAAGGTAAAAATGAATTCTTCTCTACCTTTACCCATAATGAAAATGTACAGCTACCTTACTCAGCTCTGATCCTCCACCTGGATGTCCTGGGATGGATGTTCTGGCAACAGGCCTGATCTCCCCTGGGGTTGTCAGCCTGTGATTGGCCAGCATCTCCAGTTGGTTGGCAAGGCTTCCTGACCCAGCTTCATACATGTAGCAGACAGCTGTCAAATTGGCAGATGAAATGGCTGGCTTCCTGGACAAGGTAGGTCATCTGAAATCAGGAAATTTCCAACTGGCATTTCACAGCAGAGTGGAATTACCTCACTTCAACATTGTATGTTAACATTTCTAGCTAGATATATTCAACATGCAACATTCTATCGTACACTCTTCCTGGGCTCCTGAATAAACTGCAGCTTATTTTCCCTCTGTTTCAACTCTGGTTGAGTTGGACATTCTGTCATTACATCAGTTGACCATGCTCCAGACAGAATTTCATTTGATTTGATTTGCTTTATTGTAGCCACATGTACCTATGTAAAGAGAAAAGTTTTGTTTTGTGAGCAGTACAGGCAGATCATTGCAAACAAGGACATACAGACCATATGGTGCTTAGACAAAATGAGACATATAAGTACATCTGCACAAAGCAAGATCAACATTAGCAAGTTCAACATTATTTGAAGTTAGAGAGGTCCATTCAGCTGTTTAATAACTGCAGGGAAGAAACGATTCTTGAACCAGTTAGTGCATGTGTTCAAGCCTCTGTATCTTCTGCTTGAAAAAAAGAGGTTGGAAGAGAGCATTAGCAAGATGGGAGGGGTCTTTGATGAATTTGACAGCCTTTCCACAGCAATGAGAAGTGTGAATGGAGTCCACGGATGGCAGGTTGTCTTCCGTGATGATCTGGGCTGTGCACACAACTTTCTGTAGCTTCTTACAGTTCTGGGTGGAGCAGTTGCCATACCAAGCCATTATGCACCCAGACAGTATGCTTTCAATGGTGTATTTGTAAATGTTGGTGAGGGTCCTTATAGATATGCTGAATTGTCTAAGTAGCCTGAGGAAAAAGAGGCTATGTTGTGCTTTCTTGACCATTGCATCCCTGTGGGAGGTCCAGGGCAGGTTTTTAGTTATCTTCACTCCGAGGAACTCAACACTCTTGGCTGTCTCCACCTCAGCACTGTTGGTGTAGATAGGGGCATGTCCTCTTCCTTTCTTCTGGAAGTCAATGATCAGTTCTTTTGTTTTGCTGACATTTAGAGAGAGGCTTTTACCATTGCACCAAGACACTAAGCCCTCTATCTCCCTTCTGTATTCTGGCTCATCAGTGTTTGATATCTGTCCTACCACGGTGGCATAGTCAGCAAACTCGTAGGTGGTGTTCTTTCGGAATTGGGCTACCCAGTCATGGGTATACGAGGAGTATAGTAGGGAGCTGAGAACACATCCTTTGGGGGCTCCATTGTTGAAGATTATCGTGGAGGAGGTGCTGTTGTCTATCTTGATATCGTGTGGCCACTCTATATTCAGTTACGGAGGGGTAACCCCGTCAAAGCTTCATTTCTCTGATGCACGTGTTGTAGAAATTAAGTGGCCATTCAGAGCATTAGCTAACTAACCTCACTGGTAAAAAGCTAAATGCCTCTGTTTTCTTATTTTTACTTATCTGACAGCTCTATCATTATCCGCTAAGGCCACTTGGAATCATTCCTTATGAGCTGCTTTGAAACCTTCCAAAATGTGTTTTTCTTTCCTTTCAGAGGCACACAAGGCTATTTAATCTCTGGACAGTGTTTCTCAAACCTTTGCAAGATGTCATCTCAAATGGGATGGTGGGGAAGTGGAGGTGACAGGAGATGAGCATGTCCCATTTCACGGCCCACATCTCCTCCTCCTTTTGCCTTCCATCCTTCCCATCCCTCACCCTCCTACCTCCTGCTCCATCACCATTCGACCCAGACCCTCCTTCAATCTCCCATCTCACCCCTTTAACCCTTCCCTCTCTTTCAACTAATTATCCCTCCTTGACCCTCCTTCATCCTCCTGTCTTCCCCTCTTTCATCCACCTATCTTCCACTCCTTCATCCTCTGTCTTCCCCTCCTTCAACTCCCGTTTTCCCCTCCTTCATTCCCCTGTCTTTCCCTCCATCATCCTCCCATTGCTCCCTCCTTCAGCCTTCACCCCATATCCCTCATGGATTGAGCTGATGAAAACATGGGGGCTTGCCCGTTGTTTCCAGCAGTCTATTCGACTGCAACCATCACAAAATCCATGAGGATTTAAAGGAAGCTCACAGCTACTTTGGAAGTGAAAAGCTCCACAATAGCCATTGTTGTCACAGAGCTCACCATCTTGTGATCCTTTGTGAAGGCATGCTGTGGGATATGTGATGAAGTTACAGATTATCAATTTCTCAGTGATCACATACACTTCATTTGGAGATATCTGAAAAGTATTTTAGAGAAATGTAGACATAACTTTCTGGTCTTCCAGTGGAATGAAATAGAGTTCAACATTTCAGCTTAGAGATGTTTTTGTTTTTAATACAGAAGGGATTCTCTAGAAGGATGCAAAAGCAATATACTTAAGAGGGGAATCAAGCGGGCAAAAAAAAGGCCATGAGATACCTTTGGCAAATAGGGTTAAGGAGAATCCGAAGGGATTCTACAAATACATTAAGGACAAAAGGGTAACTAGGGAGAGAGTAGGGCCCCTTAAAGATATGTAGGAGCACAGGAGAAAGGAGTGATAATAAATGAGTATTTTGCATCAGTGTTTACTGTGGGAAAGGATATGGAAAAAAGAGAACTTGGGGAAATAAATAGTGACCACTTGAAAAATGTCCATATGACAGAGGAGGAGGTGCTGGATGTCTTAAAATGCATCAAGGTGGATAAATCCCCGGGACCTGATCAGGTATACCCTGGAACTCTGTGGGAAGCTCGGGAAGTGATTGCTGAGATATTTGCATCATCGGTAGTGACAGGTGAGGTGAAGGAAGACTGGAGTTTGGCTAACGTGGTGCCACTATTTAAGAAAGGTGGTAAGGAAAAGCCAGGGAACTATAGACCGGGGAGCCTGACATTGGCGGTGGGCAAATTGTTGGAGAAATCCTGATCATTTAGAATGAAGCTTTAATCATATATGTGTGAAAGTTCAATAGCACTTCTGCCTGCTCAGTACTCAAAGTGATTGCATCCATCCAACCTCTCAAGCATGAACATTTCAGAAAAAAATGATCATGCCTCTATGATCCTCAAATTCAATCATGCAGGAGCTGAGAATGGCAATCTAAAATTGTCTTTGAATTATTCAGCCCTCATTGGTTCTTTTCCACAGATGACCTGGTTCCACCAGAGCAAAAGCCCAAAAGTTAAACAGGAATTGACTTTTGCTGTCTACATTTACCTGTGTGATCCATTTTCAAAAGATATTTTGTCAAAGCATAACATATTGTGTGAATGGGAGTTTTCTTTTTTTCTAAACATTTATATTTGTGCACTCTGGTGACAACTACAAAGTTTGAAAAATTATTGTACCTCTCATGGAGTTACGTTAATTTTGTGTTGACTTCTATTTGGGCTCATAATTAAAAAGCACAGGTCATATTTGCTGAGCACCCAGTTATTTGAATGTGAGCTTGTCACCAAAATATAATGTTTCAGCACTAATTTTTACTATGAATATTCTCTACTATTAGTTGATAACATACTTGAAATAACACCACAGAAGCTGGTAACCTGTTACCAAGCCACTCTTTGCTGACATGCGCATGGTACATGGACTCTGACCAGCTAGCACACAGGCAGTCTCTAGAGTCAGGAGAATCCCTGTGACTCCTGTTTATATCTGTCAGCCAGGACTCCCTGACTGGGCCAGGTGAACAGCCCCAATCAGGGAACTCATGCTCAACGGGATCCACCTGCCCAACCTCATTCTAATCATTACACCCTGCTCCCCCAAGTCTGGGGATGTAGGCTTGATCTTTTTCTTATAGTTTCTCCTGGGTCATTTTTGCCCCAAGTCCAGTTCCTCCAAATATGACTCAGACACAGGTGGTGTGTCCCAGACTGTAGTCCATCTCTTGCGCTCAGTGTCTCGTAAGAAATTCCTTAAATTCATACACGTTTGAAAGGTTTTAGTCACTGGTGCCTCAGGTAAAGTCAGATTCCTAATAACTGAAAATGCTGTGGGGCCACAAGCAGTCAGAAGAATTCCTCGTGGCTTTTCATCTGCCCCAGTTTTGGTCAACAAAAAGAAGAAAGCATATGTCAGGTATTGACAGCAGGGATCGAGTGGGTCCCTAGAAGAGTATAAAGACAACTGAAGTTTATTTAAGAGAGAAATTAGAAGAGCAAAAAGGGGACATGAGATATTATTGGCAAATAGTGTTAAGGAGAATCCAAAGGGATTCTACAAATACGTTCAGGACAAAGGAGTAACTAAGGAGACAATAGGGGCCTTAATGATCAGAAGGCTGCCTATGTGCGGAACCGCAGGAGGTGGGGGAGATACTGAATGAGTATTTTGCATCAGTGTTTACTATGGAGAAGCATATGGAAGATAGAGAACTTGGGGAAATAAATAGTGACCTCGTGAAAAATGTCTATTACAGAGGAGCAGATGCTGGATGCCTTAAAATATGTAAAGGTGGATAGATCCCTGGGTCCTGATCAGGTGTAGCCTGGAACACTGTGGGAAACTAGGGAAGTGATTGCTGGGCTCCTTGCTGAGATATTTGTCTCATCGATATCCACAGGCAAGGTGCCGGAAGACTGGAGGCTGGCAAACTTTGTGCCACTATTTAAGAAAGGTAGTAAGGAAAAGCCAAGGAATCATAGACCGGTGAGTGTGACATTAGTGGTGGGCAAGTTGTTGGAGGAATCCTGAAGGACATGATTTACATGTATTTGGAAAGCGAAGGACTGTTTAGGGATAGTCAACATGGCTTTGTGAGTGGAAAATCATGTCTCACTAACTTGATTGAGTTTTTTGAAGAAGTAACAAAGGAGATTGATGAGGGCAGAGTGGTGGACGTGATCTACATGGCCTTCAGTAAGACGTTCGACAATGTTCCTCATGGCAGACTGGTTAGCAAGGTTAGATCACACAGAATAGAGGAAGAACTAGCTATTTCGATACAGAACTGGCTCGAAGGTAGAAGACAGAAGGTGGTGGTGGAGGTTTGCTTTTCAGTCTGGAGGCCTGTGACCAGTGATGTGCACAAGGATCGGTGCTGGGTCCACTGCTTTTTGTCATTTCTATAAATGATTTGGATGTGAACATAGAATGTATGGTTATTAAGTTTGCAGATGACACCAAAATTGGAGGTGTAGTAGACAGCAAAGAAGGTTACCTCAGAGTACAACGGTATCTTGATCAGATGAGCCAATGGGCACAGGAGCGGTAGATGGAGTTTAATTCAGATAAATGTGAGATGCCTTATTTTGGAAAGGCAAATCAGGGCAGGATTTATACACTTAATTATAAGTTCCTGGGAATGTTTCTGAACAAAGAGAACTTGAAGTGCAGGTGCACAGTTCCTTGAAAGTGGAGTTGCAGGTGGATGGGAAAATGAAGAAGGTGTTTGGCATCGTTATTTCTTAATTGGTCAGTGCATTGCCCATAGGAGTAGGAGGTCATGTTGTGGCTGAACAGGACTTTGGTTAGGCCAGTATTGGAATATTGCATTCAATTCTGGTCTCCCTACTATTGGAAGAATGTTGTGAAACTTGAAAGTGTTCAGAAAAGATTTACAAGGACGTTGCCAGGGTTGGAGGGTTTGAGCTGTAGGGAGAGGCTGAATAGACTGGGGCTTTTTTCCCTGGAGCATCAGAGGCTGAGGGGTGACCTTATAGAGGTTTACAAAATCATGAGGGGCATGGATAGGGTGAATAGACAAGGCCTTTCCACAGGGTGGGGGAGTCCAAAACTAGAGGGCATAGATTTAAGGTGAGAGAGGAAAGATTTAAAAGAGACCTAAGGGGCAACGTTTTCAGGCAAAGGGTGGTGTGTGTATAGAACGAGCTGCCAGAGGAAGTGGTGGAGGCTGGTACAATTACAACATTTAAAAGGCATCTGGATGGTTATATGAATAAGAAAGGTTTAGAGTGATATGGGCCAAGTATTGGCAAATGGGACTAGATTTATTTCAGATATTTGATTGGCATGGAGAAGTTGGACTGAAGGGTCTGTTTCCATGCTGTACAGCTCTATGTCTCTATGACTCTACCACAGCCTTTGCTTTTGCATTTTAGAGAAGCTTGCCAATCCTTCTTTTCATTTTGTCTCTTCTTCCATAAGAGACTAAGGCGAATTATAATAACTTGTGCGCAGTTCCCACTTCCTCATTTGTGGAGCTGTCAATAATCGCCTTAACTAGTTTAGCTATCAGGAGATCTTTTTTAACATCACCAAGGCACTGAATAAATTAATTCTTATCCTGTCAAGCTATTTTCCACTATTTCCCAAAAGGGCATTATTTTTAGACAATTCTATAACAGATGGAATTGTGTGGCTCTCAGATTTAGTCCCTCCAGCATTTGAAGCACTCCTGGCACAGGCCTGCATGGTCCTATTTCGTTATGGTATGCAGAGTGATTGCAGTCCTGAAGCCTTTTACACCAAGTTCTGCCTATTAATGAATCGAGGGCCAAACCTTGAGGCAACCTCTTGCTCATTCTATCTTTAGCTCTTCCTGACTCTCGTCCAATGTTTCTTTGCTGCAGACATCTCTTCCGAAAAAGCATAGAATATGGGAATGGGGTAGTCCACCCTGCCCTTTGAGACAGGTCCATCATTCAATAAGGCCCTGCCTCATCTAACTATTCCACACCCTTGATAGCCTTACATGCTGTTACTTTTCAAAGAATATAATTCGGCCTGAATAATATTACGATTCTCTCTCTCAAAAGGCGGTCAAAGATACTCAAGACTCTGTGAGAAAAAGATTTCTCCTCATCTCTGTCTCTTTATTTTAGAGATCCCAGTTCTAGATTCACCCACATGACAAGACATCCTTTTCAATTCATCCCTTTCAAGATCCCCTATGTTTCAATCAAGTTACCTCTTACCCTTCTAATTTCCTGCAACTACATACCTTGTCAGTCTTGTTTGTTTCTTTTGATTTTCCATGATTAACTGAAAATAACCAAAGGCCTCTAATATTCAGTGTCATCCATCATTCCTGTGATTTTTTGTTACAGCGGGAACTTTCTAAGGTTCTAATGGTTTAGGACTATATATTCTGCATTACATGGTTACTGTATTTTGCAAATATCGCTTTGAATGTTGAATTCTTGAAAGGGGCCATGTGACCTGTGCTGCAGTCTGCCTGACCGTAAGTCTGAGTTTTTGTTAGAGGTTAGAGGAAGTCTTGGATTGTCTTATTGAAACAGAGTGCGAGGTATTTATTCTTGAGTACAATGATGGTAGTTTCTAAATTGACATTCAGTAGACCCTGGTATATTCCAAGTTTCCAGAAATGGTTTAAAGACAATACATTTATAAACAATTATGATGTAAACTATGTGGGTGGTTAAAGGAGATATTATGAGATCAGGTTACATGCTTCCTGACAAATCGAGGAATATCACTGATAGAAAGCATTTGCAGTTTTGCGTTGGGGTATCTGCAGCCTTTTGAAAGATATGGAGGGTAAAGGATAGAAACAGCCAAGACAGCACCTTAAGCAGAGAAAATATTGATTGGATCATGTACCATGCAAAACACAGGCTGGAGGTCATGTTCTGACTGAAGGCTACATGTGTGAAGAGTTGGGAGGCTGCAAGATTTACTTAGCTTGGGTCTAGAGGACAAAATATCCACAGTGTAACCCAATCAGAGAGAGAGTTCTGAGATTCTAAATTACCCAGCTGTGAGAATAAAAAGAAGGTAACATCTTAGAAGCTGGAAGCACCTTGAATGTTTGCAATATGAACTACTTAATTGGAGATTGTGAAGTGTGATAAGTGAAAGTGAATCATTTATTTCCATAAATTATTTCTTGATTATTAAAAAAAATAGGTTGTTTAGTTGTTTGATGTGTTCTTGACATGTTATTCTTTTAACTGTTGAATGCAATTTCAGTTATCACTGTCTGTGGAAATTACAGCTTTTCTGTGAAGCGTTCTCTTTAGATTAATGAGTATTTTAATTGCAGACACAAGACAGATCATCCAAATGTGAGTACAAAATCCTCCAACATAACAGTCAAGATTTCAGAACCACCTTTATGAAACCAATTGCTTCCATACAACTCCAGCAAAATGGACAAATTTAGTGAAGTTTCTTTCCATAATAACTAGAGAGCCTGAAATGCTCTTGAGAGATGAGTGGTTGAGGGTGAGGCTCCTTTACACTTTCACGTAAACTTGTATGAATATTTGAACAAGGTCAGGTCAAGGGAGCTGAGTGTGTCACAGTTGTTGTTTTGTATTTGAGCAGATACAGATACAATGTTCAACCAGCTCCTTTATGTAAACTTTTATGGTTCTGCCTGGGTTAAATTATTTAGGAGCAAGGACGATGGTTTGTCTTTTGTTATAAAGGTGATGCTGTGTTGCTCTCTATATCCTCAATATATGAATGGTTAGAAATGTGTTTCCTTTTTGAATCTACTTCAGGAGTCTAGGGAAAGTAACACAGCTGTGCTCAGTTGTAAAAACTGCAAACCATAGGTTTAATATGCAACATTAATTTAGCTATGCAACCTTGCAATACAGAAACCAACAACATAATTCAAGTTCGACAGACTAGCCTTTCTTGAGGCATCATGAACTTGGGAATTTATAAGAAGTATGAATGCACTAGAGAGATTGTAAACACTCACTAATTTGGTACGATGCAAAGGAATGAAAAATTTTGGTTACTGAAATTCATTAACTTTTAATCCATACTTTACAAGTTATGAATATTCTCAACTGCAGAAAAATTATAAAAATATAATTGATTCAATTGAACTTCAATAACACCATTACCTTTTATTCTTAATGTTTAGAACAGTAGCTTTTTAAAATTACGAACCACAGGTTTTCACTTTCTGCCATTGGGTTGACTTGATTACCACATACAGAGTCATTCGTCAGAATGGAAATTCCCTGATTGCACCACCCATTTAAATTTATGAGTGCTTGAGTAATTGAATGAGCTTTGTCAGGTGTAAGCCTCCACCTCATCTGATTCTCCAGTTTCCACTGAACATGGGTGGTCCAAAATATGCTGGTGCAAGAGCAGGGAAGTTTAGACCTATAAGTTCGGCATTGAGGCTGAAGGAAAGAACTCACTGCGAAGCTGTCACAGGGGTAAAGTGAGACAACAAGGTGCAGGGCTGGATGAACACAGCAGGCCAAGCAGCATCATAGGAGCAGAGAGGCTGACGTTTCGGGCCTAGACCCTTCATCAGAAAAAAAGGCTTT
>NC_063363.1:25272674-25353102 GCF_021869965.1 Rhincodon typus | reverse complement strand
TGATGCTTTCTTGTGTTTTGTAGCAAATGAACTCTCTCTTTTGTTAACTCAAGAAAACCTGATTAGATTGGCTCTTGTTAAAACATAACTTCATTTGGTCTTGGAGAAAGATATCTCCAAGGGAAGGAATCCTTTATTAAGTTGAACTCAATGCAATCAACTAAAGGGCTGGCTGAATGAAGAAACAAAGTTGGTTCGTGCCCTCATTCACTGGAGGTTTGACATTTTGAGATATCTCACCTGGAACAAACTTCATCTGGAGTGTAGCTGCATCAAGTGGAGAGAAATATTTTTTTCAAAGTTTGACCAATATCTCCTTGCCTAACTCTTAGAAATCTCATCGAAATTAATTCCAAAATATTTTAAACTTATTTCTTATGTAGTCATAGAGACGTACAACACAGAGGCAGACCTTTCAATCCAATTCATCCATGCCGACTAGATATCCTAAATTAATCTAGTCCCATTAGCCAACGTTTAACCAAATCCCTCTAAATCCT
Source organism: Rhincodon typus (assembly GCF_021869965.1). Classification (NCBI taxonomy): domain Eukaryota; kingdom Metazoa; phylum Chordata; class Chondrichthyes; order Orectolobiformes; family Rhincodontidae; genus Rhincodon; species Rhincodon typus. Next base: position 25,352,602 of record NC_063363.1, on the reverse strand, counting down.
TCCTATTCATGTACCCATCCAGATGCCTTTTAGATGTTGTAATTATTCCAGCCTTGACTACCTGCTATGGCAGCTAATTCTATACACGCAACACCCTCTGTATGAAAAAAGTTGTCCCCAGGTCCCTTTTAAATCTTTCCCCTCTCCCCTTAATTCCATGCCCTCTAGATTTGGACTGCCATATCCTGAGGAAAAGACTTTAGCCATTCACCCAATCCATGTCTGTCATGATTTTGTAAACCTCTCTGAGGTCACCATCCAGCCTTAAATGCTCCAGGCTGAATAGTCCCAGCCTGTCTCTATAGCTCAAACCTTCCAAATCTGGCAACATCCTTGTGAATCATTTGTGAACCCGTTCAAGTTTGACAACATCTAGCAGGGAGACTGAGTTTTCCATTGTGCTTTTGCAAATGACGCAAAGTCAATGATAGATAGTGGAATAAGTTGTGAACAGATCCTAAGGAGTCTGTAAAAACAGATCATAAGGATGTAGGCTGATTTAGTAAATTGGCAAAACATTGGCAGTTGGAATATAATGTGGGAAAATGTGAATGTGTCCATTTTGGTAAGAAGGATAAAAAAAGTATATGATTTAAAAAGAGAAAATTGGAGAGGGATTTGGCCATCCTGGTGTATGAATCACAGAAGTTAGTATTAAGAGACTACATATGATTTGGAATGTGAATAGAATGTTTCAATTGATTCAAGGTGAGTGGAATATAAGAGAAGGAATATTTTGCTGCAGATGTACAGAGCGTTAGTGAGACCCCATTCAGAGTGTTGTCTACATCTTTATTTAAGATAGAACCAAATTTATTGGAAGCCATTCATGGAAGGTTCACTCCACTGATCCTTGATGGTTATTTTATTTTATTGAAATTAGATGGGTTGGGCCTGTACTTGTAGAAATTTAGAAGAATGAGAAGAGATCTTATTCAATTACATACAATCTCAAAGGGACTTAACAGGTTTTTTAAAAAAATTCTGTCATGGGAAGCAGGCATCATGAAAATGGCCAGTATTTTTTACTCGTTCCTAATTGCTCTCTTTCTCTTGTCTTTGTGTTTCAAAATTACCCTGACTTGGTTGATCATTTTTCAGCAATATTGAACTGCATTCAATTTTCAACTCACAACATCATGGCATGTAATAAAATTAAGGACCATTGAATATATATTTCCTAGTCTTTCTCCATTAATTAACAATCTGGTTGTGATTAGGAAAGTAATTAAATTTATTTTGGGAAAATTGGTGTTTTAATGCAAATAAAAACTGTCAAGTAAAAATGCAGTGAGGTTTTTGCCAAGATAGCTTTTCTTAGAAGTAACAGCAACTATTATCTTTGCAAAGCTGATCCCTCGGTAACTCATTAAGCATACACAAGTACTGAGAATGAATGACCAAAGTACTTAGAAATGGAAAAGATAAGCATCTTAATGAAGAGATGCATTCAATAAAATTAATCGTTTTGTTTGAGTTCTTAACACCCGAGAAAAACACAATTAAAACTTGAATGTAACAGTCGGTGAAATAGCAAAGATCTCTCACCATCTTAGAATCATTACAGGGAGTTAGAAATCTTTCCACATGGAAAGGCGGCCTGAAAATTGGAAAGCAGAATTTGAAAGTTTACTTAAAGTATTGGAACCCAAAGAATGAATTTAGGTTTGAAAACAAATAGTGTTGGAAATCACAGCAGTTCAAGCAGCATCCGTGGACCTGCTGTGTTCCTCCCAGCTCCACACTGTGTTGTCTCAATGTTTAGGTTTGGTTGTTTTCCAAGAAACATATTTTGTCATTTAGATGTTGCAAACCCTCCATGTTCAAAATGATACTCAGTGTTGGTGGTAAAGTGCACTGGAGATCTTGATTGTTAATTCCAAAAGAGCATTTATCAACTTTGGACAAAATAAACAGAATAATTGTTTATCTATTATGATGATTCAGCCAACAAACAGTTTTCTATTGTCACAATGCTGTTTTTCAATTTTAACTCTTTGCTTAGGGTCTGAGCAACATGAGCTATGGCAGGAAGTGTAGCAGAATTGAATGAAATGAGTGGTGAGACCTATCTTGACATTGGGATCATCATGCTCCATCTCTTACTGTCTAAAGAGTAATGCCACAGAGTGTAGCAAGACATCCAGGCCTGACACAGAGACGCAGACAACCACGTGAACAGTGAAAAACAAAGGTTTATTCACTAAACAAATGTCTTACACAGCCATCAGCCAAGGCCCCCACATGTTCTAAATACAACTTCTGTTTCTCCTTCCTTCTGCTGCAGTGCACTGAGCTTCTCTGTTCTGCAGATGGGCTGGAGGAAGCCTTTTCATAAAAGCCTTTTCATTATTTCATAAGACAGGCCATTAGCCCTGGAGGTTTGGTTGGGTGACCATGGGGGCGTTTGGGTCTGGACAGGTCAGTTATGCCAGACTCTGTACCCTGACAGGTGTCTCCTCACGCTGCCTGTCTCCTGGTGAGGATCAGACAGCTGGACTAGGGCCAAGGACTCCCACCCAACTATTGTCCTGCCTTCGGTCCTGAGGACCAATGCCTAGGTGGTGGAGAGCAGCTGAGTGGCTCTGCATCTCAACAGGGTGCTTGGCCAATCTCCCATTGCAACCACCATGTGCCCATGGAGGCAGTTAGATGGTGACTGGATGGACTACATTTCTCCATCTTTTAAGAAATGACTGGCTGCTTCATTATGCTTGCTAGCCATTACGCTGGTTTGCCACTGCTGCTCCTCCCTCTTTGGGAGATGGACGGCTGTCTGCTGAGGTACTGGGATGCTGGCTCACAAGACGCAGAAGGCATTGCGCCCATTTGTTACAAGTAATGCCCAAGGCATAACAGCAACCACATGGTTAATGTCAGTGTTTCAGTGCAGTGACAAGTGTACTTACACAGTTATTGAGATGTGGATGTCTCTGCACCCCCACAGAAGCTGTTTTAGTGCTCTCCCAAGAGGGCAAGGATCCTCTTCCTGTACCAGGTACGAACACAGATATTGGGCACTCCCCACTCCTCTATGGTGTTGCTATTATGAAATGTCTTCTTTTGCAATGACAGAAATGGAGAGAATGAGTTAGGTGCAAGTGGATGGCAAAGCAATTAGAGCTGATGCATGCAGGGGCAATGTGTTGAGGTATACTGAAGGAGTGAGGATGCAGTGTGGAAGGGGATGCAGGGTTAGTGGTGTGGAAGGGTGGGATGTAATGAGACTGAGTGAGGGAAGATGTCACATGCAACAGACGGGCTGTCAGATCTTGAGCCTTTATGGAATGTGGGTGTGGTGGCTGAGATGCAATGAGTGTTGGGTAGCAAAGCCCAGTGCACAGCACTTACCCTGCGAAAGCAGAGAAGCTCATTCACCTTCCTGCAGCACAGCAGCCTAGAACAAGGACATTCCTCCTTTGTGGCTCCCCTTCAGCCTTGGCCTCTAGGCCCTTGTCAAAGAAGCGTAACATCAAATAGTCTCCTCAGTCATCTCTTCTCAGTCCCCTACAATGAACAGGGCAACTGCCAGATACCAGCATCCCTCCAGATGGGCAGTGGGCTTTCATAGGTGGCATGGATTCAAGTGATGCTGCTGTTAGGACAGATATCAGCTAGGTGGTGACCTGGTCTGGGAACAGTTTGTGATGTGATTGAGCTGAAATCTGATGTGGTACACAATACTGGGCTGTAATGACAATTAATGCAGCAAGTTCTCTAAACTCCACTAATTGGAGACATGTTCTGCTTCTTGTGGCTCATAGGTTCAGCCAGTATCCGAATACAGCATGTTTTGTGAGACCTTGCTCAGCCTTGTGATGAGAATCATTCCATCAAACTCAATGACGCTTGGGTTTAGCCAAAAAAGGTTCAGCCCTTTGACTTTCAAGGTGTTACGAGTACAATAATTAATTAAAATAGTGCAAATAAGATACACAGGGCAAATTATTTTTCTTGTAGATAGTACTTATGAAAGCAAACTATACCTGACCAGTGTCTGACTGCTGTCAATATTGTTCACTGAGATTTCAGAAAACAGGAAATGTTAGTCACAACAATGCTTCGCAATTGTGTTACATAAACTCATGGCAAAAATGCACATAACAATCATTTTCTTTCCAAGCTCCATGCATTTTATTGTTGGTTATCATTTAAAAGTGAGAAAAAATGATTATATCATAAATAGGATCAAACCTCATATATAACTTCATATTCATGAAGTATAATTATTTATTTTTGGATAAAACTAATGAGCCTGTGAGAAGGTTATTAAAGATATGTTGCATAAATTAGATTTCCAGTATATTCGTTGTAGTGCTGGGGATAATTCAATTAACACTTGTTCCCAAGGAGATTTTAATGTCTTCTTTTCTTGAAAATGGATAAAACATGACATTATTCAAATTGCATAACTTGTTTTATTACTTCACTCTTAATATTACAACCACGTTCAGAAGACATTGGCTCTGATAGTAAATGGGGTCTTTGGGGATAAAATGAACTGCAAATCACATTGCAATAATCCTGTAGATTAACAATGTGCATCATGATTTCTGTTCCCTGTGTGGTCATATCATATGTAGCAAAATAAGATCATCATTAAACCAGACGTTACAGTCCTTTGTCAGGTCTGCACTCTCCACTACTCCTCTGAAAAATAGGACATTCACTTCCCTGGTTGAGAATGTTGGAGATGTTAAATACTTAATGATTCTTCAGAGCAATGCCGAGATGACATGAGTCTTTGAATGGCAAGAGGTTTATTTGGGAGAGTTTTAATGTATCTTGGCAATCACACAATGTCTGCACTCATGAAAAGCTCAAGCTCCAGTAGCTAGTGTATCTGTTCACTTTCCTCTGTGTCCACATTCAAGTTACTTTAGGATTTATTTGACTGTGGAAGAGATTTCTTCTATAATGGTCTTTTCTGTCCTTTATTTGTGTTGGTTTGTCCCAATTTTCTTATTGCTGGTTTGTTAAATCTTGTCTGTCCTATTCTACCAGTATTGTAGACATAGTTACCGAACTCCAAATCTTTATTCATGCATTATAATTTATCACTTCTTGGCTAGAACCACAGATGGAATCTTCCCAGTCCCTGAATGACATGATCCATGGTGAGAAAGGTAGAAATATAAGACCTTCTCAATGTCGAGAGGAGAAAGTCCCTTCTGGCAACCAAGTTTTGAACAGCGAAATCCGATTCCTGAAAGTGAGAAGTAAGAGGCCCACTTGCATGGATTAGGATATATTATCACCCTCATTACTATTTCTTAATCGTGCCTCTATGCAGATTCCCAATCTCTCACATGCCAGCTAGGTACTATCTAGCAAAAACTCCCACAGGAAAGTCAGTGGTTAATTGGTCAGTGGTTAGTTCACCACTTACTCCTTTGGACCTCCATCCTGGAGACGATGTACCAACATTTCAGGGCAGGCTGCATGGGCAATGGCATGCACCACACATCCACAGATCTTGGCATTTAATATGTACAGCCCTCACCAAATCATTTTGGCACATGTCTCATCTATTTAAACTTCTGCACTTCAACGTTGCACTTTGGAGCACCCTAGCACCTTTCAGCGCAATCCTGCTGCAAGGACACTTTGCAGGCTGGCCCACCAACCACTTCATGTATTGGATCAGGGTGAATTGCAGTGATCTTCGCTGCTTCTTTCAGCAGTCACTCACTTTTAGCCCACTTGGATGCTCATAGCCAGAGCTAACAGGCTCCCTATTTCTGACTTGCCTTCCTTATTAGCACAGTCACAAAGCCAGGTATCTCGTCACTTATCATCAATAAAGGACATGGACTTGTTGCAGTATGGCGCTTTGCTGAGTCAATCTCATACCTGCTGCTTGTGTTAGCCGCATACACAGCAAATACCCTCCATGTGCATCAGCCAATGGCCCTGTCTCAAAGTCTGAAGGGGAGCAGTCTTCAGTTAAGTCAAGGAAGATGCCCTTTAGTCAAGGGTTCCCGCTACACTGTCTTAAGGGCAGCATCCAATATTAGTCCAGTGGCTTGGGCATTGTTGGTTGATCACTCAGTGCAGTTGTGGTTAGGATCTTCTCATAGCGGATGAATATTGGGCACCCCACCACCTATTTTGGCTTTCTCCTGGAATGAGGGGAAAGGAGCTGTTAAGGATGAAGAAAGTGAATTAGTACAAGTGTAGGTTGGGGAAAAGTGGTGAGCTGTCCTGAGTGAGTGAGGAGGAGGACTAGAGGCCATACAGAGTTTGTAGTTTTGGGGGGAATTGGTTGGGTGTGAATGATTAATGGAAGATGTCAGGGGAAGACAGTGGTAATGTTCTTGAGCTACTGATCCAGGACCTAATGCTCATGTTCTGAGGACACATCCCAGCTTCATAGATGGTGAAATTTGAATCTAATATAAAAAATATGAAATTAGAAAACAAGCTGGCCTAGTAGCATCCATGTTGTTGACTGTTATAAAACCTATCTGCTTTGCTAATATCGTTTATGGAAGGAAATCTGTCATCCCAAGTCTGCCCTACATGTGACTCCAAACCTGAAGCAATGTGGTTGATTCTTAACTGTCCTCTGTGCAACTAGGGATAGGCAATAAATGTTGTCCTAAGCAGTGACATCCACATATTGCTAACAATTAAAAGAAAGTTTCTTGTGACATTGAGAGCGATAGAGCATGAGACTTGGTGGAAGGTGGTGCAGGAGCAGAGGCAGAGTGAGTGTGAGGTAGCAGAGAGAAGAAGATGGTGGAATTAGCCTAGCAGAGTGGAGAAAGTCATTGACCTACTTCCTAAGTGCTTCTCCGGTCTGTGCAGACCAGGCTGACTTAGGTGGGAACCTCAGACAAGGCTGTTAGGGTCAGCTGTTGTGTCCTGCCTGCTAGTCCTGGGCTAGAAGGTAGCACTCATCTGCATGACTCTGTCCTCCAGGTCTCTGTCTGCAAAGCAGAGCACCAATTTCTCCTCATGCAGCACTGTCCAGGACCAATGTTATGAACAGTGAAGTGCAGCTCCAGGTTGACTGTGCTTGACTGGATACGTTATGGCGCCAGTGGAAAGAATCCCAGGATGTCCTGATAGTGTCAGGAACTTCTACATATGGTGGGTGGGAGAATAGACCAGAATCAGATGAGCAGGGTGCCAGAGGAGCAGGGTACCTCGTTAATGAAGCAGATTTGGGATACTCATGTGAGAAAACCCACTTTTCCCTGTCGAGAGAAAACCTCCATGAAATGCTACGAAAATGGCACTTAGCAAATTCTTCATGAGGTTCAACCTCATGTCTTTCTCAGTTCAGAGTATTGCTGCTCTCTTAGTTTCTTTTCTGACTGTTCCACTCAAATCATGCTTAGACCAAGAGTTACATCACTAACGAATTTACACTAACCCCTTACTTCTCACAGGCTTAACCAAACAAGCATAGTGAGCACAGATCAGTCAGCAGACTTTCATAATCATACACATAACAAGTAAACACTGGAGAGATTCTGTGGTGTTGACCTACTTGCTGTTTGTCACCAAATGTTCTGCAGTTAATCTTTGATTGCTGTAAGTCTCCATATATTCATATTCACTTTTTCTCTGTCAGCTGGACTGGATATAACTGAGAAAATTCCTGTCACAAAATGTATTTAAACCTGCTTTGTCTTCAGCATGTTTATTTGCCATGCTTCTCTAATAAAATTATCTGGACCAGTCATTATTGCTTACTCTCCTGCAATATACATTACAGACTTAGTTGAACTCGCTTAGTATAATTAAAAATCCCACATGCTTCTGAAAACTCTAAGGCAAGACTATCAATTAGACTCAGTATTGTGCTTGGCTAATTTTTCAATCGGGGAGACAATTTTGTTTTCCAAAATGTTTAAAATTGATGTGATAAATATCAAGAAGACAGCAATTTTTTTTTTCTTGTTTCTCCTTCCCTGTCCTTTAACTGACTTATCTTTAATCCATAAAATCCCTACAGTGTGGAAGCAGGCCATTCAGCCCATCAAGACCACACTGACCCTCCAAAGAACATCCCACCCAGACCCATGCCCTACCTGATCCCTGCATTTCCCACCCTAGACACTATGAGCAATTTAGCATGGCCAATCCACATAACCTGCATGTTTTTGGATTGTGTGGGGAAACCCACACAGACACAGGGAGAACATGCAAACTCCACACAAAGAGTCGCCCAAGGCTGGAATTGAACTTGGGTCCCTGGTGCTGAGAGATAGCAGTGCTAACCACTGAGCCACTGAGCTGCCCCAAAACATTGTCAATTGTTAAAAATTTGTTGCCTAATCACTTGTATCCCATCAGCCTTCCCTTCATAAAGAATATATTATTTTTTATCAATTCAGTTATTGTATTCAAGTACAGTTGAATGGAGGAACTGATGACAAGGATATTTATTCTTATTTGAATTTGTATCTTGCAATGCTCAGTGTCTATGATTTTAAAATGGTCATGGCTTTACAATTTTAATTGACACAACAGATGTGCACAGAGAAACCAATTCAGCCTTTGAAGTGCAAGTCATAAAGGCATCACTGCATCTTTTGCAAATATTAGAAATGAACAAGAAAGTAAAGATTAAGATTATCCAAGATGGCAAAGTAAAATAAAGCTAAAATCATCAAAATTTGAATCAAACAACAACAAACTTGAGGAGAAATACCTACTTCTTTCAACATCATCAATAATTGAAGTATCAGAAATCAGAATCTTCAAAGTCTCCTTTTTGCATTTAAAATGCATGCAGCAAACTGATTTTTCCTTTTTGTTTACCGTAAGCAACTTGTCCATGGGTTATAAAAAAAGGCTGGATAGGCTGGGAACTTTTTATCACTGAAGCGTAGGAGGTTGAGAGGTGACCTTATAGAAGTTTATAAAATAATGATGGGTATAGATGGGGTTAATGGTAGATGCCTTTTCCCTAGGGTGAGGGATTTCAAGACCAGGCGGCATATTTTTTAAAAAGACATGAGGGACAACTCTTTTACACAGAGGGTGGTTCACGTTTGGAATAAACTTCCTGAGGAAATGGTGGATGTGGGCACTATTGCAACATTTAAAAGACATTTAGATAAGTACATGAATAGGAAATGTTTGGAGGGATATGGGCCAGGAGCAGGCAAAGGGGACTGGATTAGTTTGGGATTATGTCAACATGGCCGGTTGGATCGAAGGGTCTGTCACCTTGCTGTATGACTCTATAATTCTATGATCTGACAGACTTTTAAGAGTTTTACAATTGGTATCATGGGCATGGAAGTAGACAAGTCCTTCTTATCACCTGATTTCACAGTAAAATGACAAGGGGGATGTGAAGTTAAGAACAGGGATTCACAGTAGGCTCATTTTCCTACTGTGAATGTAGAACGATCCGTATTCCCTGAAGCAAATCTGTAGTCTATAGTTTGGGTATTTGTTGGGAAATGAGATCAGGAATCATTGATTTCTAGGTTCATTAAGAAGTGCACATTCGTCACAAGATGCCCGCTTGAATGTATATCAGCAGAATTTTAACCTCCAAAGTGGGAAACAGCAGTTGGAACAGTTGCAATGTTCTGAACATGCCTTTGGGAGGGGCAAATGGTTACTGATTGGAGTTTTGACCAAGGCAACCACTTAACTGATGTAGAGACATTTTTGGTCAAGGGTGGATCAAGGCTGTCTGAGTTGGAGGACCAACCAGTAGTATTCCAGATTGAGAGGTGCACCCAGCTACTGTGAAAGCTAAATAATTGAGAAGGTGCTTCGACAAGGAGGCACTTTGTAAAAAATCATTTAAGAAAACCAAAAAGTAGCCAGGCCACTAATGAGGGTGAGCAAGGTGGCAGAGGAGCAGTGAAGAATGAGAGAGGATAGGGAAATGTCTGAACCCTTCTACATGATAACCTTATAGTTACACCTTGGCATGTTAGCCGGACAGAAACACTGGCACCCAAGCTGCTGGGTGCCCACCACCAGCCATTGAATCTTTACAGATTAATAATCAGTTTACTCATTTTCCCAGCAAATACCCATAATTTGCTGAAAAAGAAATTTGACTCTGTGTGTATGTGTGTGTGTTTAAAAGAACCAATTGGGTGTTTTGCTGCAATAATACAACTGATACCTGGTGGATACCTGGACCACACCATGTAAAAGCCGTGAACTTAAATTAACCACTCTGTCACTTTTTTCATCATTGCTCCAGTTCAATCAGCAGAATTAGAAAGGATGGAGGGTATTTACATTGTACATTTTGGAACTGATATCATACAAACTGAAATTGATCCTTAGTGTAGTTAATTGACCAAGGCTGGTCCCATTGAACTGTTTGACGTGTATCCTTTAAATCTACGTTTTATGTCATGGCATAAAACAATGCTGGACTGCTAGATTACAGCTGCAACTAACACTGCTTCCCATCAATAATTTCTTTTGCACATTTCCATTCTGAACCCAAAATCAATGGCTTGAGCACATAGATGGAAAGCTCAGCTGTGCTGTCTTGGATATTGAATCTATTTGAAATTTCAAATCAGAATTCTGTGGTTACTTGGCAGTAACCATTGTTTCCCTGAGGTTGTTGGAATCAACATACAGAGGTATAAATAATTTCTAACTCCATTGGTAAGAATTCTGCCATTTTAATGAGGGTTTTCCACACTAGTCCCAACCTTTTGCCTCTCTACTCCAATCAAATTTATTGGTAGTGCTTTTCTTCAGTGGAACTTTACCAGCCTGTTCAATTGTGATCATTTTATTTTCAAATATAGATCTAATCCTTCATGCTGTTTTACATTCACCATAATGTCTTTTTTTGGGCAACATTTGTGATTACACTTGAACATGTAGTAGCTTTTTGATCAAATACTTTGCATAAATGGCCAATATAACAAATAGCTGTCAGATTTGTACAGTCAAGTGTTACATGTTTCAGGTGATGACAGTAATGATATAATCTTCAATTCTTCATGAAGTGAGAGTTGCGAATAAAAAGACAATATCTTTTCTGCTCTTCAAGTACGATCCCACTTCATGCAGCTTCAGAGTCCTTGTTTTGCGCAAATATCTTATGGATCGCATCTGCTGTCTTTCTCTGATCAATAGACTACCAGGGAATGATGCCCAAATGTTAAGGGAAACAGAAGTCAATATTTTACAGGATATCATGTCAGTGACTGTGCAATCAAAAACGCCCTGAGAGTTGTTCATCTTCTCAAGATCAAAATGATTTTGGGAACACACATTTGGCTGTAGAGTGTGTTTTATTTTGTGTGCAGTGTTCATTGCTGAATTGTGATGTTTCACTGCCAACCACTTTCTTTGGCGTCTTTCCCAAAGCTGCTTCTAATCCTTGGACAATTCCAGATTGTACCACAGCTGTGACGAGACTTCTTTGAGCAGTGTCATGAGCTCTTTTTTCAAAATTTCATTCACTGGATATGGGTTTTCTTGGTAGGTCTTATCTTTACTGCCTATGTCTAATAAATCTTGAGGAAGTGGTGGCCATGCAAGCATCCTTTCTTTAATGCAACTAACTCACTTGCTAGGACATTTCAGCGAGATGTGTAGAGTCTACATGGCCAGAGAGCCAGAGTAGGTAATCATCGTGTAAAGGCGGTATATTTTTATTTTTGATTGTGGACTGAAATAGGAAAAGGATTTTTAAAACGCTAGATTGTGAAACAAATTGCTGCACATTTCTTGTTAAATTACTGGAACCTGAGATTTGGCCAGTAGCATGTAACTGATTCGATTCTGGAGTTATGATCAGTTGTAGATGACAAAGGTCATTAGCCTGACAACAACAACTGGATTGGCCTCTGGGTAACCAACAACATGTGGGTGTGAACGTTACTGGCAGGAGTTCAAACCCCTGAAAGGGAAGGTGGGCTCTATTTCTCTTCAGTAAAATACCGACAGGCTGAACAAAGCCAATTTATTTTCCCTCATCAGTTGTTGAGAAACACTGCAGTTTACCTGTCAATTGCTTCTGCCTCCTGCGAAGAAGTGAAAGGAGTCTGGAGTAGAGAGAAACTGAAGAACAAAACCCTGGCAAACAAAAGATCACCTCAGCAAACCACACGGACAGAAGCTCATGAACTACTTCCCCAGTTATTTTATTGCCCACCCAGAGCACCAATGTTTTTGTGTCTATTTGTCTATGTGTATAGGGATAGCATAAGAAGGTTAGAGTTTTATTGAGTAGAATATATGTCAGCAGCTCATCAATGTTTACCTGTGGTTAGAATCTTTGTTTTAGTGAATAGTGATTCTTGTCATAGAATAGAATCTCTACTGTGTGGAAACAGGCCATTTGCCCCAACAAATCCACACCAACTCTTCAAAGAGCATCCCACCCAGATTCACTACCCTACCCTATCCCTGTAACCCTGTATTCCCCATGGCTAACCCAGCTAACCTCTATATCCCTGGACACTATGGGCAATTTAGCATGGCCAATCCACTTAACCAGCACATCTTTGGATTCTTGTTAAATACAGAAACCTTGACTGTGTTTTCTGTTAACCTGGGTCAAAAAAGACAGGCAAATTAATATTTTGATACTTTTATCAAATCTTTAACTTTGGAAAGATTCTGGGAATAACAGAGTTTGGTTTCCACCAGTGAGGCATGACAATAGCAAATTTCCTGCCCTATAGGGCGTTAGTGAACCAGTGAGACTTTTTTTTACAACAATGCAGTCATCTTAGATTGCCATTATTAATTCTAGCTTTTAATTCTAGAGTTTTATTCAGTTAATTGAATTTAAATGCCACAGCCGCTGTGGTGAAATTTGAGGTTTTGTCTCTGGCTCATTAGCCTTATCTTTTAACATTCACATAATCACTAGATTAGGTAGTAGAGATCTTGGTTTAATATCTCCTCGATAGGGTATTCTACAAATGGTGCAACACTGCATTCTCTGCCTGGGTTGCATGCTCAAGGCTTGGATTGAACTCACGTAACGTTTTAAAACTTAGGAAGTGTGAAAGCACCTGAGCTAAATGAGTAGCAGGACACACTGCAGTAGGCAATGCCTTTAAATCGCTCAAGGTATAACCACAATTATTTGGTTGGGCTTCTTAAAAGTATTTTTGTTAAAAATTGTCTCAGAATCTATGTAAAAACCAAAAGAACTGTGGATGCTGTAAATCGGGAACAAAAACAAAGTCGCTGGAAAAGCTCAGCAGGTCTAGCAGCATCTGTGAAGGAGAAAACAGAGTTAACGTTTCAGGTCTGGTGACCCTTCCTCAGAACTGGTGTCTATGTGATCTATGTGATTGTTTCTAATTTTAGTCACTTTAAATTGCAGACAAATAGAAATATTCCATAATTAAATGAGATTGTTGCTGATCCATATTCTAGTTCTATTCATTCATCCACCTTGTTTCCATATCCTTCAATACACTTGGCCAGAAAAAAAAACATTAAATTTATCATTGTCAATTGAATAAGAATTGCTGCAATTTTTTTTGTGGAAGAAAGCTTCTCTCCACAGTTCTCTGATCTGTTACATCAAAGCTTTTTCTCAACCTCTCCCCAAATGGTTTGGCTCCTTATGCAAGTTTTTTTCTCCCCACCCACCCTATTAATTCCTTTCACACTCCTGAAACCACAATCAAATTCTCCTTCAACTTTATACATTCCAGAGAATACAAGTGTCATTTATGTAATTTCATTTGCTATGCTGTGTTCAAGAGGATAACAGTGGAAAGGTAGCAGGTCTCAGGGAAATTGACAGCAAAATGTTACATGGTATTGCATCAGGCAATTGAGGGACAAGAGGCAAGCATAGGACTGTGAGGTTGAAGTCAGAGTTCAGACTTGGCCTTTTGAATATCTTACATACTCGAAGGGCCGAATGGCATGTTCCAATATTTTGTGTTGCGTAGTTTAATCCCTAGGACCCCTAATATATCACCATTTTTATGAATATGTTCTGCATTATTTCTTCGGCCAAATTGTCTTGGTAAAGTGTGTCCAGGCTGTGTATAGTCCTAGAGAAGTTGTCCAATTAGGTCTTTCACAGCTGGAGCAAAATGTCCTCCCCTTTATATTCCAGGTCTGTAGATAGTGAAACTAATATTCCTTTAGTCTTTTTGTTTTGTATATTATATTTTAACAAATATGTACATGAGTCCCAAAATTCTCTGGACCTCCAAAATATCTAGCCTTTCATCATTTGGAAAACAAAGGTTCTGATCTATCCCTTTATGGTCCAAAATGGATGGTCTCGTGTTTAAAGCATCTGTGATAACTTTACCACTCATTTAATCTATAAATGTTTCTTTGTAATGTTATGGTCCCATACCATATGTGAATATGTGGCTTTCTATTGTTTTATGTGAGTTATTAATACACACAGTGAATAGATGAGGACCTCGCACAGATCCTTACAGAGCACAAGTAGCCAAATTGTTCCAATTTGAATATACTTCATTTTCCTCCTGTCTGATCAGGTGGATAATTTACTTTGCATTCTGTTCACTTTAATTTTACCTAATAATTTTCTATGTGGAGTTATTTAACCTTAAGGACAATAAATGTTTCTGAATATTTGGAGAAAGTTACTGAAGTTAGTTGATGTTAACTCCATCCGTAGACACTCTACTGTCTATTACTTCAGCTTCTTCCTTCAAAGACTCAGAAACATTTATTCATCATGACCTAATGTCCTTTAGGGAAGAAAATCTTCCATCCTCACCTGGTCTGGCCTACATGGGACTCCAGAACTATAGCAATGTAGTTGGATCTCAATTACGGATGGGGAATAAATGCTAATTTAGCCATGTCCCATAAATGAATTTCAAAAATAACCTACCCTTTACAAAACCATGTTGGCTATTGCTATTCAACTTAAACTTCTCATAGTTCTCAGTTGCTGTGTCTTGGTTATAGCACCCACGGACTTTCCCATAACAGATGCTAGCTTAGCAACTCTATAATTTCCTGGTTTGTCTCTCTCACTAAAGCTCACATGTCTGTATGTGTGTGCATGTACACATACACCCACACATAAACACAGTTTTATTTGCAATTTCTAACATAAAGGGATAGTTCCTGAATCAAGCTTTGAAATATTATGGCTGAAGCAATTTACAATTTCCTCAATACTTCCTTTAAGTGGCCA
The DNA here is from genome assembly GCF_021869965.1 of Rhincodon typus. Taxonomy (NCBI): domain Eukaryota; kingdom Metazoa; phylum Chordata; class Chondrichthyes; order Orectolobiformes; family Rhincodontidae; genus Rhincodon; species Rhincodon typus. Next base: position 25,337,487 of record NC_063363.1, on the reverse strand, counting down.
GGATAAACCATTAGATCTTCAGGATTTTGCGTTTGCTGATGTATTTGCCTTTTTCCAACATTGTTTTCCTGCTTCTGTTAATTTTAGTGAGCAGAAATACTGAATGGTGAAGCAACATGTTAAATATCAATAGGTTCACGAACAATCTCAAAATGCAAGACAGGAGTGAGTTAAAGAAGTCCATTTATGCCAAGTGCTGGGATGCAACATTGATGTTGAGGTAACACTCAGCTCTGATGACTTGTTGTCTCAAGAAATGCATCTGTTCTGTCTTGTTTCTGAATACTAAGAGTTTTGCATCAAAGTGCTTGGGGGATTTCTCAAATTCTCAGTACTTTTACCTAAATTCACTTCCTTCCTTGTTTATTAATTTTCTGTCTAATTGTGCTGCAACCAAACAGTGAATGGTTGAATCAGCTCAACAGCATTAATGTCCCTTATATAACCAGCTGCAAGTGTTAGTTATATTTAAATGGAATAAATTTTGCTTGCTTGCTTGCTTCAAGCCCCACCTCGAAAGCATTCATCATGTCCCCTAAGTCACACCTTGATTTTAAAATTGGATGTTCCTAGAACACACCCTCCTTTTCAAACCTCCTCCAATTATTTGAAAACTGAGAGTTCTTTCAGCTCGAGTCTTCTGTGCATCCTTAATTTTTTTTGTCCTTTCATTGCACCTGAGGACTAAGCCCCGAGATTCCTTCCTACAACTTCTCGATCTCACAACTGCCTTAAAATACTCCTTAAGAGGCATTTCTTTGACTCAGTTTTAGAGCACATGTTATATTTCATCCTTTGTTAGTTGTATTTCAGTTTTTATGTGATTACCTATTTGTATAGTACCCTGGGAAGCTATATAATTAAAAGTTGTTTTGGGGAAGCAGAGCCTTTTATGTATATCATTCATTATCCTTCCAGTATTGCATCCAATTAATCATTTTCCCGTGTAAGCTGCGATACTGTGTTTTGTGGCTATGTGTCTCTAGACAGCACTGCACCTGAATTGCTTGTGCTCGCATACATCTCACAACAAATAAAAGGTAAATCATCACAGTTTTACCAGATCATAGGGCTGCTTTCCCTTCAGTGAGAGCCGATGGGTGGTGAGTTTAACTCGAAGGTCACCATGGGGCAGTCAAATGAAGAGATTGAGAGGAGAGTCCATCATGGTAATCTCAACAAGTTTCAATTAGTGAAACTATTCCTCTCTGGCCTAGAGTTTTCGAGACCAGCTTTTCCCTTCAAAAGTGGCTCAGATCAGCAGTTTTAATTTTACCAGCCTTAGAAAACAAACTTGTGACATTCCAGTTCTTGTGGCTACATTTGCTATTAGAGCCTGTCTTTTACGTTTATGTGTATAATTGGCCAAAATTTTGTCAAAGATATCCTGTATTTTGTTTTCAAAAACAAGCTTCAGTTTCTTCACGCGAGTCTTGATGGAGTTCAGAGAATTCCTACAGAGTGGAAGTCCATGCCAACGTTCTGAAGAGCATCCCATCCAGACCCATCCCCTACCCAACCCTATTCTTGCAACCCTGCATTTCCTATGGTGAACCTACCTAGCCTACACATCTTTGGGCCATGGGAGGAAATCAGAGCAGCTGGAGGAAACCCATGCAGACACAGGGAGAATGTGCAAACTCCACACAGATTGTTATCTGAGAGTGCAATCGAAGCTGGGTCCCTGGCGCTGTAAGGCAGTCGTGTTAACTACTGAGCCACTGTGCCACCCATATGAGATGCTGAGTGTTTTTTGCTTTGAACCTCAGTAAGTGCACCGTGACTCAACAGGCTTGATTGGAGAATCAGTTAAGTATGGTCTGATATATTTCCTTCCCACATTGTTTTCTTAGTCTTTTGGTGTTTTTTATTTCCTATTTTTATTTTGAAGTAATAAGTGACCTACTCCTGCACGCTTGTTCTCTGCACTGATAGACCATCCGTCTCCACTAGACTGTTGCTACTAAAGAGTAGGCAGTCAGATGTATCTTTTACTTTCAAAGTTTATCACCATGACAAATTGCTGTTCCAGCTGATACTTTCTGTTTGACACTTAACACAGAAAGATGGTCTAAATTGCACATACACACAGCACTTTAGCAGTCAAAGCATTGTATTCAAGAAGCACTTTGATCATGATCACATTGCCGTAAAATAATAAAACCTACAATTGTGAGCGGCACTTCTGATACTGAATGTCTTGTTTTTTTTATTTCTTTTGTGACTCAGCAGCAGCAACAATTTATATTTATGTAGGCACTTTAATGTTATCAAATGTTCCAAGGTGCTCACAGCAGTACTTTAAATGAAATATGATATTGAGCCATGAAATGGAATGTAACTCCTCATTATGCCGATGTCATATTCAGGAACAGAATTCTACCAGGCTTTATACTCCATTTAAACTCGAGAGTATTGTATGCTTATATGACCCCTGATGTGATTTGTCTTTATAAAGTGACTTGATGTATCATGCTAATTTATTTTAAATTTTAGAATTACTTTCTCTACACTTTGTGTCACTAGCTGAGGCTCAGAGATAACTGAATTACTCCAGGTTCCAACCCTGCACTCAACTAAATATTTACTCAGTGAAAGGGACATCTGTTTTCTTCTTACCACTTCAGTATTGTGTCCTTACTTCCACTGAAGTATGATTAAGAATTGCAAATGCTTCAGCGCTCCACATCACTGTGCACCGCTCCAATGTATTTCACCCAAATACCTTCTGAAAAATACATTATTCTCTATGCAGTAATTGTCAAGAGTCCAGCCAGGTGGACATCATAAAATATGAGTTCCATCACTGGGGCTATTAACCTGGTCCAATCAGGAAGTCCTGGCTGACAGATATAAACAGGAATCTCAGGGGTTCTGTTCGGTCCAGGAGCTGGCTCTGAGCTAGCTATGTCTGGGTCATGTACACTTGGTGATGGGATACTGATTTCCATGAAGTTATTTCACTCCGTGCTGGGTTGCTTCACAAAATCCCAGCCTTAATGGGCAGCTGAACAGTCCATGAGCAGGACCAGTCATTCAATGCCACTCTGAACTGTTGAGACCTAAAGAAGGGCGGGTATGAATGATTCTCTTCATTTTCCTGCTCTATTTTTGAGGGCTAGCTGGTATAACACAATGTTAAAACATCAATAAGTATTAAAATCGCTCATCCAGCAATGGCCTGCAAAGCCATCATTCTGCGGTAAAGTTACTTAGCTGTTAAAATTTATTAATTGACACCAGTTTTTCATTTATCCCATTGCAAAAGTAGAAGTAAATTGGCTTGGCAGGTCACCTGGAGTGAACTGTCTCCGAGTTGTTTGCAAATACAATGTCAAATTAAATGTAGGCCATTAGATATTCTGCAACTCACAGCACAGGGACAATTTTTGCTTTCGGGATGGGAAACAGGAGCTGCACCCATATCTGAGTCACATATTCAAGCTGGAAAGAGTGTTCTGGGCTTGGAATTTTCACAGTGGGGTCCTTTTTATTGGCTTGGGACAAACCTGTCCAATTCAGTGTGACAAACGATTCTTGAAAGCCTTCTAGAAAGGCTAGAAGCAAGAGGAGACCCCAGTCATGGTAAACTCTATGTCAATGAAAGGTCAGTACAACATGTAAATGCCACTTGCAAAAGAAAAAGGATAAAATGTAGAAAGTGGTAAGGTTACTACTCCTGGAAATGAAAGTGATTTTTGAGTGTTTGGGGGAAGGATAGAGAGAGGTCAGGGATGGGGGTTTTGGCAAGGATGTGAGCCTTTTCCTGCACCCTCACCGTACAACCTGAGGCAGTGATGGTCTGTAGGCCTACCTGCAGAACTGGCACCACATCATGTCACTGGGTGCCCATCTCTACAAGGTAAGATGCCCTACTCTGTCATGTTACAGAACTGAAGGCCAACTGGAAAATCCTGTTGGATCTCATTAATTCCAGGTTTACATGGTTTTTAACTTGCCGAATGACCTCCCACATTGTGGGGGAAGAGATCTTGCTGGACTCCTAAACAGAGACAGTCAAAATTGAAGAGGCGAGAAACAAAGCTGGAAAATGGGGAATGCCGGTCAGCCTCGTAATTCCCCAAGGTCTTATCTATTTCCTGTCCTGACCTTGACAGAGATCCTGAAAATCATGCCCTTGATTGATATGTGTGTCCTCTGGGTTTTTCTGGAAAGAAAACGTGTCATTCCTCCATTTGATATCATTTAGTGTGGTCTAAAGAGTGCCTGAGATGTTGTAGAATGAAGGAAATGAATGGTGGATATATTTATTAAGGGTTAATTGTGTACAAAATGGTTGCATAGATAGGTTAGCCATTAATCATCGGACAAGAGTTTTATTTAAGACAGTGCTTAATTGAAATATAGCTCTCACTAAAAGTATGGGCTTAGACTCTGTTTAAATAGTTATCTTGAGGTATACAATACCATTCATCAGGCTGGACTTTGCACACAATTAAGTATAAAATGAGTGTTAGTCTTTGAATGCTGCAAAGAGAAAATCTATAACTCCATCAAGGGAGATGGAACTTAACTGAATTATTTAAACTGAAGTTTAGACTTGTCCTGTTTATATTGTGAGAACTGTGTAAACATCAATAAGTAAAGAAAATATTGTTCTGTTGTGGCAATAGAACAAATGATACTCACTGTTACTCGGACGTGTCTTTGCTTGTTTCATGTTGACACGTTTGTCCTGCAACTCATGCACTCAAAATTTATATTGGGTTTTATGGGATGAATGTATACAATGTATGCTGTTTAATTCCACTGGCTGCAATGTAACTGAATCAGATACTGTACAGAATGGATGACAATTACTTACTGTCTGCTTTAGGTCTCCCCCAAGATCAGTTTCAACCTTCACAAATAAAAGATGGATGTGACATCCTACCCTTTTATATGCTGAGAATAAACACTGCAAAAATAATCTCTACCATCACATGCTATCGGCTTAAAGAGTTGCACTTGCGTAGAAGTGCAGTCGGGACTTTAGTATCAAATCAGGCACAATAAGATATGTTCAATGAAAGAAAGATAGGATTTAGTAAAGGAAAAGAAAAAGCACAGAATAGTTGTAAATAAATCAACATTTATAATAATTGTTTCTGATTTTAACGAGGCTGCATGCATGTAATTTTCAGGCTGAGAGAGGTATTAATTAACACAATATTACACTGTTAAAAGTGTACACTCACTTGAACTTTTTTCTTTGGCACTTTCATGCAAGACCAGAAACGTATCACTACTCAATGCACCTGAAGAGTGAGTCATACAGAGAGATAGCATTTTCTGAAAGTTCAGTGTCGAGTGCTATATTTCAGCAGCACCTTTCATAATCTCCATGGTTGATGACACATCTGCCTTTACCTGAAGTTGCCCTTGTATTTGTGCATAAGGAGCATGATGAGTCCAATGATGACTATAACAACATGTTATGTACATTTATAGCATTCTGACTTTGTTCAATCTGCTTGCATTTTTGACCTTTGAATCAGCCCTTTATTGTACAAGTATCTCCCCACTGCTGTGATCTCAATTGTAGAAAATCATCTCTGCGATATCCGCATATAAATCTACTCTTCTCACCAACCTCAAATTCCACGGTATCTCCCACCGCCACCCCACCCCAGCCTCCCCCACCAAAGTTTAGTGTTGCGGATAAACAGATGTCTTTCTCAGCATTTCTGGGGAGACTATGGCCTCATTTTATTATTGCTGGACTGTTAATCCATAGGCCCAGGTAATGTTCTGGGGGCTCGAGTTGGAATCCTGCCTCGGCAGATGGTGGAATTTAAATTCAATACATATCTGGAGTTAAAAGTCTAATGATGATCATGAATCCATTGTTGATTGTTGGAAAAACCTATGTAGATCAGTAATGCCGTTTAGGGAAGAAAATCTGTCTTCCCTACCTGGTCTGGCCTGTATATGACTCCAGACCCTCAGCAACGTGGTTGACTCTTAACTGGCGTCTGGGCAATTAGGAATGGGCAGTAAATACATGCCTAGCTAGTGAAGCCCATGTCCCTTGAATGAATTTGAAAAAAGTTCACCTTAACCAGATATTTCAGGGAAAAAAAAGACTGTGTCTGACCATGACTCAAGATTCATTCCAGTAACTCACTTACTCAGTAAATAACGAATGTCAAAGAGTAAGTTTACAGTAATGTACAGAACATTAATTGCAAAAATGGAAAACCAAATTCGTCAAACTCTTACCTTCTGTGTCACATTTTCATGACTTTTGAGAAGCATTGCTTTGACTCCATGTCCCCTCACTGTGCTGCACCTCAAATAAGGAATTATTAAATGCACATTTCAGCAACTTTGGTAAAGTACCTCGAATGGCAACTGGCACTGGAATCATGTGAGAGTTGGGGGTTGGTGAGAAGAGTGGATTTATATGCGGATATCGCAGAGATGATTTTCTACAATTGAGATCACAGCAGTGGGGAGATACTTGTACAATAAAGGGCTGATTCAAAGGTCAAAATGCAAGCAGATTGAACAAAGTCAAAATGCTATAAGTGTACAAAACATGTTGTTATAGTCATCATTGGACTCATCATGCGCCTTATGCACAAATACAAGGGCAACTTCAGGTAAAGGCAGATGTGTCATCAACCATGGAGATTATGAAAGGTGCTGCTGAAATATAGCACTCGACACTGAGCTTTCAGAAAATGCTATCTCTCTGTATGACTCACTCTTCAGGTGCATTGAGTAGTGATACGTTTCTGGTCTTGCATGAAAGTGCCAAAGACCTGATATTGAATCTGAAATGACTTGCTCTCCTTCCACAGTAGAAAGCAACATCAGAAGCAATTGTGGCAATTAATTGATCAGACTGCTACTTTATTTGATGAAAGTAATTCTCAATTACGATCAATTTGTGCTGCTTACCCTAGCAATTTGTGTCTCCTTTTTTACCTGCCCTGCTTTTACTGCAGTCAACTAATCATTTGTTTTGAAGAAAAAAAATGGCAGACAAAATTATATTTAAAAAGAAACGAAAAACTGTAGATACTGGAAAACTGAAACAAAAGCAAAGATCTGAAGAAACTTGAACTGAAAGACAGTGGATGTTGTAAATCAGGAACAAAAACAGAAGTTGCTGGAAAAGCTCAGCAGGTCTGGCAGCATCTGTGAAGACAAAATCAGAGTTAACGTTTCGGGTCTGGTGACTCTTCCTCAGATTTCAAGAAGGATCACTGGACCCAAAATGTTAACTGATTTTTTCTTCACAGATGCTGCAAGACCTGCTGAGCTTTTTCAGCAACTTCTGTTTTTGTTTCTGAAGAAACTTAACAGATCTGGCAACATTTGTGGAGAGAGAAACAGAGTTAATGTTTTGAGTCTGGTATTACACTTCTTTGGAGTCATATTGGACTCAAAATGTTAACATAGTTACAGGATGGTCATGACTGGGAGTTAAATATCCAAGTGTACCAGACTATTCAGAAGGACAGACAGGAAGGTAAGGGAGGTGGTGTAGCTCTGATATTCAAGGATGACATCAGGGTGGTGCTGAGAGATGATATAGGTTCTATGGAGAATGAGGTTGAATCCATTTGGGTGGAAATTAGAAATTCTAAGAGGAAAAAGTCACTGATAGGTGTAGTCTATAGGCCACCAAATAATAACGTCACATTGGGGCGGGCAATAAACAAAGAAATAACTAATGCCTGTAAAAATGGTACAGCAATTATCATGGGGGATTTTAATCTACATGTAGATTGGTCGAACAAGCTCGGTCAGGGTAGCCTTGAGGAGGAGTTCGTTCAGTGTATCCGTGATAGTTTTCTTGAACAGTATGCAATGGAACCAACGCGGGAGCAAGCTATCCTAGATCTGGTCCTGTATAATGAGACAGGAATAATTAATGACCTCATAGTTAGGGATCCTCTTAGAAGGAGTGATCACAGTATGGTTGAATTCAGAATACAGATGGAGAGTGTGAAGATAAAATCCAATACCAGAGTCCTGTGCTTGAACAAGGGGAACTACAATAGAATGAGGGAGGACTTGGCTAAAGTAGACTGGAAACAAAGATTTTATGGTGGGACAGTTGACGAGCAGTGGAGGACTTTCAAAGCAATTTTTCAAAGTGCTCAGCAAAAGTATATTCCAATGAAAAGGAAGGACTGTAAGAAAAGGGGTAATCTGCCATGGGTGTCTAAAGAAATAAGGGAGGCTATCAAATTGAAAGAGAAGGCATACAAAGTGGCCAAAAACAGGATGAAATAGAAGATTGGGAAAACTTTGAAGGTCAACAGAAAGCCACAAAAAGAGCTATAAAGAAAAGTAAGATAGAACATGAGAAAAAACTAGCACAGAATATAAAGACAGATAGGAAAAGTTTCTATAAATATATTAAACGAAAAAGAGTGGCTAAAGTAAACGTTGGCCCTTTAGAGCATGAGAAGGGGAATTTAGTTGTGGGATATGATGAAATGGCTGAGGCATTGAACAGGTATTTTGTATCGGTCTTCACAGTGGAGGACACTAATAACATGCCAGTAATTGACAAAGAGACGAAGGTAGGTGAGGACCTGGAAACAATCATTATTACGGAAGAGGTAGTGTTGAGCAAGCTAATGGAGCTAAGGATTGATAAGTCTCCTGGCCCTGATGGAATGCATCCCAGGGTACTAAAAGAGATGTCGGGAGAAATAGCAGGTGCACTGGCGGTAATTTTCCAAAATTCGCTGGACTCTGGGGCAGTCCCAGCAGATTGGAAAACAGCAAATGTGACGCCACTATTTAAAAAGGGAAGTAGACAAAAGATGGGGAATTATAGACCAGTTAGCTTAATCTCTGTAGTGGGGAAGATGCTTGAGTCTATTATCAAGGAAGAAATAGCAAGGCATCTTGATAGAAATTGTCCCGTTGGGCAGACGCAGCATGGGTTCATGAAGGGCAGGTCATGCTTGACAAATCTTTTGGAATTCTATGAAGACATTATGAGCAAGGTGGACAATGGGGACCCAGTGGATGTGGTGTACCTAGATTTCCAAAAGGCCTTCGACAGGGTGCTGCACAAGAGGCTATGGCATAAGATAAGGATGCATGGCATTAAGGGTAAAGTATTAGCATGGATAGAGGATTGGTTGACTAACAGGAAGCAAAGAGTGGGGATAAATGAGTGCTATTCTAGCTGGCAGTCAGTGACTAGTGGTGTGCCTCAGGGATCGGTGTTGGGACTGCAATTATTTACAATTTATATAGATGATTTGGAGTTGGGGACCACGTGTAGGGTGTCAAAGTTTGCAGATGACACTAAAATGAGTGGCAGAGCAAAGTGTGCAGAGGACTGTGAAACTTTGCAGAGGAGCATAGATACATTGAGTGAGTGGGCAAAGGTCTGGCAGATGGAATACAATGTAAATAAATGTGAAGTCTTACATTTTGGTAGGAGTAATAGTAAAAAGGATTATTACTTGAATGGTAAAAAGTTGCAGCATGTTGCTATGCAGAGGGACCTGGGTGTCCTTGTGCATGAATCACAGAAGGTAGGTTTGCAGGTACAACAAGTAATTAGGAAGGCAAATGGAATTTTGTCCTTCATTGCTAACGGGATTGAGATTAAAAGCAGAGAGGTTATGTTGCAGCTGTACAAGGTGCTGGTGAGGCCACACCTAGAGTACTGTGTGCAGTTTTGGTCTCTTTACTTGAGAAAGGATGTACTGGCACTGGAAGGGGTGCAAAGGAGGTTCACTAGGTTGATTCCGGAGTTGAAGGGGTTGGCTTATGAGGAGAGACTGAGTAGATTGGGATTATATTCATTGGAATTCAGAAGATTGAGGGGGGATCTTATAGAAACATATAAAATTATGAAGGGAATAGATAAGATAGAAGTAGAGAGGATGATTCCACTGGCAGGTGAAACTAGGACAAGAGGGCATAGCCTCAAGATTAGAGGGAGCAGATTTAGGACTGAACTGAGAAGGAACTTCTTCACCCAGAGGGTTTTTAATCTATGAAATCCCTTGCCCAGTGGAGTAGTTGATGCTACTTCAGTAAACGTTTTTAAAGATAAGGTAGATTTTTTTTGAACAATAAAGGAATTAAGGGATACGGTGAGAACGCGGGTAAGTGGATCTGCGTCCACGAAAATATCAGCCATGATCTTATTGAATGGCGGAGCAGGCTCGAAGGGCCGGACGGCCTACTCCTGCTCCTCACTCTTATGTTCTTATGGATGTTCTCTCCATAGATCCTGCTAGACTCGCGAAGTTTCTCTTGCACTTTCTGTTTCTATTTGAAAATAAATTGGGTTCCCTATGCTCATTTGTGAAGTAACTGCACAGAGGCCAGTATCCTTTCACCAAGTCACCCTTTATTTATATGTGGAAAGTCCTTGATACTGGTCAAGCTCTCTCAGAGTGAGCAGAACCTTTGACACTCCTCCTTTAATCTGTCAGCCAGGGCTCCCTATTTGGATCAGATTAACAGCCCCAATTAAGGAACACGTGGCTGACCTCAATATAATCACTACAGTTCATACTTATTGTAATTACCAGTCTGAGATTTTGCTCCTCTCCTGTTCCAGATGAAACGTGTGGAAAACAGATGCAAATAATCGAGTCAAGAGTCATATAGCATGGAAACAGAGCCTTCTGCCCAACTCATCCTTGCTGACCAGGTTTCCCAACCAAAGTATCAGCAAGGTTAAAACACAGCCTGTTTGCTCCAGTCCCTGCTGAATGGCTGACAAGGAAAATGAAGGAAATATTTCCCTTCCCTCTCTGACCTAAACCGAGGCTTCCATTCATCATATTTTTTCAGCCATTGAGACAAATGCTGAGACAGGCCTTGGGTATTACAGTGAGCTATTAGTTGGTGAAGTGAAAAGAAAAGACGATCAATCTCTGCTCTTCTAGGTTCCGTTCTTATGTTCAGTTTTCAGTCTTTTAGCAACAACGGAGATGTGTATGTGTATATGGTGGGGTTGGGTTGGAAGCTGTTGTGGCACAGTGGTGGATCTTTACCTCTAAGACAGCAGACCATGGATCAAGTCCTACCTGTTCCAGAGGTGTGTGATAACATCTCTGAACAGATTGATTGGAAAGTAGGTTTTTTTGGGAGGGTTAGGGCAGGGGAATGGGGAGCATTTGGGGCAACTGGTGTACAGAACTATAAGTCAAAAATCTTATTAATGCATTTCTTTATTATTTTGAAGACTGCCATAGTTCTCTAATGCCTTTCTATTGCTATCTCTGCTGCACATTTCAAAACGCAATAATGCTGTTAGACAAGCCCAGCTGTAGTACTAGGAGCTAGTGAGGAGGTTCCAAGCATTCTGCTTCTAATCGTGTTTACAGCCACTGCATAATGCATACAATTAAATTAACCCATGTTTACACGTTCCAAAATCACAGTTCATAAAACCAAATGAACATTTCAGTGAATATTCACTTTGTATAAAAAAGCTGTTTAAGAATATCAGCCCAGACGTTGCAATCGGTAGTGAGCGAATGATTTTCTTTCACCAAGTTTACAATTTCTGTGGGATTTCATATTGCTAACTGCAGTGATTTGAGATAAAACAGTGTAACATGCTTCAGGGGGAGTCTGAGATCTGTGTTAACACAATGGGTATTTTTTTGCCCATCATTTTGAAGAATCGTACCTAAGATCACAACATTTGACGATGTAAGGCATTGATGCCAATTGTGCAGAAAGCAGAAATTCAAAATATGTCGACTAGGACACTAGTCTGTCACCATTGTAGCACAGTTCATGTGGCATGTCTTGACTATGGGGTCCTATTGCAGGTAGTCATGTGTGCGCCAGAAACATGTAGACATAGTGGAAGTCAAACAGCATCTAATACCAATTTGGCACAGTTGCATGTTTTGAACCCTGCAGATCAGGGAAGCCCCCTCAATTAGTCATTCTCAACCTTCATGTTTTCAACTGTAGAGAGGGACTCTTTACTATTGCCATCTTAAAACAAAATTACCATGACATTCCCAACTTGATGCTTTTGATGGCCCTTTGCAGATACAGAATTGGTAGAAGAATTGTTTTCCGTAATATTGGGAGGTGTTATGGAAAGTTTTGAATTTGCAACGGATTGTCACTTGACCTTGACATGAAAGTCAGAGCAGCTGGAAGGCATATGCGAGGGTTGAAAAAAAGACTGCTTCAATTTTGGGAGCTGTTGTCGCAGTTCCTCTTGAACAGTCACGTGACTTGTAGATGGAGCACAGACAGCAGTAAGGGGACTTTATGATTCGAGGGAGGAGGGTGCTCTCAGTCAAAGGCCCTAACCATCAAGTGTCTTTACAAAGCACTTCTGTGACCTCTACTAAAACAAGGAGCAGGATCTGATGAACTGACATTTCACCAAAGTATATGGTAGGAGAGGATATTTGAAGATGCATTCACAGCCCCAGTCACCCCATGTAATGTCATTGAACCATTTTCTACACTGCAAATAGGTCCTCAGGGTAAGATGTCCGAAACGGAACCATGGAGACATGCAGCCATTCATAAGTTGTACCTTGAGGATCTCTGAGCACTGCATTTGTAAACCTGGAAGCCCTCTTTAGCTCCCATTTTCCCTCTCCTACCAGAAGTTTCCTAAGATTACAATATGCTCACATGCTCATATACACATGTACGCTCTCATTTTCACGCACACATATGTTCAGATGTTCACACATACGCACGTTATCTCACACCTCACACATTCACACGTGCCAAGCTTATATGCTCACACTCTCAAGTTCACTCATTCATTCTGAGATGCAGGCTAAAATCTTGCTGTTGAGCAAGTAACACCAACTGTGTGTGTGCCAACCAGACAAGGAGAGCAGTAATTGTGCAATGCAATATCAGGCCTAGTTGAAGTTTCTGCTATCAGTCTGTACTAGAGTATGCAACATCATGCACTGAAAGCAAAATAAAGGGAGCAGTAAAAAAGATAGAATTAAAAAAGAGAGGGGAAGATTAAAAAGTAAAAGTTAAAAATAGTTTTCCGATTTTCCAACTATGATTACAGAGTAAAGGAATGAAATTTTACAATTTTAAAATTTTACAATAAGTTTTTCACATCAGAGAAGATTTTCTGCCAGTAATTAAGACTTGATACACTGTTAAAGATTCACGCACACTTTAGTGAAGAAGCCCTAACCTTTATTGTGTGTTTAGTGAGCAACAATTTGATAAATATTGCTACTTGACACCCATCACTTAAGAAACTGATGAATCCCATTATGATTCCCGCTGATGGTAATTGATTGATAGCAGATTCCGGTGAGAAATCTGGGTCGCTACATCATGAAAGTTTTATTTTTGCAGTTTGATTGCCGTGGTAGTTAGTAACCGAATTTATGTGTACAAAGTTACCAATGTTTAACAAAAGGACATACATTTATTACACAAAAGAAGGTAAGTTATTAATTTAGAAAAAAATCAACATAACAAACAGAAAAAAACAACTCTTTTCCTAACAATACCCTTTACAAACTCTCAACCCAGTGAAGTACCGCTCCTTATTAATTTCCTAATTACCTGATGAGTTTACAAACATTTCCTTTTGGTGACTTCCCATGTATTCACCAGATATGATTCCTACCATTATTGTCTGTCTCAAAGATGCATAGACACCAATTACTTAACTGACTTTTTTCTAAATGAACTTTAAGAAAATCTTTGTGTACTTAAACTGCTGAAACAATTTAAAAACTTCTTTCCACCCCTGCAAGCTTAGACTGCCGCAATTGAAAAACTGACCTTCTTGAGTCTGAAACTGTTCTTTTCAATTGAAACTGGATTCTGGCCCCCAGCTGTCTTCTGTATATAATAAAAGTTTAACTTTTTAAACATTTCATCAATGAACTCCCTTGGTAGTTTATCTAGTAATTTAGCTTAAGTCACATGTTTTGTTGGAAACTATGTTTGATATTCATTTTTTTAAAAATGGTTTTCTGACCACTTTTTCTTAAAACTTTCTGTCACGGAATTTTAACTAAAATCCATTCATCTCTACTTTAACATAAAATCATAAATGAAAATAATGTATCATAAACCATCATCTCAATCCCTTGATGAAGTACTAGTGAAGCTTTTGGAGAAGCATTTTGAAAGCAATTCCTGGTATTCACCTTTACTCCAAGTATGCAGCTGCCACAATAATGTTGAGCACTGTTACCCTCTCCTGTATTCTTTCTGCAAAATCTAGGCAACTTATTTCATGACGTAGGAACAAAAATCAAAAATTAATATCTGCTTCAAGCATGTGACTGTTGAGAATGAGTTCGGAAAATTTTCATAACAGTCAGAAGGCGAGAGAATTGGCATTGGTTAGCACAGAAAATGGTCGAAGTAAGAAGTTTGTGATTTTTGTTATCAAGCCCAGGGACGCCTCTCAACCAGGGCCCATTTTCAGTATTTGTGGGACTTCCTAAAACAAGCGTGAGAGGGAGGGGCAAAGCATGTGTGATTCAGTGAAGGCCATTATGAGCATTTTTTTTCCTATTGGTTGGCTTTTCCTTTCTAAGTCACAATCACCCAGGAAAACCATTTCTAAGAACTTAAATTAGCTGTGCATAATTAGTGTAAAATCTGTTGGAAATTAATCTTTGGGAATTTTGTAGACTTAGCACACTTTGTGTGTTTTGTCTGACTTGTAGTGAGAGAATATTCAAGAAACAAAGCTGCCATCCTGTTACCAAAGGATTGTGTGTTCTCTCTCTCAGTTAAGTCAGAAATATATTGAAAGGCCTTGTTCATGAAAGACTAGATTTTTGAAATAATTATTAATCATTGACCATCTGAAGGTCTTTTTGAGCGCTTCGAAGATGGTTTTTGTAGATTATCTTCTGTGGTCTGTTAAATTTCAGACACCTTCAAAAACCTTGGTTTGTAATTTCCGAGTAAGAAAAGCTATGCGTTTCACTTATGATCCGATATTTTTGATTACAGAGAGAGAATCTTATGGGGTTAGAAAGAATTATAGATTCCTGTCACCAGTATAGCTGCAAATAATTGTTAAATAATGCTTGAGGCTTCAATAAATAACAAGTCACAAATGGACAATGTATATGAGAGGGTTTTGGATGGAGGAAGGAAGAGTTTTATTGAGAACAAAGGCTACCTTGAGAGTTGAAACCAGCCCTGTGATTCATTCAGATATTTTGAATGATTTTAGAAGCATTGAGCAATGCTTGAGATTTATGAGTGTGGACAGAGCCCTGAGTCGAGATTACATGTGAACCTTAAATCATTGCAGGCTATCTACAGAGCACAGTGAAGGCAGTAGCATGATAATGGTGAGAAGCGACTGAAACTCATCAGCTAACATTTGTCTTGAAGTTATATGGCATCTTATAGCAATGTCGCACCAGTGTGTGTCCGCTTTTCTCCATCCCCGCACCCCTCCCCATCCTCATAGAATGTATTGAGATATTGTTAAACTTAAAACTATGTCCTGAGCAGCAGGGAAGATATTGTTTTTTAGAAGTTTTAAATTTGCCAACTTATTTCTACTGTATTACCCGTTGTAAGAGTCATATAATAGAAAAGGATGCAAAGAGGAAAATTAGATATGCAAAAGTTTAATGCAAGGCAAAAATCTTTGTCAATTTCTGATATTCTTTAAAATCCTTGCAGGGCTTTTGAGTAGCATCTTCTCATCAGCTTTCTGGAAATATTTCTGTGCTTCAAGTTCACCATTGCATTTTCACCTTAATATATAAAGTGAAAGCTTAAAGTCAGAGCCAATGAGAAACTAACTTTAGATCTGCCTATAATCTAATTAGCCACTTCTCGTTGCTAAGTGCAGCCTGAAATAATATTTTTGAAGCTGTACTACAAATTCATTTGTGCAGAACTAATTTATTGAAACAGAGAAGGGTTTTCATTTTCCAATCGTTGACTGTTGACCGCAAGCTGTGAATGTGTTCAGCTGAAAACTTTAGGCTGTTAGCCCTCACTCTCTCATCAAATGCATTACAAGCTCTCTTTCACTTTTGCATGGTGATACAGTTTATAATTAGTACCACTTCTTTCTGCAGAAACGGAACAACTGTCTTTAATCTTCCTTGTCATCTGCATCATGACAATCCATGTTAGCTAACTAGTCACAGTTTATTTCTAATGGAGAAAGGATGCAAATTTCCTTGTCTGTATTAGATGAAGAAATAATGAAGATAAAGTAGATCTATTTGTGTTAGTGTGGTAGTTGAGTGAAAACACTTTATAGGAAATTCATATTCAATTAAAGAGCCATCCATAACTTATGTAATAAGTTCCTGTTAAATATACAATACATACATTTCTGTGGGACCAAACATTGAACTTAATTCAGCCCCATTTCTCTCAAAAGTGTTTCACTCATGTAAGAATTATAATTAAACTCCAAATGCATGTTTATTACATTCTGCAACATGGTGCTAAGATTTCAGGTTCCATTTCATTTTCCCAAATTTCTTCTCAGAATGTTGAAATTTCTAGCAATGTTAGCATTTATTGAAGTGCTGCAGCACATTTTTATTTATTCATTCACAGGATGAGGGTGTCTCTGACTAGTCCAGCATTTGCTGCACATCCCTAATTACCCAGGGACAGTTAAAACTCAACCACATGGCTATGGATCTGGATTTGCTCCCAGAATGTGTGAGATGATGAGTTATAGGTTTTTGAGCAAGCAGTAATGAAAATGCAGGAACGATATTCAGGTTGCTGCAGACATCATGGCTTTCACTGAACACTGCATGTAATGGTAATAGCTGTTTTAGGGAGGGAGGTGCTGTCAGCATAACATTAGTAATTTGGTGCTGTTTATTACTGCAATTTTCATGTGCAGTTGTTGGAGGAGTTGGATATTGAATGCAGTTCAAGGGGTGCTGATGAAGCAAATTTGGCATGAGTTGTGTTGACCTTGAATGTTGCTTCAGCTGCACTCAGGAGTTGAGTATTTCATTACTCTCCTGATTTGAACTTTGTGGTTAATGAGCAGGCATTTAGAGAACAAGAGGTCAGCCACTTGTTACAGGGATCCCAGCTGTAAGAGTAGAGCAAATGCTTTGGTACACTTTGGCAAGTGGCTCACCTCCTGATCTCTCAGTGATAAGATTGTCCCTGAGGACATTGAAAATGGGTGGATTGGCAGCTGTGGTACCTCAAAGGGAGATAGCTTGACTTTCATTTGTTATGGATGAATTTTGGCTGTCATTTATATGGCAGAAAATATGATTGCTGTGTGTCAGCCCAAGCCAGAAGCTTTTCTAGATCCCAAAGTAGGCTGGCCTGCTTAAAAAGACTACTTATTAAACATTAGGTGGTTGATACCCTCACATTGGGCAGATGTCCATTCCATAGACAAATTGCACATTTGAATTGTACCATTAACTTGTTTTCCTCCAAGGGGTTATTTGAATATCACAAATGAATGTTGTTGTGCACAATATTTCCATACTGAATTGAGAATTCTGCTGCAGTCCTACTATGTTAGATATTGCAACAAGGAGAAACTTTTCTTGACCATTTTCAAAATGAAGGTGATTGGAGTGCAGGCAATAACATAGCAACATTATTAATCATGTTTTTGTCCCTGTCTTTTGATCTGATTTACATTTTTATTGTGTCTTCAATAAAGAAAAAGTTGGCTGTTGCACTCTAGAGATACTTAGGATAGAGGCAAGCAAAATTAATGCAGTTAGCAGAGCTACAGTTGAATAGTTAAATCGCGAAAGAGGAAGTAACATTAGAGTTTGGGGGAGAAGTTTTAAAACATGCAGATGAGGCAACTACAAGATGGCAGGACAGTGTACTGTCCCTGGACTAGAATGATCTTAGCTAATGTTCTGGTTCAAATCCCAGGTTCAAATTACAGCATAGTGCTTTTCTGATGAAGGGTCTAGGCCCGAAACGTCAGCCTCTCTGCTCCTATGATGCTGCTTGGCCTGCTGTGTTCATCCAGCCCTGCACCTTGTTGTTTCAAATTACAGCATAGTGTGATTTGTATTGAATTAACATTAATTAAATATATGTGGAATATAAAGCTAGTCCCAGTAGTGTTGACCATGATGCTATCATCCAGTATCATAAAAACCCAATCTGTTTTGCTGAAATCATTTAGAGAAAGAAATCTGCACGACAGCATGTCTCAATCTTAGCTGCCTTCTGAAAAAGGATTAGCAAACCACAGTTGTAGCAAACAGAGTTGGGCAACATATTCCTTGAAATAATAGAAGAAAAAACCAAAAGCACTGCTTCTTCCTTTGGAGCAGACAGAATAGAGTGTCCTTTATTGTCACATGTACTCCAGTACAGAAGTACAGGAGTACAGTGAAAAGATTTTACAATGGCTGCCTTTAATGGTGCCATCTTAGGTACGGTGGCTCAGTGGTTAGCACTGCTTCCTCACAGTGCCAGGAGCCCAGGTTCAATTCCACCCTTGGGCAATTGTCTGTGTAGAGTTTGCACATTCTCCCCGTCTCTGCGTGGGTTTCCGCTGGGTATTCCAGTTTTCTCCCACAGTTCAAAGATGTGCAGTTTAGGTGGATTGGTCATACTAAATTGCCTGTAGTGTCCAGGGCTGTGTAGGTTAGGTGGATTAGCCATGGGAAATGTGGGGTTACAGGGCAGGTGGGTGAGCTTGTATGGACTTGTTGGGCCAAATGGCCTGTTACTATGCTGCATGGATTCTATCATTGTATAAAGTACTGGGGCACAAATCTTACAGAGTAAAATAAAACTGCTATACAAATGAGGATGAAAAGAAATGTATAAGCATCACTTTCAGTGTCTGAGAATGAGTTAGGAATGAGATTGTTATAACATAGTGAAAAGGATTTAAATTACAGTCCTATAAACAGTTCCTAACAGCAGCAGCTCAGCACGTGGCGACAGGCCCAAGCCTAGCAATTGTCCCGCATCATTTCACCTCGCCACTCCTCTCCAGGACATCTAGATTCCCCTCATGCCGCTCTGGGATTGGAGATTCCCCTGCTGCCAACACTTTGGGAATCAGGCCGGCCCATGCTTACCCTGCTGCAGTCACTCTGGTTCTTGGCCCAGCCCACACTCGTTCTGCTGTTGTCGGTCCGGGATTCCGGACAGAGTTAGACATTGGACAAATCATGAGAAAGAGAAAATGCAAATGAATGAGCAGTAGGGGTCAGGTTTGGGCAGTTGTATCCAAGATTTATTTAGAGCTATGAAGATTTATTGCTGGAGAAGTGAGTCTTTGTGAAAAGTAGAAACTGGAACAAGAAAATTAAGTAACTATTTACAGACAATGAATTAGGTTGAAAAATTCATTCTCGAGGTTTCAATTTTTTATATTATTTGAAAAATGATGTCAACAAGATTAGGGGGGAACCTGACTATCATAAACATTTAAATGCAAATATTTTATCAGAATAATGGAAACATTTCCACCAATAAATGTGAAATTACACTTTCAGGGCTAGAGGTTGCTCAACAATAATCAGAAGCTCATAGATTGATAAAGTCATACAGTAGGGAAACTTAGGAAGCTCAGAACAATACTTGAAAACTCCATAACATCTCAAGTGAGATGGAGTGGATTTATTTAGTCTGGATGAGCTAGAAGCACTGAGAGCAACTTCTAGATGTCTGTGTTCCACTACCCATATGTAGACTCCAGACGTCACCACCAATGTCACAGAAGTTATGTATGTGAACATAAAATCTAGGCCACTACAAACAGTTTAATAAATGCGAGGCATTGATATACAAAACCAGCTTCACAAGTTGATGTAATTTATTCTATAGAAGAATGCTTCAAGAAGACCACTATCATTCCGGTGCCAAAGATAAGTCATGCAGCTTGCCTCATTGACTAGCGCCTGGTGGTCCTGACATCCATAATTACAAAGTGCTTTATCAAATTGCCTTAATCCTTTGCAATTCGCCTAGCGGCAAAACAGGTTCAAAGCAGACGCCATCTCTCTGGCCCTACACTCATCCCTGGAATATCTGGTTAACAAGGATAACTATGTCAGGTTCCTACTTATTGACAACAATTCCACCTTCAACACCATAATTCCAAACAAACTTATCTTTAAACTCTGACACCGAGGTCTTGGCTCCCTGCTCTGTAACTGGATCCTCAACTTCCTAGCACATAAACCACAATCAGTAAGATTAGGTGACAACGCTTTTTCCATCATAATCCTCAACACCGATGCCCCACAAGGCCACATACTCAGCCCCTACTCATGACTATGTGGCCAAATTATGCCCCAGCTCCATTTACAAGTTTGCTGAGGACACCGCCATTGTAGGGCAGATCTCAAACAACGACAAAACAGAATACAGGAATGAGATTGAGTGTTTAGCGGCATGGTGTAAAGACAACAATTTCTCTATCAATGTCAGCAAAATGAAACAGCTGGTCATTGACTTCAGGAAGCGGAGTAGAGTCCTGGGAATGATGATCACCAACAATCTGTACTAGCCTACCCACGTTGATGAAATGGTCAAGAAGACACAACAACATCTCTACTTCCTCAGGAGGCTAAACCAGGCCATTTGGCCCATCAGCCCATCATCAGCCCTCCGGAGAGCATCCCACCCAGACCCTCTCCCCTACCCTTTCCTTGTAACCCTGCATTTCTCATGGCTGATCCATCTACCCTGCTGACTCCTGGATACTATGGGCAATTTAGCATGGCCAATCACTTAACCTGCACATCTTTGGAGGAAATTCAAAGGGAGGAGGAGAATGTGCAAACTGCAGACAGAGAGCTGCCTGAGGCTGGAACTGAGCCCACGTCCCTGGTGCTGTGAGGCAGCAATGCTAATCACTAAGCCACTGTGCTGCCTCACTGAAAGAACAGAACAGCTCATTATCTTAATGAATAGCAGAGTTGGCTTGAAGGGCTGAATGGCCTACTCATCCTAATTTGTATGTTCATACAAGCATTCCAGCTGGCAATAAGAACTCACATTCTTTCTTTTGTCATTGGTTTGGCAGATAGATTAGGATATTAGAAATGGAATGAAGGCAGCAAATATGATTCTCAGTCGCTGCTGTGTGCACTTCTATTGCTTAGTAATGGGAATGTGAGATGGTGATGGAATTGATTTCAGATGGGTGGACTAATTTTAAAACAGACACTTTTAAACTGTAGTTTTCAGTGGGAATAGAAAGGGATGGGTTTCATTCTCTTCCACTTCATCATATAAATGAGTTCTGTATTTGACATGGCCCATGTCACTTGATATGAAATGAAATTGTAGTCTGTATAAAACAAATATAATGTGCCACAGAACTGTAGAAGATGGGTTTGTGCTAATAGTTCCTTACAGCACCAATTTATAGTTTCAGTAAGGTCAAAGACTGCTACATAGAGAGGCAAGAAATGATGTGGAGGCTTACCTCCTATAAAATTTCTAACAGCTGGGTCAAATATTATATTGGTAGATCAGATGAATCAATTGCCTGACAGGGTCAGGAATACAGCAAGAAATAGGGTCAGATGAAAAGAAAGAATATGTAACAAAAAATATTACTTAATGGAGTACCAGGCTTGGGACTGAACTATCTATTTCTGGTCCTATTTCTTGTGCTTTCATAAAACAAGGCAGACAAAAAGCCAGAAACAGATCAGGTAGTATCTTAATGAATAGGAGAGTTGACTTGAGCTGCTGAATGGCCTACTCATCCTAATTTGTCTGTTCATATCGCAAGGCAGCTCATTGGTTAGCAGGGATAGGGTAGGTGTGTGTGTCTGGGTGGAGTGCTCTTCGGAGAGGCACTGTGGACTTGATGGGCCGAATGGTAATAAGAAATATGAAACAAGGAGAAAATGTCTCCAATCTGTACCAAGCTGAAATGACTCATACCAATCCAGTAAATGGAATATTTTTAACATATTAACAAAACCATTCCATTGATGTTCCATTTAAGTCCTTGAATGAATACATTTAATTTCTTCAGTGGTTCTAAATCCAAACTAAAGCATTTCATTCAGCATTTTTTTTTAATTCAAAACGGAGGCAGAATTGGAAAATATGTATGTGCACCATTTTTATGTCTCTGAACTTCCATTTTTATTAGATCAGCAGTAACATTAAATCAGCACCACCTAAAAATGCAATTGGGACATTACTTTAGGTGAGACTGTGTGAAGCTACACTGAAGTTCTTTTGTTGTCGAAGTAAATTCCCTCATGATTTAACTCTCAGTCAGCTAACAGTTACATTATAGAGCCAAACCCATTGCCACATAATATCATCTCCCTAAAGCAAATGATTTTGTGGCATCCACACAAATTAAAAGTAATTTGAAGGAACTAAAAGATGACCATGTTACTGAAGTTAAAATAAAAAATGACCTCAGTTTGAAAAGGCACGTAGTTAATGCTATGTTTGCTCAGTATAATCAATAAAAGAAGAATGCGCCTCTCTCTATCAGATATCCTTGCCCACATATTTTTCTAAGTTGCCATTTAATAACAAAATTTCTCTTCAGGATTTGAGCTCAATGAGATGGTGAGTTCACTAATACACTGTTCGAACTCTTGTCCAGTATTTTCAATGAACAATACCATGGAGATTCGATCACCAAGATGAATAATTGAGGTAGGAGAAGGTTAGGTATCAGGATTTAAGCCTAGCTAGGCTGAATCCGAGCTGCCGCTAATGAGTTTTGCATGAAAGGGATGTCCTGCTTCTTTAAGTGAAAAAGCTGGTTTCAATTTGGAATCGATACTACACTCAAAAATCGGATGAAAGACAATTTGAATGCACCTTGACAACCAAAACCACAGCTTCACCTAGTGTTAGAAGCTGGCGACTACAGTGTGATGATAGAATAGTTCATGCTGTTCCATTATGTTGATACAAAAACAAAGATGAGACAGATGTCTTTTCAGATAGAATGTGTGATTAATATATTTTTGAATTCAATATGCCTTTGACTACAATCTATTAATACATTTTAACATAAAATCACACACAGTGAGGGAAACTTGAGAAATGTGCTCCACAAAGGGGAAACTACGTCATTACACTGGGCATAAACATGAATGATATGTTAACTATATAAGATATACATGATAATGACCAAATGGCAGACAGTCTGTAATTATTTGATTGGTTATTGACCCCAGCAATTTTGCACAGTGCTACTTAAAAGAGCTCTGCATTTTGATATCTATGTTAATGCTGATATTCACCCATTTACAAAATGTGTACTCCATCACAAGCTGTGAAAGGGTTGGGCAAAATAGAATCCTGAAAGACCTGATGGTTGGGATTGAAAGAGACATAGAGATGTACGGCATGGAAACAGGCCCTTCGGTCCAACTCGTCCATGCCAACCAAATATCCTAAATAAATCTAGTCCCATTTATCAGAATTTGGCCCATATCCTTCTAAGCTCTTCCTATTCATATACCCACCCAGATGCATTTTAAATGTTGTAATTGTACCAGCCTCCACCACTTCCTGTGGCAGCTCATTTCATACATGCACTGCCCTCTGTGTGCAAATGTTGCTCCTTAGGTCGCTTTTAAGTCTTTCCCCTCTCACCTTAAAACTAAGCCCTCTTGTTTTGGACTCCCCCACCCGAGGAAAATGACCTTTGCTATTCCCCCTGTCCATGCCCCTCATGATTTTATAAATTTCTATAAGGTCACCTCTCAGCCTCCGACGCTGCAAGGAAAATAGCCCCAGCCTATTCAGCCTCTCTCTATAGCTCAAACCCTCCAACCCTGGCAACATCCTTGTAAATCGTTTCTGAAACCTTTCAAGTTTCACAACATCCTTCCTATAGCAGGAAGACGGGAATTGCATGCAGTATTCCAAAAGTGACCTAACCAATGTCTTGTACAGTCGCAATATGACATACCAACTCCTTTACTCAGTTCACTGACCAATAAATGCAACTATACCAAACACCTTCTTCACAACCCTATTTACCTGGGACTCCACTTTCAAGGAACTATGAACCTGCACTCCAAGTTCTCTTTGTTCAGCAACACTCTCCAGGACCTTACTATTAAGTGTATAAGTCCTGCCTAAATTTGCCATTCCAAAATGCAGCACCTCACATTTATTGAAATTAAACTCCGTCTGCCACTCCTTGGCCAATTGGCCCATTTGATCAAGGTCCTGTTGTACTCTGAGGTAATCTTCTTCACTGTACTTACCGCATAGGAAGTGGACAATGCGTGTAATATTCTCTTGTAAATCCATGGAAAGTTGTGAACTAGCAGTTACGTACTGGATAGCATACTACTCCATAATAATAATTGAGACTAATATTCTATGCTCTGTGTTCACCTGAACAGGGCTTCACAGACACAAATGGACAGCTTTGGCATTAGTTTTCAAAGGTAAGCAATACAAGCTCCAAGTTACTTTGTTTCAACCATTTTGTGGAAGAATCTTTTGCAGATAAATATGGCTTTAATAAAAATGAGAGGAACAAAGAACTTATATTTATATAACTTGCAATTGTACAATGTCAAATATAATTGTAAGTTATTTACGTTTTCTTTCCATTTATCATATCACTGAAATAACCCGAAGCACTTCACCACCAATAAATTATATGGAAGTGTGGTCACTTTGTAACAGAAAAATAAACATTGCAGACAATATTCTGCAAAGTATCTTTTCTTGTTCAGGAAATATTGTCAGCCAGAATACTGGGAGCACTCCATTGCTCATTTTCAAAATGTACCATGGGATCATTTTATGTCTGACTGTAAAGACTGATGAAGCGTCACTCTCACATTTCCTCCACAAAAATGGGATCACTGACTAAAGGAGATACACTTCCTACTCCCACTACTGATTTCTGAAGAAGGGTCTAGGCCCGAAACGTCAGCCTTCCTGCTGCTCTGATGCTGCTTGGCCTGCTGTGTTCATCCAGCTCTACACCTTGTTAACTCTTCCTACTCCCACTACTTCATCAATCAAGTGGCCAAGCCTTTGGAATGCAACTGATATCACAATTCTCACACCAAGAAGTGTTTGTAACCACTTCAAAAAACCTTAATGGTGTAATCCATCTGTTCTTCTGCATTCTCATTGTTTTGAAATATCGAATTATTACAATTCCACAGAAGCTCAGATGTGTTGTTGCCTACTTTCCTTGCAGTTTTTTTTTACAAAGACCCTTTAAAAATGCAATCATTTAGTCTGGTTTTCTTAAGCTATCCAATATATTCTCCTCCTGTTTACCCACAGCCTTGATTACGAGCATTGACCTTCCCTCAGGTTTCAACAATAAAATGCAACTCAGTGACATCTGACTGCAGGTAGATGCATGTTGAACTGACTGCTTTTGGGTCTACAATGGATTCACCACTTGTACAGAAATCAATACTACAGGGAAAGGAAATTGAAAAGCTCATCATTGTAGCCAGTTGGATCCTTTAGTGATGAACAGAAAAGTGGTTTCATTTTAAATTACTGATATTCAGTCTCGGAACATTGATCAGCTAACCTGCTTTACTTGAACCCGTAGAAGTGAGATCCGAAAACTATTGAAAATTGAGCTGATGGTAGAAGGAATATGCTGCAAGTGGTTTCATGACTTAAATTATGTCAAGGCAAGAAATGTGCCATGTGAGCAGGGATCTGGAACTGTGTTCTACTGAGTATTATTGCAAAGCAGGGTGAGCGCAAATATTGAACCACAATCCATGTTGATTTCTGTTCAATATTTGTCTGATGTGACGATCACAAATAAAAGTAACAGTACAAGTGGTGAAGGTCGTTTTGAAGCCTTAATCCGACAGCAGTTAAAATATGACCTTCGTTATTGATCGATCTGTAGCAGTTGACAGAATAAAAATATTTCCAAATTGATTTCAATTTAAAAATATGAATTGATAAATTTAAAAAATGATTTTATTGTTGCAGATTTTGTTGGTTTTCTTTTTCAACCAGCCTTTTCCAACCTTGATCTCCTAACAGAGATGAAAAGAACCATAACTTCAAAAATCAATACTTATATTTCATGAATCTGAAGCTCAACTAGATACAATTGATTCCTATTCATTAGAAAACATTTATTGATCTAAATAAATGTGTAAAGCTGTAAGATGGAATTTTCTCAATAAATATACTCAAACTGACCTCCTGCTAAATGATTCCATCATTGCTGGTTTTCATATTTTGTTTCTCTTCAAGGAGCTCATTGGAACTGTTTTAGTAACTTCTTAAATATTACAATATTCCTGAATTAACAGCTTTGTTTTGTTTAATATGGCTCTGAAATAATATCATTGTTTGTTCTTTCATAGAATGTTGGTATTGCTGGAAAAAACAATATTTACTCATTACTAATGCACTCACTGAGTTGTTTAAAGGTTTGGAATACCTACTTGGTTCAATTTATAGTTTATGAGACAGATATTTGTGTAAAATGTCCAATTGTAACAATGGCACAAGTTTCATGAAGCTAGAAGTGATGCTTTCTCTCTACCAAGTTAAGTAACTTTCTATCTTCAATGACACCGAAAAATGGGCAGTTGGTGAGTCATTGGATGACATAAAAATAAGATGTAATGTCTAGCTTAAATTAAAAGGTGTTCTTTTTCAATTTATTTTTGTAACATCCTGTGTCTGTGAAAGAACAGGACTCTTTGTTCATCATGTCACTCAAAAGTATAAATTTTGAACATAATGGAGGACAATGATTAAGCAAATAATAATTGCAGTGTTTTCATTGCAATTGGTAAATACTTTTTTTTCTGAGCCATCTGGGTTAGAGGAGCCTTTTAGTTACCTGTGAAGTTTTCAGGCTTATTTGTATTTGTTTAAATTGGATGGTTGGTCAATATATATCCATATTGACTTCAATTAAAAGAACTTCATGAAACAAATTCATGAATAAAATTTCTGAATTATAAATTTTAGTTCATTGCTGTATTCAGCTCCATTTGCAATCTTACACATCTTACAAGCTGCCATGCCTGTAAGAAACAAGACCTGAATATTTAGGATATCTGGTTGGCATGGACGAGTTGGACCAAAGGGTCTGTTTCCATGCTGTACATCGCTATGATTCTATGACTCTAACAACATTCAGTCTTAGGCTGTAATAATAATAATAACTGTAACAATAATTGCATCACACAAATGCAAGACACTACCAAATTCCAACAACAAAGGGCCTTCTTTTTACATTCAGTGGCCCCTGCATTGTCAGATTTTTCACCAACAACATTGTGGTGTTGTGGGAGGGGGGTCAGCATTGGACACAAACAAAACTGGATCAGCCACATAAGTCCCATGGTTACTAAAGCAGTTCAGAAGTTGAAATTCTGAGCAAAATCTCATGGTGACTGAATGTGTGCACATTCAACAGCACTTGAAGCTCATTATGTCCAAAACGCTTCGCTGACCAATCCTCCAACCTTAAACATCTATTGCTTCTGCTAATAGCACATCATAGTTGAATGTACTTCTTATCAGATTTACTTCAGATAATGGACAAGGTTTCTGCAGCAGCATCTCCAAATCTGTGACCAGCACCTAGAATTACAAGAACTAGAGTTGCTTTGGTACACCATATTGCATGTTCACCATGGAGTCACAGTCACCATTGAGATTAGGACACAGATGATCAGACGTTTATTTTTTGGTGTGTCAAATTTCTGAACAGACAGTCTGGAGGGAGTTCCTAGTGAAGGTTCATTGCCATCTTATCAGGGCATCTACAAAACCTCCAGTGTTGCCAGTGAATCCCAGGAATGACCAATATTTAGATTAAAATAAAACAGTACAAATGCTGTCCCAATACTGCCCAACAGAAGTCAGCTCGCCAAATAGTTCAAATCCTGAGGGACATCCGAAAATAAGCTCTTCAGTGATTCAAATTGCTTTATCTCCCTGAATAATGCTCTTATTGTTCCAAAAAAAAATCTGGATGTTGTAACATTTTTAGTCAAGCTTTCAAATTGGAGTTTTTAAAAGTGCAAGTTTTTAAGATGAGGTAAATGTTGTTCTGAATGAATAATTTATATGCAGTTGAGTTTAATTGTAGTTTATATTTAAGGTAGATGATCATGAGATAAGTGAAGTTTCGAAGATCCTCTTCTTTCTCCACATTGAACAATGTTGCTGCTTGATGATTTCCGGTTGTTTTTAGAACTGTGATGATGTAACTTGGCCGCAGTTTACACCCTTGAACAGAGTGCTACTTGTTCTTTCAATTTTTTGAAACGTTCAAAAGTGGCTGCTTTTGATTAATAGAAAATGGTTGCCATGGTAAAAATCATGATGTGAAGAGACATTTAGATACAAGTACCAAGTCAGGTCAGAGGAAAAGAGACAAAAAACAAACTGTTTCTTCTCTCTCCCAGTAAGATGACCAAAGTTCTCCATTGGCTTCTAAATGAGGTAGTTGCACTTCAGATGTCAGCAAGTGAGCACTTGATTTATATATTTTGTAACATAGTGGAAGTGTGGCCTCTGAACTGGCTTTCATAACGATGAATATCTTCAACTATAACTCTCTGATGCCAACACAGATTAAATTCTTGTTTCCGAAACAGTAATAGCTTCTAGTACTTGACAGTTGCTGCAATAAGCTGTATTGATACAAGTGAACTTATGAGGCATATCGTCATGAGAATTATTGCTCAGATAATCTTTGAACAGCACACTGTAGCAAAAATAATTTGTTGATATCTTGGTGTTTCTTTAAAAAATCACCTGTGGGATAAGGGTGTTACTGAACAGGCCAGCATTGGCCCTCGAGACATTGGTGGTGAGCTGCCTTCTTGAACCGATCCTGCCCATGTGTGTAGGTACACTCAAAATGCTGCCAGGATGGGTGTTGCAAGATTTTTTTTTCAGAATTCAGAACAGTGGGAATGGATGTTAGGGCAGTTGCATGCTCCTCCTGTAGAATGTGGGAGGTAAGGGTGACCACTAGTGTCCCCACTGACTTCATCTGCGGGAAGTGCACCCAACTCCAGCTCCTCAGAAACCGCGTTAGGAAACTGGAGCTGGAGCTGGATGAACTTGAGATCATTCGGGAAGCTGAGGGGGTAATTGAGAAGAGTTACAGGGATGTTGTCACACCTCAGGTACAGGAAAAACGTAGATGGGTTACAGTCAAGGGACGGAAAGGGAACAGGCAGACAGTGCAGGGATCCCCTGTGGTCGTTCCCCTCAATAACAAGTATACCGTTTTGGATACTGTTGGGGGGGACGACTTACCAGGGGTAAGCCATGGGGTACAGGTCTTTGGCACAGAGTCTGTCCCTGTTGCTCAGAAGGGAAGGGAGGAGAGGAGGAGAGCATTAGTCATTGGGGACTTCATAGTTAGGGGGACAGACAGGAGATTCTGTGGGAATGAGAGAGACTCGCGGTTGATGTGTTGCCTCCCAGGTGCCAGGGTCCGTGATGTCTCGGATCGTGTTTTCGGGATCCTTAAGGGGGAGGGGGAGCAGCCCCAAGTCGTGGTCCACATAGGCACCAACGACATAGAAAGGAAAAGAGATGGGGATGTAAGGCAGAAATTCAAGGAGCTGGGGTGGAAGCTTAGAGCTAGAACAAACAGAGTTGTTATCTCTGGTTTGTTACCCGTGCCATGTGCTAACGAGGCAAAGATTAGGGAGAGAGAGCAGTTGAATACGTGGCTACAGGGATGGTGCAGGAAGGAGGGATTCAGATACCTGCATAACTGGGGCTCATTCTGGAGTAGGTGGGACCTCTACAAATGGGATGGTCTACACCCGAACCAGAGGGGTACCAATATCCTTGGGGAGAAATTTGCTAATGCTCTTCGGGAGGGTTTAAACTAATTCAGCAGGGGGATGGGAACCTGAATTGTAGCTCCAGTGTACAGGAGGTTGAGAGTAGTGAGGTCATGAATAAGGTTTCAAGGTCGCAGGAGTGTACCAGCAGGCAGGAAGGTGGTTTGAAGTGTGTCTACTTCAACGCCAGAAGCATCCGGAATAAGGTGGGTGAACTTGCAGCATGGGTTGGTACCTGGGACTTCGATGTTGTGGCCATTTCAGAGACATGGATAGAGCAGGGACAGGAATGGTTGTTGCAGGTTCCGGGGTTTAGATGTTTCAGTAAGATCAGAGAAGGTGGTAAAAGAGGGGGAGGTGTGGCATTGTTAGTCAAGGACAGTATTACGGTGGCAGAAAGGACGTTTGATGAGGACTATTCTACTGAGGTAGTGTGGGCTGAGGTTAGAAACAGGAAAGGAGAGGTCACCCTGTTGGGAGTTTTCTATAGGTCCCGAAAAGTTCCAGAGATGTAGAGGAAAGGATTGCAAAGGTGATTCTGGATAGGAGCGAAAGTAACAGGGTAGTTGTTATGGGGGACTTTAACTTTCCAAATATTGACTGGAAACACTATAGTTCGAATACTTTAGATGGGTCAGTTTTTGTCCAATGTGTGCAGGACGGTTTCCTGACAGTATGTAGATAGGCCAACAAGAGGCGAGGCCACATTGGATTTGGTACTGGGTAATGAACCAGGCCAGGTGTTAGATTTGGAGGTAGGTGAGCACTTTGGTGGTAGTGACCACAATTCGGTTACGTTTATTTTAGCGATGGAAAGGGATAGGTATATAGTGCAGGGCAAGAGTTATAGCTGGGGGAAAGGCAGTTATGAGGCGATTAGGCAAGATTTAGGATGCATCGGATGGAGAAGGAAACTGCAGGGGCTGGGCACAATTGAAATGTGGAGCTTGTTCAAGGAACAGCTACTGCGTGTCCTTAAGAACATAAGAACTAGGAGCAGGAGTAGGCCGTCTGGCCCTTCGAGCCTGCTCTGCCATTCAATAAGATCATGGCTGATCTTTTCGTGGACTCAGATCCACTTACCTGCGTTCTCACCGTATCCCTTAATTCCTTTATTGATAAGTGTGTACCTGTCAGGCAGGGAGGAAGTGGTCGAGCGAGGGAACCATGGTTTACTAAAGAAGTTGAATCTCTTGTCAAGAGGAAGAAAGAGGCTTATGTAAAGATGAGGCGTGAAGGCTCAGTTAGGGCGCTTGAGAGTTACAAGTTAGCCAGGAAGGACCTAAAGAGAGAGCTAAGAAGAGCCAGGAGGGGACATGAGAAGTCTTTAGCAGGTAGGATCAAGGAAAACCATAAAGCTTTCTATAGGTATGTCAGGAATAAAAGAATGACTACAGTAAGATTAGGGCCAGTCAAGGACAGTAGTGGTAAGTTGTTGCGTGGAGTCCGAAGAGTTAGGAGAGGCGCTAAATGAATATTTTTTGTCAGTATTCATACAGGAAAAAGACAATGTTGTCGAGGAGAATACTGAGATACAGGCTATTAGACTAGACGGGATTGAGGTTCATAAGGAGGAGGTGTTAGCAATTCTGGAAAGTGTGAAAATAGATAAGTCCCCTGGGCCGGATGGGATTTATCCTAGAATTCTCTGGGAAGCTAGGGAGGAGATTACAGAGCCTTTGGCTTTGATCTTTATGTCGTCATTGTCTACAGGAATAGTGCCAGAAGACTGGAGACTAGCAAATGTTGTCCCCTTGTTCAAGAAGGGGAGTAGAGACAACCCTGGTAATTATAGACCAGAGAGCCTTACTTCGGTTGTGGGTAAAGTGTTGGAAAGGATTATAAGAGATAGGATTTATAATCATCTAGAAAGGAATAATTTGATTAGGGATAGTCAACACGGTTTTGTGAAGGGTAGGTCGTGCCTCACAAACCTTATTGAGTTCTTTGAGAAGGTGACCAAACAGGTGGATGAGGGTAAAGAAGTTGATGTGGTGGATATGGATTTCAGTAAAGTGTTTGATAAGGTTACCCACGGTAGGCTATTGCAGAAAATACGGAGGCATGGGATTGAGGGTGATTTAACGGTTTGGATCAGAAATTGGCTAGCTGTAAGAAGACAGAGGGTGGTGGTTGATGGGAAATGTTCATCCTGGAGTTCAGTTACTAGTGGTGTACCTCAAGGATCTGTTTTGGGGCCACTGCTGTTTGTCATTTTTATAAATGACCTGGATGAGGGCGTAGAAGGATGGGTTAGTAAATTTGAGGATGACACCAAAGTCGGTGGAGTTGTGGATAGTGCAAAAGGATGTTGCAGGTTACAGAGGGACATAGATAAGCTGCAGAGCTGGGCTGAGAGGTGGCAAATGGAGTTTAATGCAGAAAAGTATGAGGTGATTCACTTTGGAAGGAGTAACAGGAATACAGAGTACTGGGCCAATGGTAAGAATCTTGGTAGTGTGGATGAGCAGAGAAATCTCGGTGTCCATGTGCACAGATCCCTGAAAGTTGCCACCCAGGTTGATAGGGTTGTTAAGAAGGCGTACGGTGTGTTAGGCTATATTGGTAGAGGGATTGAGTTTCGGAGCCATGAGGTCATGTTGCAGCTGTACAAAACTCTGGTGCGGCTGCACTTGGAATATTGCGTACAGTTCTGGTCGCCGCATTATAGGAAGGATGTGGAAGCATTGGAAAGGGTGCAGAGGAGATTTACCAGGATGTTGCCTGGTATGGAGGGAAGGTCTTATGAGGAAAGGCTGAGGGACTTGAGGCTGTTTTCGTTAGAGAGAAGAAGGTTAAGAGGTGACTTAATAGAGACATACAAGATGATCAAAGGATTAGGTAGGGTGGACAGCGAGAACCTTTTTCCTCTGATGGTGATGGCTAGCATGAGGGGACATAGCTTTAAATTGAGGGGTGATAGATATAGGACAGATGTCGAGGTAGGTTCTTTACTCAGACAGTAGTAAGGGCGTGGAATGCCCTGCCTGCAACAGTAGTAGACTCGCTAACTTTAAGGGCATTTAAATGGTCATTGGATAAACATATGGATGATAATGGAATAGTTTAGGTTAGATGGGCTTCAGATTGGTTTCACAGGTCGGCGCAACATCGAGGGCCGAAGGGCCTGTACTGCGTTGTAATGTTCTATGTTCTATGTTCTATGTTCTAACTCTGATAAGAAAGACTTCAACTACTTTTGCATGTCAATCACTGACATTATTAGCACCATCTACATCATTGATAGTCACCATTAAGTCAGAAACTGAAATGGACCAACCATATGGCTGCAAATCAGACCAGGGCCTGGTAATTATGTTGCAAGGATCTTATCTTCTTACTCGCAAAGTTCTTTTGCCAACTACAACACACATCAGGAGTGTGTTGTACTACACTCCGGCTGCCTGGATGAGTGCACCTCCAACAACACTTCAAAAGCTCAACACCATCCAGAGGAACAACCCCTTTACGTTAGCTTCCCAGTCATCATGTTAAATATTCATTCCCTTCCCCTCCAGCACAGTGAGGCACCAGTGTATACCATCAATGAGATGAATTGCAACAACCCAACAAACACTTTAAGCAGCACCTTCTAATCTATGATACCTACTTTGAAAACAAAATAAATCTTGTACGCATATGGGAACAGCACCCCTCCAAATTCCTTTCTAAGATAACAACTTGAAATGGAAGTACATCACTGTTCCTGGACAAAGTCTGGATCGAATATCCCAGAACTCACTCCCTAACAGCACTATGGATTTAGCTGCACCAGACTGAGACAGTAATTCAAAAAGACAGTTTACAAGTACCTTCCCCTAGGACAATTAAAGATTTGTTGTAAATGTTATCTTTGTCATTGCTCACCACATCCTCTTAAAATGACCAATGATATAAATGTAGTTCTAGTGTTGCACAGTTGTACATCAGTTTCCAAGGCCAGATAGGATTTGACTTATTCCAAAGTCAATTTAAATTGAGATTTTCTTTGCACTGAGATTAAAGCCAAAGGTTTTGTTTTTAAAGATTCATTTTGGAGTATTTGTTGTATGTTTGACTCCAACCCGATGTGGTAATGTTTATGTTAGCTCCTGTAACATAAGATAAGGGACTTGGATATTGTGATATTGAAGAATCCAACAGACATTTATTACAACAATCATGCAGTACATTCCTCAGGCTCACAAATACCTGGGCTCATATGAAGCTGCTTTATTACATTAGAGAAGCATATTTCCTGTACAGTGTCATCACAGAAGTGTTACAGCATAGAAGGAGGCCATTCAAGTCACTGTGCTTGCACCAGCTCGTGAAATAAGTGACATTACTTTGTAGCAATCTCCTGCTTTTTCCCCAAACACTTGCACATTATATTTATCCAAATAATCATCCAATGCTCTCTTGAATGCCTCAGCTGTACCTGAGTCCACCATGTCACCACAAAATGTATTATATTCTAACTACTCACTGAGTTAAAAAAAATATCCTTGCATCACCCTTGATTCTTATGTTCATCACTTTAGATCAATGCTGTCTTGCTGCTTTTATGAGCAGGAACTACTTCTCCATATTTCTTCTATCTAGACAACTCGTAATTTTGAAAATCTCTTACTGGATCTCCTCTTAGCCTTCTTCTTTCCAAGGGGAACAGTCCCAAATTTCCCTCAGGCTTTTGATAAAGATGTACATAAGAGATTAGCATGTAATACGAAAGGGCATGGGATTTGGGTAGTGTACTAAAATGAATAGAGAACGAGTTAACAGACAGGAAACAAAGAATAAAAATGAACGGTCATTTTCCAAGTAGCAACTACTAGGGTACTGCAAGGATCGGTGCTTGGAGTCCAGTTATTCACAATATGTATTGGTGATGTAGACAAGGGAATTAAATGTAATATTTCTAAGTTTGCAGATGAGACAAAACTGAGTAGAAGTGCTGTGAGTAGAATGTAGAGATGCTTCAGTGTGATTTCGACAAAGAGAGTGTGGGGAAATGCATGGCAGATGAAGTATAATGTGGGTAAATGTGAAATTATCCACTTTGGTAGCAAAAGCAGGAAGGCAGATTATTATCTGAATGGCGATAGATTGTGAAAGGGGAGGTGAAATGAGACCTGGGTCTCCTTGTACACCAGCCACTGAAATTAAATGTACAGCTGCAGTAGGTGATGAAGAAATGGCATGTTAGCGTTACAGCAAAAGGATTAGAGTACAAGAACAGGTATGTCTTGCTGCGATTATACAGGGCCTTGGTGAGACCACACCCAGAGTATTGTGTGCAATTTTTGTCTCCTCATCTGAAAGGTGCTCTGATTATAGAGGGAGTGCAACAAAGTTTACCAGACTGATTCCTGGGATGGCAGGACAGACATTTGAAGTGAGACTGGATTGATTAGGAATATGTTCCTTGGAGTTAAGAAGAATGAGGGGATCTCATAGAAACCTACAAATTCCTAACAGTAAAGACAGGGCAAATGCGGGAAGGATGGTCCAGATGACTGGAAAGTCCAGAAACAGAGATCACACTCTAAGGATATAGGGTGGAGCATTTAAGACAGAAATGAAGAGAATATTTTCCACCCAGAGAGTTACAGAAAACAGTTATATCCAAGAGATTAAATGTTTTCAAGAAGGAATTAGTCATAGTTCTTTGTCTTAAGGGATCAAACATTATGGGGAGAAAGCAGGAACAGAGGGTACTGAATTGGATGATCAGCCATGATCATATTGAATAGCAAAGCACAGCAGATTCAAAGGGCTGAAGAGCCTATTTCTGCTCCTGTTTTCTACGTTACTACAATTGAAGTTCTTTATCCCTGGAACCATTCTTGTAAACCACTTATGCCGTCTTTCAAATGGATTCTCATCCTCCTACGATATCGTGCCCAGAACTGTACACAATATTCCAGCAGAGGTCTAATAAATGTATTATACAAGTTCAACATCACCTCCTTGCTCCTGTACTTTATGCCACCATCAGCCAAGGGCACTGTATGCTTTACTTACTGCTCTCTCTACCTGTCCTGCTGTTTTCAATGACCTGTGACATGCCCACCAAAGCCTCTCTATACTTTGTATCGTCTTTCAACGTTCTTCCTTCCAAAATGTATCACCTCACACGTCTCCATTGAAACCTAGCTGCTAGCTGTTTGCCCACTCCAACAACTTGTCTATGCCCTTCTACAGTTCTACACTATCCTCCTCATAATTTGTGATTCTTCCAAATCTTAGATTCTTCTGCAAACTTTAAAATTGCCCACTGCACTCAAAAATCTAGGTCATTTAAATAAATATCAAGAAAAGCAGGAGTTGTCAATACCTGGAGAATTCCATTACAAATCTTCCTTCAGCCTAAAAAATATTCATCGACCATAACTCTCAGTTTCCTATCACTCAGCCAATGTTATTCCTTCTGGCTCTTTCATTCCTATAACTTTCCTCACAATTCTATTGTACGACACTGTATCAAATGTCATGCTTCAAGAGATTTGAGGTAAGATGGAGTATGAGGTTCTCAGGTCAATTCTTATGGTG
This sequence comes from Rhincodon typus, assembly GCF_021869965.1. Taxonomy (NCBI): domain Eukaryota; kingdom Metazoa; phylum Chordata; class Chondrichthyes; order Orectolobiformes; family Rhincodontidae; genus Rhincodon; species Rhincodon typus. Next base: position 25,301,242 of record NC_063363.1, on the reverse strand, counting down.
TAGTGATGATATCATTAATAAGTCTTTGAAAAGAATACTGACATTCTGACTGAGAGACTTGACATTTTCCAACACATTCTGGACAGAGCCTCCTCTTCTGGGAATTTTAGTTTCAGATTTAAAGAAATGTCTCTTGTATAAAAATGTGATATCCCTGATCAAAATAGACATGTTTTAGTGAATTTGGTTTTATCCATGGGATGTGGACTTTGCTGGCTGGGTTAGTATTTAATTCCCATCCCCAGTTGCCGTTGAGAATGTGGTGGCAAAACTGCAGCCCATTTGCTGTAAGTGATGACAATTGGTCCTTCCAGTTTCATTCTATTTTTGAGAGTTTTGTTTTAGCAGTCTGATAGGCTATTTCAGAGGTAATTAGAGCCAACTACATTGTTAAAAGTCTGGAGACACATGGAAGCCAGACCAAGTAAGGACCGCTGTTTTCCTTCCCTAAAGGACATTAATGAATAAGATTGTTGTACAAAGAGAAAGACAATCAACAATGGTTTCACGTTCATCTTTAGACTTTTAATTCCAAATTTTGTACTGAATTCACTCCACCATCTGCCATTAAGGGATTCAAACTTCAGCCCCCATGACACAATTAGTCTCTGGATGACTAGTCCAGCAACAATATCACAATGTGTTGCCTCTGTCAATGAATCCAATTTGATGAATTTCAAGGGAATTTCCTTCATGCAAAAGCATTCTAAACAATGTAATTGCATCAACCAAAGAGGTAGCACATGTTAAAATTGCACTGGTATCCTAATAAACACAGTTGATTGGTCCTTTTGCTAGTACCTTTTCAATATTGTTCAAAATTAATTAATATTTGTGTCTACACCTTATTTGATAAAGCCTAAAGTAGACAGATGGAAGCATGATGCCCAGAACTTTTCAGAATTGAAGGTCGTTGAATTAAAATTGCAGGTCATTATTTAAAAAAAGAGATAATGCAATAAAACAATTTTTTTTCTTAAATATCACTCATAGAGTTTCTTTTTTTTAGCATATTTCTTTGCAAACAACTTTGAAGAGATGGCTTGGAATTTCTCCATTTCTAGTTTGTCTTTTTATCCTATCTATTTTAAACTTGCCATTCATCTCTATCTTTCATCTTTCTGGGTCCCAGGTTTCACCACAAATGGCCTTAACTCCAGTTAACTTTGAGAATCTGTTGGCTAAAGGATTATTTTTCAGATACAGAGAGCTCATAGCAGCAATTTGGGAATTTGCTTGATGGGGTAATCATTTCAAATGTATTATAATAACTATGCAAAACTACCATTGATGATTTAAAGCAAAGTCATCTAAAAAAGACTGCAGAGTACAGCAAACAGAACATGAATCTGAAGCCGCAGCAAAGGTTCCTAACAAAGAGTTATTTTTCTGGCAAAATGCACAATAAACATTATATGCATTAAATCAAATCCAGTTGCAGCAGTGTGGCCTTGAATCATGATTGTCAGAGAAATGATCCAATCCCATTTCCAGCTTGTTTTGTTGGTGTCACTTGATACAGACTAAAAACAAATAATTTGTTCTGATGACAAGTCACTGGACTCAAAACACTAAACACTGATTTCTTCCCACCGCTGCTGCCAGACCCGCTGAGTTTCTCTGGCAATTTCTGTTTTTTTTTTCCAAATACTTTGTTGTACTAGTTTCAGTATCCATGGACACAGCCAATTTGGGTCAAGTACAGTTGTCTGCCAGGATGACTAAAACTCTTCTGTTTTGCCATTACTCTCCCAAGTCTTTCCATCGAGCTAAGGTCCAAGTAAATACCTAACTACTCAGAATGATCTTACTGCAAAAAGCTTCTTCACTGGGGAGGCACCAACGAAAATAATGCGTTGAGTGAGTTGATAAAAGCAGAAATCTGATTGATGGTAATCTGCTCAAATTGCAAATGTGCTAAGGTGTTCTTGCGGATGGTATAATGGGCTGTCAAGGCAGATAATGCCTTTCTCAATGACATTTATGTTAGTTTCTGTCATTTCCGTGAATAAGGCAGGCTTCTTTTCACTTTCTGTTTTGTATGGAAAGTGAAATATCAGGGCTTGGGTGATTTAATTTGTGCTGTTCCCAAATAGAGGAGAATTACAAGATCCTTTCCAAACTGCATGTCATCCAGTCTTCAAAATCTTGGACTTTTCCTGCTAATAACTTTGTAGGTTAACCTATAACACATGATCTGCAGTAGTTCAAGAAGACAGCTCAGCACCATCTTCTCAAGCTAAGGCTGGGCAATAAAAGCTGGATCAGCCAACGATGCCAACACCCCATGAATGAGCACAAAAAGAAACAAAATTGGTATTGTAAAGCATAACAAGAGACCACTTGATCATTATACGTGTTTCAGAACTCCAAAATTAGTCTGACCTCTCTGTTGTTATCTCATGGTCCAGAATCAGGAACACTGCCAATGCAGCGCAAGAGGCTTAAAATTGTTTAAGTCAATTTGTTCAGTCATGATATGTCTTCAGCAGGTGGGCCTTGATCCCAGTCCTTCTGGCCCAATGGTAAGAGATTACCATTGCACCACAAAGTCCAATCATTTCTTTATTAGTCTGTTCATAATGTTATGACACACTTCCAGGGCATGTGGACCTTGAACCTTTTAACTGTGCAGTAAAGACATTCCCAACATGTGACAAGACACTTCTAGGCCCTCAGCTATTGTCTGATTTTAAATTCTGTCAGCTGATGTGCTGAGACTTGAACCCATGTCCCAGATCATTCATCTGTTTGACTTATTTCTGTGTCGCATGGCATTACCAATGCACTATCTTACCCCTCCTTCCTTCCATGCTTTCGGATATTTCCTAAACAACTTATTCAGAGATGTTATGACACACTTCCGGAGCAGGTAAGACTTGAACCTGGGTCTCCTGTCTCAGTAGTAGGGTCACTAGAACTGCATCACATGATCCTTCTTTTTGTGATCTCAGCTATTTTCTAATCAACTCATTTGAAGATGTTATGACACACCTCTTTGGCAGGTAGACCTTGAACCTGGATCTCCTGGCTCAGAAGCAGTGACACTATCACTGCCCCACAAGATCCCCTTCTATATTTTTTTCACATCCAGAAGTGCTCTTGCACAGATTTTTTTTCTCCCCCCTCACCATCATTATCTCCAAACCATGCATAGCGTTGTTTTTCATCAGTTAAGTACCACAAGGAAATCAACTATGTTTTCCAATTGATTAATTTATATTCAAAGCTCAATTAAGAGCAATGCAAACAAACAAAGGACAGGGAAAGATGGCTAAGTTAAAATGGTGTAGGAAGAGGAGATAATGCACTCTGTGGTGCCCCAATAGCCCCTTCTATGCTGTCAGTCCTTAATTGATGAATGTCTATTTCACATGCTTCTTTAACAACATAATCAACCGTTTGTTAACAGATGGGGCCTTTGTTCAGTATCTCTCTGAAGTGCAGAATCCTTGATAGTCCCTTAGGCTCACAGTTGCACATGGAAATGCCAACTGTGTTTATGTTCCCAAGTACAGGAGTGAAGTACATATCTATAGCCTTTTGCCTTGGTGTTAAGACTGGTACCAACTATGCCAAACTGGAATTTTCTTATTTTCAATGTAGTAAAATATTTAGTGGGCCTTCTTCTCATCTAAGGCAGTTGTGTGAGATTTCTATGATTATACTTGGTAATTATGTTGTTGGACTTGAAAACCCTCTACTCACCCTTATGGAACATAACGCTTTTGAAACTCTCATAGAATTGATTTTCTTTCTTCTAGCTTGAAATGAGTCAACTCCTGTTTGGTATTGGTGAAAATCAACATCCTGCCACATTACTGCAGTGGCCTACGACACCTTCCCATTTGTAAAAGTTTCCTATCTTTTCAGACAATCTACTTCCTTTGCTTTGCGATTATTGGTGTTGACATATCATTCATCTTTTCTTGAAATTACAGCTTGTTAACAGCACAATACACAATTCCAAACAATGAGAAGTATCAATTTTAGTCTTTGTTGAAAAATCATTGCACTGATAATTGTTCAGAGATCTGCTTAACTATTATTAAGATAGACAAGTGTACCAGTGTAAATTTGTAGTGATAAATTTGAAGTGACAACAGCAGAAAATTGCAAAGCGCTTGATCCCATAATCTACTAAATGCTGCAGGGTTCTAAACAAAATGCTATAAACCTAAAATCTTCTTGTTTCTTCCAGTGTTTTGTACAGGCATGCAAGTAGATCAACAACTCTGTGCATTAGCATTTGGCCTGCAGATTAATTCCTGATCACTCATTTACTTATTTCATTTAATTTTATCTTGCTATCAAATTAAAACAACAAAAATATTTCTTGGTGCAACAATGAGAGCAGCAATATAACTCATTATGTGAACTAAAATGCTGGAACTCGAATAAATTTAAGGTAAACTACTTCACTATTTGGGATAACAAGGTGCAGGGCTGGATGAACACAGCAGGCCAAGCAGCATCATAGGAGCAGAGAGGCTGACGTTTCGGGCCTAGACCCTTCATCAGAAAAGGATGAAGGGTCTAGGCCCGAAACGTCAGCCTCTCTGCTCCTATGATGCTGCTTGGCCTGCTGTGTTCATCCAGCCCTGCACCTTGTTGTCTCGGATTCTCCAGCATCTGCAGTTCCTACTATCACTATTTGGGATAATTTGCTGGCTCCTTAGAGAAAAAAAATCACTACATTGATTGTAATTCATTTCAGGGGAGTCTCTTTAATGACCTCAGTTGGAAGTCTCCCAACAGTATATAAGGGTTAAATATCTCACATTCACTTATGTATGGGCAAGCAATAGCTTTTCAGAGCTCTTCCTCACTTCAGTCTTCAGATCAAATCTTTCAGGTTCCTTTCAAATTTTATGCAAGCCTTTATATTGTATTTACTTTGCTTTGTCATCAAATTTCTGGTTTTGCTTATTGTTTCTATGGAAATTCCTTCACTCAATAGTATTTGTGTTGCACAATGTACTGTCAAGGCTATTGATTTTGTTACTTGCTTTGCTTGCTTATGACCTAACCTTCCACCGTCTTCAATTCTGATTCATTCAACCAAGACTGAGAGCAGCCTTGTGATTAGGGTAAGTTAGTGGGGAAATCTTGGAGGAAGTGCAAGGAACAGCCAAGGCGTCATTTATGAGGAGCATTTCTGCAATGGTATTGGTCAGTTAAAAGATAAGCAACACATATTACACCATATGAAGTAAAATAAATTATAAATGTCACCAGTGTGATGAAATACATGAAGGTCAGTTGTAATTCATGAGATTTGGGAATTAAAGCAATGTTTTGGGGAACAGGCTTGACAAATGTAACCTCGTTCAGATGAAACAATAAACAAGTGTACTTTTAGCTTTCATATTTAATATACATCTTTTAATATTTTAAAAGTCTAAGGCAATTAAATGATATTGGAACTTCTACATCAGCAGGGCACATATGTATGTTAATATCGAGAAGTTCAATGGGTGCATGAGAAACATATGGAGTAATGGAGCATGGTTTGAGGGTGTGGAGATGTTAGAAAAGCATCCAGAAATATTTTTTACCTTCTGTCTCCAGCAGATAGCATCCTTTTTCTCTTTATTTGCTTCGTAGACCCGGATTTTGCAGTGGCAATGGGAGAAAATCTCTCAGTATTCAGCATCATTATCTCACTTAAACTCACAACAACTTCATGAGTCAGGAGGTAGCATGGCAGCTCAGTGGTTAGCACTGCTGCCTCAAAGCGCCAGGGACCCAGGCTTGATTCCAACCTCGGGTGCCTGTCTGTGTGGAGTTTGCACATTCTCCTCATGTCCATGTGTGTTTCCTCCCACAGTCCAAAGATATACAATTAGCTGTATTGGTCATGCTAAATTTCCTATAGTGTCCAGGGATGTGTAGATTAGGTGGATTAGTGATAGGAAATGTGGGCACTGAGTTGGGTTTGGGTGCGATGCTCTTCAGAGGGTCAGTGCAAACTGGATGGGCTGAATGGCTCGCTTGTGCAGTGTAGGGGTTCTGTAAGTCCACACATATGTGGATGTCCAAAGGTTGAACTACTGTTTTTAATTCTGTGCTGTCCCAGAGTGTACCAAACCTCCCCCTGCCGCCGACCATTCCCAACGACTGGAATAAATTCCCAGCAATGAGCAAATTTCTGAGAAGTTCCACTTTTATGCTGGTAGCTTTGTTTTTAAAAACCATGGAAAACGGTGAGCTTTATAGAATAAGGTGTAACTCTGATATCATTGTGTCATTGTTATGTTCGTTTCTGGTGTTACTCCCATGACTCTATTCTACAGGCTGGCATGTGGGAAAGAGCACAGTTGAAACCACCAATTTACATCTGTCAGCCAGTCCCATTTTAACAAGGTGCAGAAAGCTGATTGAAGTTGTGTAATAACTTGATTGTGTTTGAATTTAGCAGGAAGTACAGGGGAAAAATGAGCTGCAAAGAATTTATTGAAACATCACATGATGCAATGATACAATATCGTAATGAGATCATTAAAAATGCATACATGAGATGTGTGTGCCACTGGCCAGACCAGCATGTACTGTCCAAACTTAATTGCCCTTTAAAAGCTGGTGGGACCATTTCTTGAACTTCTGCTGCCCATGTGGTGCACATCTACCCACAATCCAGTGAGGGACGGTGTGCATGGCTTTGACCAATCAAGCAGCAATGATAGAATTTCAAGTTAAGATTTGATTGATACACGTACATGCCTGTGATAAGTAATGGTCCCTCCATGCCTCCTGTATATCACAGTGAACAGTCAATCAACCTGACTTTCAACACCTCAAACTAGACCCTCTCAGTAGTTGCCTACGCACTAAAATGTTACCTCCTTTGATGTTCTACTCCAGTGGAGTATAATTCAGGCCCAGCTCTCTGGTCTAGCTTTGTTCAAGTTAGTAGACAATTAGCCTTAATAGGGAGGGACTCCCATGTGAGAAACTGCTGTGGGCCACCTGGCAATTGCAGACATTGGTTAATTTTTGCATCTTATGATGGCAAATTACAGCTTCATTTTTGCCATGACACAGTAGGAAAGAAGTCAATGCTAAGATTAATCATACAGTATTATCATAAAGGGACAAACTTAGAAAACTGTATGGCCTGGTACCCTTCGGATTCTCTTGTATTCTGAAATGTGGTAGTGTTTCTGTGTGTCGCTGTGCTGTGTAACAACGTAATGGAAACAAGTTGACTGGTGAATGTAACACTTTCTGATCCCAGTATATCCAATCCAAGCGAAGTGCCTGACACTGCCAAATTGAAATTATATTAGAACCAAGTTAAATGCAAGTAAGCCAATGCAATATGTGCTCCCAGCTGCCATTGCAGCACTTTTGTAATACTCCACTACAGATACAATAAGTGAATCTGGCAGCAGCAGAGCCTGTCTCTTAGATTTGAAGTATCCCATCTGACAATTGGCTTTTCAGTTCTAACCGTTATATTAGATTGTGTCTCCCGTCAAATGTCGAAATTGTAACATCTGCTGCCAGATTAACTTATTGTCATGATTTGTTTATTTAGTGCACTGCTGCCATTTAGTGGTGATAAAAAGGTATTTCATGAACTTAATCAGCTGTATGAATCCTCACATTTTTTTATTTATCAAACATAAGATTTGAGTGTTGAGAATAGAGGTATTTCTTGAATATTAGCAAACATCACCCATCGTCACTGAAATGTAAAGATGAATCCCCTATATCACCTGTGTTATTTCTTTCCAACATTCACACCGGTCTCCCTGGATTTTCTTTTGTTCATTTAAGCTTACTCTCAACGAAAGCTGACTGACACTGCTCGAACCATTGCTGCTAATAGGGAAATGAGTGCTCCTTTTCACATCCTCAGGTAGAAAACTGCACCAATAGTTGCTTACATGTAAATTACTACTGCATTCAGTATTGAAGCTGTGATCTCCCAGAACCTGTTTGCTAAACACATTGAAAAAAGATGTTTTATGGCCTTTGGAGAAATTCAAGTGGAACTGCAAGTATTCTCATCTTTTTCAAATACCTTCTCCTTATTCGATGTCTGCTGGCACAATACAGTTATGAAGATGGAAAGAGCAGACAAAACAGAGTGATTCGAAAACCCCTGTTACTGGAATGCCACTGAGATAGATCAGGTTAACCAAAGATAATGTTGCATTTGTTCTAGCTTTAACAACATGATGTAATTTTCAATGCTCATGGCTTAAAACAGCAAAGAGGAAGAGTGCAAAATCCCAACTTAAAAAATAATTAAGCGTTGCTATTTCATTGTGTCTATTTATGTAAGTTAGAATGTCATGCAATACTCTTCTAGCCACTGGGGTTCAGTTGTGATTGTTATGTCAGCAAATGCGATCAATATTTTTCACAAAAACTTTTCAGTGACAATGAGACAAAGGATGAGTGAATCTGTTTTGTAATCTGCTTAAGGAATTATTCTTGTCCGAGGCATAGGAACAGCATTGAAAAGTATTTGAAATAATGTCATGCAGTCTTTTACATCAATGTCAACAATTAGACCAACAGTACTGCACCCATATGTTCCTTGAAAAATTAGAACACACATGAGATAACCCTGTGATTCATGAATGAGGGCGACATGAACTGGGTGAACCTGACACTACAACCTTTTAAAATGCGATATTTTGATTACCTTAATCCATGAATACATTTAGATCAGAGCTTTACTCTAGCTCAGTGCAAACAAAAACTTCAACTTCAGCACTGCAAAGAAGGTTACCTCAGGGTACAACGCGGCCTTGATCAGATGGGCCAATGGGCCGAGGAGTGGCAGATGGAGTTTAGTTTAGATAGATGTGAGGTACTGCGTTTTGGAAAGGGAAGTCAGGGCTGGACTTATACACTTAATGGTAAGGTCCTGGGGAGTGTTGCTGAACAAAGAGACCTTGGAGTGCAGGTTCATGGTTCCTTGAAAGTAGAGTCCCAGGTAGACAGGATAGTGAAGAAGTGTTTGGAATGCTTGCTTTTATTGGTCAGCGCATTGAGTATAGAAGTCGAGATTTCATGTTGTGGCTGTACATGACATTGGTTAGGCTACTTTTGGAATACTGTGTTCAGTTCTGGTCTCCCTGCTATAGAATGAATGTTGCTAAACTTGAAATGGTTCAGAAAAGATTTATAAGGATGTTGTCAGGGTTGGGGGGTTTGAGCCATAAAGAGAGGCTGAATAGGCGGGGGATACTTTCCCTGGAGTATCGGAGGCTGAGGATTGACCTTTTAGAGGTTTATAAAATCATGAGGGGCATGGAAAGGACGAATAGCCAAGGTCTTTTCCCTAGGGTAGAGGAGTTCAAAACCAGACGACATAGGTTTAAGAAGAGAGGGGAAAAATTTAAACGGGACCTAAGGGGTAATTTTTCACACAGACGGTGGTACGTGTGTGGAACAAGCTGCCAGAGGAAGTGGTGGAGGCTGGTACAATTACAACATTTTAAAGGCATCTGGATGGGTTTATGAATAGGAAATTAAGAGGGATATGGGCCAAATGCTGGCAAATGAATTTAGATTAGTTTAGGATATCTGGTCAGCATGGACTAGTTGGACTGAAGGGTCGGTTTCCGTGCTGTACGCTCTGAGTCTGTGACATGTACTGAAGAAAAATTGAGCTCTGAAACTGCATTCATAATCAGCACTTGTATTGTTGAACTATATTTTTGACATTGTATTTAGACATGAATTTGCATTTGAAAAAACCAGTGGTATTTGAACGCTATAGTTTCTGTATTTGACTGTTGTTTCACTATCACAAGTTTCTTCAATTAAACTGAGGTTTAATACTTTATGTGTAAAACCTTAGTTTACAAGCAATTTGCCAAATGAAGTAACTGTTCTTTGCATGGCAACAGCTTGAATCCATCTCATCATTAAGTGTAGATTGATGAATTGAACAATGGAATCTTGCTTCATGTGCTGGTCATTAGTTGAACAACCAGAACTGAACTTGTGATTTCAGGATATTCTTACTTTTGTCACAATATAGATCAGATATCACCTGGTGAATCTGTCTGCAAGGCACATTTCTGGAGGTGTATTCATACTTTCAGCAAGCAAGATGGTCACCTGACAACTGCAGAATAATGAACAGTTTGAGTTTCCAGGAATTTGAAATACTTCAAGGCCTCATTGCTCGCAAGTGTGTGACTTTAGTTTGGTCCTGAGAACAAGTGAGAAAAAGTAATACGATGATAATACAGTGGATGTTGGAAATCTGAAACAAAAGCAGAAAATGCAAGAAATACTCAGATGGTCACTTTGCATCTGTGGAGAAAGAAACAGCAATGATGTTTTAAATGGATGATTTTTCAGCTGGTTTCCATATTGTGTTTTCCCATTAGCTAATTGTTTGGTAAGATCATAACTTGTGGAGACTTGTGCTGTTAACAAGGCATTTGACAAGCAATGATAAGCGTCAGTTGGGAACTTGCCTTGCGAGAATCTCGCTGCACCACTTGACAAAACCCCTGAAGATATAGTGAGAAGATCTCAATGTCAGGATGGGGCTTGCCAAACATCTCAGCACAGCCCATAGTTTGTAAGTTAGCCTCAGTAAGTCTCGCAAAACCCTTAAGATATTGAACATCAAAGGAATGGGACAACAATGAAGGAACAATATGTGTAATTTTTACAAGAACACCTTAAGTACTCCCTCAAAAATTCCCACTGTGTCTTAATTCTTCCTCAGTTCTGTGTCTCTCAAAATCAAAAATAGTTATTGGCAATCCTGTGCTGTGGATAGCAGAAGAATGAGTCTGTTGTGTTCCGGAGTACATTCAAGCACATAACAATTGTTTACATGTGAAAGGTAATTGCAGACAAGTGCAAGATCTATCATTTGTAGTTTGATCTCATGCCCTCTTTCAGAAAGTGATAGCTGTTTGGCTTTGTTCAGACCACTCATGATAGTAAACGAAGTTGAGATATAACAGTGCAGAAACATTTTCTTTTGGTTAATCAATACGAAAAGCTTTTAGATGAATACCATTGCCCTTGGAAGTCTGAGCGTGTGGAAATCTTTGTTGGGAGTGGCTGCAAAATGTGTGATCTAACAACTGAGGCTGTGTTCCTGTATGGGGGCCAGTCCTCACATCTATAACCACATAACAAGGCTGAGACTGCGATAGATCTGAGCCAATAAGCAAAGAAAGAATAAAATAGCAAAAAATAAAGTCTGGCATTGGATCGATGAAAATCAAGTAAATGAACAGAGGATCAGTCCTTCATGTTTCAGTTTGATGCCTGAAGTCTGTGCAGTCATGTAGAATTTATATTTCTCCTACACCTATGATAGACTTGTCTCTCTCTTTGGTTTTAATTCTAGCCTTCACACAGCTGGAAAGTGAATAGGACGTTAACCCATTGCCCTGGTATGCTTTTTAAGTGGTAGGAGCTTTGTCAGGACCAAGCTGTGGTGAAACCCCTGCTTTAGCTTTCCTTTGGGAAGCGTTTTCATTTTCCCTTGGGTTCTTCCGCTCCCAACAATCCCCTCCTCCCTGTATTTCTTTCCACCAGTCCGTGGGCAGATAGGAGCCAAGTTTGCTCTTCTGTAGCGAGTACTTTTTTATTGCTCTTTGTCATGTTTTAATTTGGTTGGCACTGATCCTCTTTATGCTGAGTCTACGGCCAGTCTAACTATCAATGGTAGACATGGTCCAAACAGATGGGACTCTTGTCTTACTTAACAAGGAACTTTATTGCGTGACTGCAATAGGTACGGTTTGTATTAACATGTTGATGCTAATTACTTTGGACTTTCTGGAGCTGTGCAGAACACACCTGCTCTTTTTGGAATCTCATACAGATCTCAATTTCCTCAATCCATAGTCTGTTCAGCATCATCAGACAGGGGGAAGCTAAATGCATTCACAACTTCTTCTGTGCACTGAAATTCATTATGGTTATGACTTTTACAGACCTTTTGAGTGTACTTCATCTCTGTGATGGTGGGAGTTTTTCGTGTGTGGTAAATTTTAAAACATAAACTGCAGGCTCCTTGCTGATTGATGTGTCTCTCGCTTTTGATGCATAGTTTATATCACAGTTTCTATCAGCCAAAACTTCAAGCTAACATGCAACTTTGACAGTATCGCTTTAGCCTCTGTCAAGCTGTGTGGAAGATGCAGAAATGACACTGAATATGATTAATTGATAGAAAATCCAATATAGGTGATTACTTTTGAAATGAAGTGCGCCTTTACATTTACAGAAGCTGGAGAGGATTAGCAGCTGGTCCCAATTACGTTATTGTGAAAAAAAATCTTTTGCCAGAAATTTAATTTATTAATGTGAACCAACATTAAGTATGTATGAGTAGCTAACATTTGAATTTTTCTCGTACTTTATCTAAAACCATTGATAAATTGCAACTGAGTTGGTGGATCTTAAGCTTGATAGAAAGTGTTTCCTGCAATTTTTGAAGGACATGATCAGGATTGCAAGGTGATTTACAATGATATGAGGGAAGGAATGATCACTTAATCATTAGGTAGGTAATCAGCCAATGTGTATAAGGGGGCTGTAAGCGTCTCTCCCTATTAAAGCAGGACAATTGGGTATATAGCATGAAGGAGGCTATTCTGCATCAAGCATGGGGAAAGCGAAGAGGCAGGTGCCAAGACCACTTGAGCTGGAATAGAGATTGAACCAGTGCTGTTGGTGTTATTCTCAATCGCACACTCTAACCAACTGAGCTAACCGATCCCCTTCATACATCATATTGCTATTAGTTTTAGAGTATATATCTGTGGCACAAACTTCATCAAGCTGTTTTCGTCATGGAGGACATTATTGGAAGTAGTTTCCAGCTTTCCCAATGAATTTGTGTTAACTCCCTCCATTGCCGGTTTCATTATGTTGGTTTCAGCAACCCAATCAGCAGGCTGCGTCAGTTTAGCTCAGTCCGTTAGACAGTTGGTTTGCAAAGCAGTGTCACACTAACAGCATGGATTTAATTCCTGCATGACGGAGTTTTCCAGGAAGGACTTTCCTTCTCAACCTCTCCCTGCACCTGAGATGGCTCTAAGTTAAATTACCACCAGTCATCTCTTTCTAATGAAAGAGCAGCCCTATGGTCTGCTAAGACCATGGTGACTTGAATTTATCAGTAGTCCACCTTTATTCATGCAAGTTGCTAGTCTAGATAATGCAGTGTCAGTAAACTCTTTTTTACCACTGGACCCTATCATATTTGAGCTGAGGACCCACTTTCTTACAGCAGTGACTGGAAAGAAGGTGAAATCAGAATGTTTGTGTTTGAAGTTTTATCTCTTGCTCCCTTTTTCAGAACAGGGCACTCTCATCAATTACAGTGCCCAACTGCTGCTTTCACTGAGATCAGCTCACTCAGCACGGGCTACAAATTGGACATGCAGCCTCTAGTCTGAAATCTTGGTGTTACATCAGTCTGTGCTTTTATCTACTTTTATGTCAGAATCTTCAAAGGAATCATATCACTGTCTTGAAATTTCCTTGCGATTCTCTTATAAGTATTTCATGTGATAAATTTGATGGATGCTAGCTTTAGGGGAGGGAAACAAAAGCTTATTTTTCAAATTTTCTTTTTTTTACAATAACTCAGTCAGTAAAGTAGAATGAGAGTGTTCCAGTCCCAATCTTACAATTGTGTAACAGGCTGCACAATTGAAGCAAATCTCAGAAATTAGCAATATAGAGCAATTAAATGCTGGGTTTCTTAGCGTTGGTGAAAGATCTCTTTGACCTGTTTTAACCCTCTGGATATTAATCTTAACTATTGTGACTACACTCCTATGTCACCTCAGTGAACCACAGCATTCACTTCCATGGCTTGAATGAACCTGCCACTTAATTTATTATGTGTTGCTTTGAGCCTGACCCTTCAGTTCAATTTGTCCATGCTGACTAGATATCCAAAATTAATCTAGTCCCATTTGCCAGCATTTGGCCCATATCCCTCTAAACCCTTCCTATTCATGTACCTATCCAGATGCCTTTTAAATGTTGTAATTGTACTAGCCTCCACCACTTCCTCTGGCAGCCATTCCATACACACACCACCCTCTGGGTGAAAACCTTGCCCCTTAGCTCTCTTTTAAATCTCTCCCTTCTCACCTTTGACCTATGTCTTCTAGTTTTGGACTCCCTTATCTTCGGGAAAAGACCTTGACTATTCACCGTATCCATACCAGCCATGGTTTTATAAACTACTCTAAATGTTCCTCCTCAGCCTCCTGATGCTCCAGGGAGAATAATTACAGTCGATTCAGCCTCACCCTACAGCTCAAACCCTTCAGCCCTGGCAACATCCTTGCAAATCTTTTCTGAACCCGTTAAAGATTCACAACATCTTTCCTGTAGCAGGGAGACCAGAATTGAATGCAGTATTCCAAAAGTGGCCTAACTAATGTTGTGAGGAACCGGGCTCAAACTCAACTTACACCTAACAGCAAGGAGGAACTTGTCCTATTTCAATCATTGTATTGATTTTGACAATATTTATGCAAGTTATAATATATTTTGCTGCTTGAACAATTGAAAAACAAAAATGTTTCCTCTACCAGATTGCTTCATTTCCTCATTGTAAAGGTGGTGCTTCCTGAACTGTTTTGGTTTCCTCATTCCATCTGCCACCAAGTTTCACAGCCATGTTAACTATTGTTTTAATTAGATTTTCAATTAATGCAAATTAGTTTTCACGAATCTGACTTTTCCTGCTTTCAAAATAATATGCATGAGATTTCAGTATACATACTGTCATGTCTCTAAGCATTTTCAACTTCAGTTATAATTTTATTTCAAGATAGAAACCTTAGATGATACTGATTTATTGTTTCCAATGCAAATGCATTTTTTTTCAATATTTCACTGCTACTGTTATGGCAGTAAATCTGGAATAGCTTCATACAAATGGACAACACTATGCATTAAAAAGAGTAAAAAATACATAATTTGAATACTTTGATTTATCTTCCCATTTTCGACACAGCAATCATTAGGTGCCATTTGATGTTGCTTTGGCTACAGACTAAAACCATGCATTGCTCTGCTCACCAGATAAATTATTTCCCAAACGAGGTGCTTTTAACTTGCTTTGAGTCCACTGAAACTTCTATCATGCCTTCAAAGCTTGCCTAGAGGAAAGTGGTGAATGAGTCTAAGCATAATGCTTTGGAATCCTGATGAGATCTTCTCCTTCTCCTTCCTATTTTCTTGCCAAGAATGCTGTTTGTGCAAAGATCACAAGCAGCTTCAAAGAAGATTCCTAATTAGGCAGCCTTTCCAGCTGACAGAAATTTAGAGATGTGTTAATGCTCTGTAACACTTTCACATTTCATTCCAACATTCTGCTGAACTTTTTCTTCCCCTTTTTCTTTTTAAATAATAGCAGCTGCATGGAGTAAAGTCCTTCGATGAACTAAGTTATACAGAAACATTTCATGACTTTGCCTTTAAATGCATTCTATTCAGAATCATAGCACATAGCATAGGAGGATCAGGATTGGTGTATCATACCTGCCATAGCGCTTTGTAAGCATAAGCTTTATCTCTAGAGGAAGAGAATTGAAAACTGGGGATGTTATGTGAAACCAGGATTAATCTTTGGTTAAGTTACACTCAGGGTGGAACTTCATTCAGGTAGCAGAGGGATAAGTAGGGTTCTGTTTCCTGATCCAATAAAGTCTGAGGTAGGAAGGTTCATGATGGCTGTTCCAACATCAATTAGGGTTCTTAAGTGAGCAGACAGTGCCCACTTACAGACCACATCTTACAAATTGGGTGGATGCTCCTTACCCAGGAAACCCAGAAAGAAAATTCTATTGCAATTGTTTGCAAGCTCTGAGGGATCCCTCAGTTTGTCAATCATTGCCTGATGGAGAGATTTGGCAATAGGGTGAGTGAGGGGGAGTACTGAGAGCCATCCCTTGCCCTTGCTGTAGACTGACTCCCCCATCACTGGTCAGTCCCATCTTGTGCACCCTCACGTAAGTTCTGGGCCCCTCAGCAATCCTTGGGCTTTCCCTCAGTGTGTTGCCAGCTCATGTTACCGCTTTCATTGACATTGCCTGCAATATACAGTTGCTGGTCTCAGTTTGCATGCTCTTTCTTTCATTCAGAGGATATGGGCATCACTGGCCTGATTTCCCACAGAGCAGCAAAGAGTCAGTCACATTGCTGTTGGTCTGGAGGCACATGTAGGCGAGACCAAGTAAGAATGGCATTAACCTTCACTAAAGGACATGAGTGACTTTCTGACAGTTGACAAGGGTTTATGGCTGCCATTAGACTCTTGATTCCAGATTTTATTTTATTGAATTCAAATTCCACCATCTGCCAAAGCGGGGTTTGAACCCAGATTCTTAGAACATCTGTGGATTAATGTGCAATTCACTACCACAATGAATGGTCAAGTGAATAGATTTAGTTGGAAATTGGACAAGGATGGGAGGGAGAAGGGAATATTGTCTCTTAGTGATAGACATAGATAAAGAAATATGCAGTATTCACATCAGCATGGAACAGTTGAGCTTCTGTTATTTATTCTGTGGATATCGACAAAGAAGGGTGAATTAACTTAGAATCACACAAATGTGCCACAATTTCTTGGCATAGTCTCGTGCATCTGTCCCTTCCTCTCAAACATCATGTACACAATTAAACATTTGCTTCTCATTCCTAAGATGAGCTACAATATTTTGAACATATATTTGACCCCAAATACATGATTTTTAAGCAAGGTACTCATTTAAAAATTGTAATTGCTGGGAAGAAAATTTCTCCTTCATTTTGGAATAACAGCTGTCATGTGGTTCCTATTAAAATAAAGAAGTTCAGTTGCACCCATTGGACATTGTTTGGCACAGGAGAAACAGCAGTTGTGCTTTTTTTTTCGCACGTTGTAAGGAACTTTGCAAATATAATGATAAGTATTGCTTTTAATGTTTTTCACCACTGGTGAATATGAGAAATTTCCTCAATTTGCATTGTTCAAGAGTTTAACATCCAGTCTTTTACTTTTATAATGTTTATACAGCACATGACTTCCATGTGGTTCAATAAATTAGTATTTGCATCACTAACTGAATTTTCTCCTAATAAGCATCCTCCCCTATTGTGTATTACTAAATAATGTGTTGAATTAATGCTGTTTTTTGTTTGCTTTGGACAATAGTCTTTGCCATACTTCTCCTAAATGCTGAGAACATTTGCCATGCCATAGACATCGTTTCAATGTCTATGAATATATTTGAATATTGCTATACATATGTACTTTGATTCTTTGGAAGCTGCTTGATACCCATCTGATTAGCCTTTACCCTGTCCATCAAGTTGATATTTCATTCTCCAGTAACAAGTCTAATGCTAATTGCAGCTCCTGAAGATGTCCTTTCTTTTTAACTACTCAAACCAATAACTTCTAATCCCTTTTACATTGACATTTATGACAGAAATCGTCCCTCAGGCCAAAGTTAGTCAAGTCTTCCAGCCTTGTTCAACTCCTTATGAACTTGGTCCCTTCAACTTACACAAGAATTCCTATTCAAATCCTGCATGGTGAACAAGAGGGACAGTCTCTTCATGTTTTTTGTCCGATCATTATAGGTCCTCACTGTGAAGTTCAGGGATTTCTTAGCAACAACTCTGCCCATCGATATTGCAGTAGTTTCATATTATCTGTTGCTGTGTCAAAGTCCATCTTGATGATTGTATGATTCACATGGGCCTTGAGTCCAATTGGTAAGGCTGATTGAATTTCAGTTGGGCCTTGAGAGGATATTTAACTGACAGTTTAATGGTGAGCATTTATTAACTTTGACATCCCTAACACTTCTTCTAGAGACATTGAGACTACTCATCAATCACATTGCCACGGTGCTGAGATAATTGCACAGAGGCTGGTATCCCATCATCAAATCACCCTTCATTTCCTTGTGCATGGTACACTACCTGTGGCCTGAACTGAGGAGATTCTAAATCTCCTGGTTATATTGGTCAGCCAGGGCTTTCCTGATTGGCCCAAGTTAACAACTCCAATCAACGACCTCCTAGTCAATGAGGTCAACCTTGTTCCAATCACAACAGGTACTTAGGTGTGAAAATCTGCATCATCTTCTGGGAGAAAAATATCTTGGGGTCCTTTTAACAACTAAACCATGAAAAGTTGTTGTCACACAGAATTCAAAACAGGTCATATGACTTCGTCACTTCCTCATTTCACCCTCAGTTAAAGAGACAATCTCTAAAACAATCTTATAAACTTTGTACTTTTAATGCCGTAAGCTTCACTCCTGCTTAAACGTTTAAAATCAAATCCTGAATAACCTCTTGATGACCCTTCTACCATCTCCTGTATGGCTTCACATCAAATACAGTTTGAGAATGACTTTACTGAGGTTTTTTTGATGCTTTGCCTGACACATGTGAAGCAGAAACAGAAGTTGTTGTAGACACAGTCAAGGTAAACCTTCTACTCTGAGTGATAAAATAAATTTTAATGCAGGCGTTGAAGAAGGAAGATGGAGTCACTTGTGTGAGATCCTTTATTTTAAATGGATTGGATAAGAGATTTGTCATTTTGATTCAGTTTACCATGACTCATGACTTTTCACCAACTGGAGAATATTTCCTCAGATTCTACATCCTTGTAAAGCATGTAAAGAGAAACGACTTCTAAAACTTCATGTGATTTTGATGAGGTTTTTATAATCGCAGCGTGCATCTGATTTTCTATCATTCCCTGCTCCATGAAGATGAACAAAATACCCTAGTAGCTGTGTCATCCCTTCTGCAGGATATTTACAAGGTTCATCTGTTTAAATTAATAATGTGGATCATAACTACACAAATTCTTTCCAGTTCTAAAATTAAGGTACCGATGTCCAAATGCATTGCATTAAATCAATAGTGGGCATGTTGTCTCTGAGACTGGATTTAACATGAAGAGCTGAGCTTCAAAAATCTCAACTCAGATTGCAATGTTGAATTGTAACAAGTAAATGTAGGGTTACAGAGATAGGGTGGGGGAGTGGGTCTGGGTTGGAAGCTCTTCAGAGGGTCAGTGCACACTCAATGGGCTGAATGGCCTCTTTCTGCACTGTAGGGTTTCTATGATTCTATGAATTTGATTTGATCTCTTAAGGCAGATTCCTATGCAAAGCATGAGATAGACAACTGCATGATGAAAAGAAAGTGCTGGTCAATGAGTTGAAGGCTCCTTGGTGTGGCATTTGGTATCAACACAAAAACAATCAACGGCTATTTTATCTAATCAATGATCGATGTTTCAGAAAAAGAGACAAATATTTTTGTTTGCAAATTAGCACAGTTTAAAGTCTAAGTTGTTACACTGCCGAGTTAATTTCACTGGCTAAAACATTTAAAGTAGGATTGCATGTTCTCTTTTCCACAAATTAGATGTTCATGTATCTTTATGGTCGAGTTATCAGTGAAATGATTAAACATGGAATCCCTGTTTCTGCCTGAAAGTTTTAAACTAACCATGCAGAGAGAAACAGTGCATACTGAAGGTTTTAGGGGATGAGGCTTATTAATTAGTGTTAGTAAAATATCTTTATGCTTTCTGAAGCAGTCTCCAATATAAAAGCTTTATATTTCAAAATGTTTTGTACGAAATCTGTGGTAGAAGTGATTTAACTTTATGAACCCTCAGGTGCTCGTGAACCCCTGCTGGGTTGAGACCATCAAGTTTCAAACCCTGTTTCACATCTGATGTTGCCCTGATAATTTTTCTTGCTAACACAGTGCTGTTCCTCAAGATCTGGTGATTTTGAGTAACTTAATCTTGGAATTATGAACTTCGATACCAAGTGAGAAAGGTTTAAGAGTTTGAAGTTTTAGAAATGGGAATAATAACCCTAAGCAACTATAGGTGTGTCTAGTACCATTTACACAGCAGCAGGTTTCAGTGTATCTGTGCCACACTAGGAGGAGCTGGTCAGTTATTTGAAGTATTTATATCAATATCCACAGTGCAAATTGGATCCTGTTTTAAGTTTCATTGTAAACATTGCAAAGCTGACCCTAAAACAGCTAGTGGCATGGTGGCTCAGTGATTACCACTGCTACCTCACAACAGCAGAGACCTGTGTTTGATCCCAGCATTGGGCAACAGTTTGTGTGGAGTTTGTACATTCTCCCTGTGTCTGTGTGGATTTGCTCCAGTTTCCTCCTAAAGTCCAAAGATGTGCAGGTTAGGTGAATTGGCCATGCTAAACTGCCCATAGTGTCCAGGGATCTGCAGACTAGATGGGTTGAGGGGTGGGTCTGGGTGGGATGGTCTTTGGAAGGTCGGTATGGATTTGATTGTCTGCTAACACTGTAAGGATGCTATGATTCTTTGAAATGTTAGCTCTTTTTCTTTCTCCACAGATGCTACCAGACCTGCTAAGTTTCTATAGTATTCTTTGAGTTTCTTTCAGATTTCTAACATTTGTAGTATTTTGCTTCATTCCCACTGCAAGCTCCACATCAGAATTGATTGAAAAGCAGATCTTAATGACCAGGAATGCTTACCCCTACCCCATGTGCCCAGTTGAAGTCTGCTCAACTCCACAAAAGCCTTTAGTTAACCCTCTAACCATTATGGCTACTCTCTCTATCTTGCAAGAATCATTGACTTTTCACCCCATCGTATCCAGCTTTGATCAGGCCTCCACTCTAAACAGCAACCACTCTCTCTGCCTCTTTCTGCATCATCCCCACATCCCTGTGAAGGTGTAGTTGCAGGTCCAATCTGAGCTGTGAGCAGCATTTTGAAGGTGGAAATTTTCTCTTCTGCAAATTATATTGAATTAATAACAAAAGCAGAAATTGAGGAGTTCTGAGGAAGGGTCACTGGAAGTAAACATTAACTCTGATTTCTTTCCAAAGATGTTGCCAGAACTGCTGAGCTTTTCCAGCAATTTCTATTTTTTATTCTGATTTCCAACATCCACAGTTCTTTCAGTTTTTATATTTAATTAACACTTTAGGAAAGTATTGAATCTGAAAGATGTTCAAAAATATATCATGAATACAAAACTGATAAATGTTGGCTTAAATGTGAAGATTTCAATCACACTGTGACAATATTTAGTTGAATTCTACACTTTAAAATTTGGCTCTTTTTATGTACAAATGTTGTCTTAGCTGCATATAATTTGAGTTAGTGATTTGTCATTATGAAATCAACAATAAATTCTTCACTTTATTGAAAACAATCCATTATTCAGTTAATATCGATTACTCACAGCATTTTTCACATTTCGTTCAAAGCATCAAGATAAAACGTTTCCATTTTAATGGTAATGAAATTTTCCCACATTTTTTCAAATTACTTTACGTTAAAAGGAAAATAAATTCTGAAAGCCTTTATGGAGGCTGATAATTGCTTAATTAGCCAAAAAATGACAATAAATGCTCCTCATTGCAAGCAAATATAATGAGCAATTGCTAGTCCCCCAACCCCAGCTAACTACCATTGGTATGGATAGAGGTAATAAAACCTTAATAAAACAAATACACAACAACCAAAATACATTGATACCACCAGGTAAAATCAAACCATACTAAACATCTGAATTATCAAAAATATTTTCAGTCAAACAGTTATGCTACTGATGCCATGGGCAAAATTGTTGACTTCATGGATAAGCTTCTTGAGTTTTGACACTTCTAAACACAGTACTAGATCAGTTGATCAATACAGCTAAACATTGGACTAAAATAAGTAAAATACTCTTGATTTTATATTTTATCTTTCAGTCTGTGCCCACCTCTAAAGTGGACAGATCAACCAAGTGATGGAGTAACAGGTTGAGTAAGCAAAGTCTTCTTCATTTAAGTGTTGGATCACTCTTTCCTCACCCTTTAAAAATTTTGGTGCATTCAAAGACAGTGATACAGTTTTTCCCCTTAGTATGAGCAAAATATGAATCTTCCACTATCTAAACCAAAATAAAAACACACATTGGCCCTGTATCCAAAACTTATTGTGGGTACATTTAAGGAGAAATATTAAAGATGCTTCTTGCAGCAAGTTCACGAATTCATCTTTCATCTAGCTTTCCTTCCCTCAGTCCAGCTGAGTAAATTATGATGAAGCAAATCCATGTGGATTCTGGAAATCTGAAATGAAGCAGAAATTGCTAGAGAAACTCAACAGATATGGCAGCTTCTGTGGAGAGAAAACAGAGTTAACATTTTGGGCCTAGTTCAGGTTTCATGGAAGCATAGAATCCCTACAATGTAGAAGCAGGGCATTTGGCCCATTGAGTCCACACTGACCCTCCAAAGAGCATCGCACCCAGACTCACCTCTAGTCTATCTCCACAAGCCTGCATTTCCTGCAGTTAATCAACCTAGCCTGCACAGTAAGGGGCAATTTAACATGGTCAATTCACTAACCTACACATCTTTGAACTGTGGGAAGAAACCGGAGCACCTGCAGACAGTGGAGAATGTGCAAACTCCACACAGACAGTCACCTGAGGCTGGAATTGAATCTGGGTCCCTGTAATATGAGGCAGCAGTAGTAACCATTGAGCCACCATGCTGCTCCTGTTCTGAAGTAAAAAATGATGTCTCTGTTTTAAATTGCTTTGCTTTATGGTTCTCTTCCTGATGAACACAACCTTAAATTATGGTTGATACTGCTCATTTACATTGAATGGTGCACCAAAAGTAGTTGAAGCCTTGTAAGGTTTTCATAGTCAGCTGTTACTGAATGCTTATCTCTTCCCTCTCCATCTCCCCACAACCCTGCCTCCATTACCTGTAAACCGTCGGCTACTGTAAACTGCTGTAACAGAGCAGCTAAACTTATCTTCAAATGACCACCACTGGCACCACTTTGCATGTTCTAGCTGAACAGTTTGTTACCAGAAGGTACATTCCCTGCCGCCATTGTCCTTTGAGGGTGGGATCAAGAGGGCCTGCTTTGTCAAATGTGGTAGACCTGCTAGTCTAATGAGGAAAAAGCTTTTGTTCTTTTGTAAGAAGTGGTTTATTGCATGATCTCAAAGAGGTACATGTCACATTTGTGTGATAGATGTTGTTGAAAAGACTATGGGGAATGAATAGTAGGTCTATCTCCTTTGATATTCAGGGCTGTTTTCCCTTTCCCCACCCAAGTCCTTATGACACGTGGTATTTTCCAGGAGAATGATTCTTTTCATCTTGTAATATATGCCTCCTCATCAGTATATGGTTCTGGGCAAGGGGTTTTTTGAGATAGTTTGCTCCCACCAATTCTTCTTTTTCTTTGCTTTCTCTTGGGTCTATCCATTGATTATTAGCAAAGGATTAATTGCCAGAGAGTATGTATAAGAGAGGTACTGCTCTTGGATAACAGAAAAGGGTTATTTTTGCTTGACCACAGAAAATATATTTACATTTGGTTCTACATATTGACCAAAACATTAAGGAGCTGGTGCAGACTATACTCTTAGGGATTATTTCTAGGTTTTTCTCATCTGAGAGAAATGGATTTCTAGAGTGTTTGTTCTCACAAATCATGAGGATGGTTTATAGTGTTCAATTCTGACATTCAAGTTGACATTGAATGTTACTTTTTGCAACTGTTGTTCGCCATTGATAAGTGCTCTTTCTCTTGTATGTGGAGAGTTGGAGGAAGACGATGCAGATGCATTTGCTTCCCCCCAAAAAAACACAGAATTCTTTGCATTTTTTAGTTTCAAAAATAAACTTTATTCATCAACAATCTAATTGTTAATAAATCTTTTCACAAATACATTTCTGTACAGTATCATGTCAAATAAACAAACATCTTAGTTGACTCTATCCCAACAAACCTTGCCTCCATCCATGGACTGTGTGAAATACCTTTATAAAACATAAACAATCCTCAATGTTCTGATGTATGCATTCAACCACTCCTTATTTCAGAAGGTTTTTGTAAGCAGCATTGAGAAGGTATATGAAAGAAATCTTCAAATTCTGGCTACTGCACAAATGAAAGGAAAAGTAATGTAAAACTGATGGCTGATAGGTCTTTCTGTTTCTAAAGTATGCAAATAGAAACAACACAAACAAAATCCAATTGGCATATTTAGTTTCTCATCTCAGACTGGAAACATTACAAGTTTTGGCTTAAATCTGGTCATTCTTCATTCTCTGCTCATCACTTGTAGAACAACATTCATGAAGTTGCACAGGACATTCAATAAGAGACAGAGTAGCATAATGGCACTAGATGCTCTCTCAAGCACTGTTCAACAATAAATAGGTGTACTTGCTTCTTATAGCAATTAGAAATGGGTGCTAAATGCAACACTGACTTCAACAATGACAGAGGACAATCCAAAAAATGGATTACATAATTTACAGTCCAATTTTGCTCAACTCTTAATCTTGTAATTCTCCATATTGAGTTATCCATAGAAAATGTTGACCCAACTATGCAATATTTCATTTTTAGATCACCCACATGGAGGCTGAAAGTATTTGACATTTGCTGAAGAAAAACTTATATCAGGCTTGAAACATTTATTCTGTTTTGCTTTCCACAGATGCTGTCAGGTCTGCTGTTTCTCCAGCACTTTGTTCTCATTTCAAATTTCCAGCATCCACAGTATTTTGCTTGTCTCTGATATTAGTGTTGTTTGACAAGACAGATTGAACAATTATCTCTTGGTCAAAGAGAGCGATTATTTGAAAAAGCTGAAGTGCTGTGAGACACAGAAGGCTATATCACAATAATGTTGCGGAAGACAGAGCTACATTATGCAGGACTGTGCAATAAGTGTAAAGCTGGTAATTTTAGAAATGAGAAGTTTAATTAAGAGAAGCTTAATTAACATTACCACCGGAACATGCAGATTGTTGTTTCCACTGTGGTCACATGGAGAAGGTGTTAATTCAAAACTAAACCTGTTGTTGAATTAGAATTCAAGACACCTTTTCCTTGTGGAAGATATGTACTGACTATATAGTCACACTGCTCGTAACATCCCCAGTGCTACCTGATCCCCCTTTATGCTTATTCAGTCACATAATTAGTCAATTAATTCCAGTTGTAGCTTAACTTCTGTTGCACTGAAATTCCCCTTTCCTTTCAATAAAACCTTGAGAGACTGGTAACCTATGTTTGAATAGAAACTAATGAAAACAAACAGTATGATTTTTTTTCTCATATTCTACATATCATAATACAACATTAGGCATTGCTATTCTTTCGGTAACAATGGAAATAACATATTTGCAAAATGATTCTAACAATTATTTTTCTTCATGTTCTGATAAATCCTCATCCACAAGGCGTCCATCTTTTGTATCACTTTTCTCATAGTCAGCTAACCCTACATCTGCCAATACCTGGTCCTCATAATTGTCCAATATGTATAAATGTGAAAAGCATGGTCTCTCATCACTCTGTATGATTTGCTTAGATTCTGTAAGTGTGTAATTAGTTTCAATTAACCTTGAGAAATGTACCACAACTGTTAATGTGCTGCACATAAAATTACTGCTTTTTTCCATCACTACTGATAACCTTACCCAGATCTTTCCAATCTTTTATCCCTCGTCTTTTGTAATATATCTGGTCCTTGTATTGCAGCTTAGTTTTGATGGCCTTATACAGTACTATTAGCCTGGAAAAATCTTTCTGAAACTTCAAAATTATTGAATGCCCTTGTCCCTGTTTTTAAGGCATCCAAGTCTTCAGAAAGTGTCAAGCTAATTGTAATCCTTTCTCAAGCTGTAATGATCACTTACTACAAAAAGAATTTTGGATTTCTCCCAAAACAAGAGATGACATAGTCCCAAGAATTTTCAATGAGTTCATCACCTGGACAGCACATATCAGGGTCATTGTTAATTGACAACTTGGTTGTTTCAGTAAAATTTTATGAAGCATCTCAACTGTTAAGTAGATGAGTTTTTCTTCACAGGCTCCACCACTATTGGGACTTTCTAATACCATGTTCATTACCAAAGTTCATATTTTCACACGTATCCCTAATTTCAGCATTGACAAATTCCCTTCATTGTGAATTAGGATTTTTACCAGTGCCATTCATCTGGATCTATCTATTTCTCCATTATCTTGTCCATAACTACTCAGTTCTCTTTTCTCTATGTTATTGTTTGTTTTCTAATTCTAGTTACCATATCTATGAAGCGCTGGTTGAAATGATTTCTTTCATTTATCCCATACCGTAAAGATTATTTCCACAACATCATATAAAACTCTAGCTAATGGGAGTCTCGTTATGCACCAAGATCATGTATGCCATTTTTAATAACAGATATCACAATTATCACTGATCTCTTTTATAAGTTTAGTGGAAATATCATTCCTTATTTCAGCATCTTTTAGTAGGATTTTTAATTTGTAAATTGATGGAAGGGCAAACTGCTGATGTAGTTTGCAGATAATTAGCTTTACTTTCCTTTAAACCACTATCTCTTGTATAATAATACCCACTTAATTTTTTGATGGGAGAAGTTAGGTCTTGTTAATGGAATGCAATAATGTCCAGATTGTGTAAAACGTAAATCCACTGACTTCCCATAAATAATTGGTTTGCCATGTTCCATGTCAAGATTCATTTGATACTTTTCAATAGACTGCTTACTCTAGCAATACGGCTATTTCATTTAACACTACATCTGTGCTGATCAAGTAATTAACCACAGCTATTTCACAGGCAAAGATCATTCTTTTGAGGGAGTTCAATGTTTTTTCATCACCAAGGTCCGAAGCAAATAGAATTCTCAAACTCCATAACCTTATTTCAGTCTTTATTATTCAGTTAACGTTTTGATCAATCTACTCCCCACACTCTGGATGTGCACCCAAAACTGCACAATTAAATGAGTCTGTAACTAAAACATTGCTGGCTGAAGTTTCTTGTCATTAGTGCAATTCCTTCTGCCTGAGAAGAGTCATCATCTGCTCCTTCCAAACTTTCCAAGTAATTTCAAAAACCTTTTTATTCTGTCAATGCTATTGTAAGTATTATTTTGAGTCACATAAAGACCTGTTGACCATGCCCCAAAATATATTTTTCAGCTATGATTGCTAGTTCCTTTTGGATGTATCAAATTCCTTTTTCTAGTTATGATTCTCCCTTCATACAAATGCGTGCAGCCCATATCTGAGAGACTTCTATTCCCACTTCCACTGAATCCTCCATTCTTTGAGTTACTGCTTTATGCTTCATTTAAGCCATGAACATTACTAAGAATGATTTTCTGCCTGGTATTTTGTTTTAAGACTCCTGCTATCCATTCCAAAAGCATGTTTCTTTCTGAAAATGTATCTCCTTTTAATCTTCGAAGTCCATCCATGTTTAGTACCTTAGCACAGTCCAATAATCTAAAGGTATTCGCAAAGCTAGGTATCTCCAAGGAAAATCTTTATAATTTTGTTATAATTCTGTTAAATTCTGTTATATGTTCTTCTGTAGGATATCCATTCTGCTATCTAAACGTATCCAAGTATTACCCTGCCTCAGATGCATTTAACAGGTTATCTTTATTTTAGAAATGTTGTCCATGAGTTTTAATAGATTATCCAAATCTACCTCATTTTTTGTGTATCCACTTCATCTTTGTGGTTTCACTTCGTAGGTTCCAATCTGCACCGTTAAGCAACCCTGATCTGTTCCCAATATTAACTTATAACTAAACTCCTTGGTGTGGGCTCTTGTTGTGCAGTAGTATTGTCCCTACATCTGAGCCAGAAGGCTTGGTTTTAAGTCCACCTGCTCCAGAGATGTGTCATAACTCACATGGACGAGTTGATTTAAAACGGCAACATTTTTTTTTAAAGCCTTTTTGTGGCATAGAACTTAAGACAGTTTTTTCTTGTGAATTGAGTTGCAAATATTTTGAATCAATCTGTTATAGAATCATAGAGTCAAACAGCATGGAAACAGACCCTTCAATCCAACCAGTCCATGGCGATCATAATCCCAAACTTAACTAGTCCCATCTACCTGCACTTAGCCCATATTCCTCCAAACATTTCTTATTGATGAACTTATGGCTGAAATGATTTCTTTCATTTATCTAAATGTCTTTTAAATATTGTAACTGTACCTACATCCACCACTTCCTCTGGAACTTTATTCCCGACATGAAGCAATGTCTGTGTAAAAAAATGTCCCTGATGTCTTTTTTAAATCTTTCTCCTCTCACCTTAAAATATGCCCCCGAGTCTTTAAATCCAACACATTAAGGAAAAGACACATGCCATTCACCTTATCTCTACCCCACATGATTTTACAAACCTCTGCAAGGTCACCTCTCAACCTCCTACACTCCAGTGAAAAAAGTCCCAGCCTATCCAACCTCTCCTTAAAACTCAAACCCTCCATTCTCGGCAACCTTCTGGTAAATCTCTTCTCAACCCTCTCCAGCTTAATAAAATGTTCTGAGATGTTATTAAGCATCTCTGGAGCAGGTGGGACTTCTACCTGGGCCTCATTTCCTAAGGATAGGGACACAACTACTGCTGCACAAGAACCCTTACTTTACTTTGTGAGTCACAATTCTCTCTTGGTGCGCATTATCTACTAAATCAATATCGATATTTTTAATCA
>NC_063363.1:25258320-25272664 GCF_021869965.1 Rhincodon typus | reverse complement strand
TCTTTTTTCTCTCTTCTTTCCTTTAGAAGATGCAGGCACAGAATGCTAATGAGCTCAGTGGATTTGGTGGGGCAATTAGCAGGTTACAGTGGGATATGAAAGAAGGATGAATATGTTTATAACCCAAGTGCTTCAAACATAATTATATTCGGATATAAATTTCAACTTCCCAAGCCCAAAAAAGAAATAACTCTCTGGGAAGCTGCTTCCAAGCAAAAATGAAATAATGCAAAGGGGAAAAAAGAACACTACAAAAGAAATTCTCATACTAGGCAGTGAATTTGAAAATGAATCTTGACAACCTCCAGCAAATCACGGAAAAATGAAATGAACTATTTTCCTGGCTGCATAATTTTAAATATTTTAATTTAAACAGTCAGTGCTGAGGTGTTATTTTCTTATTTTCCCATTCTTTGTAGAATTGAACATTAAAATATAGTGAAAACCTCAGTGATTCATGATGCTGGAGCATTAGGTGAACTTAAAGCATTCATGGGCAGACAAAAGAAGAGCAGTAAACAGCAAAAATACAAGGCGTCATCGACTTAACCATTCCACAAATGTAAATAATGTTTGAGAAAGTGAGCAAGTTCATGGACTTTATCAGTTTCAACCCATTTACCTTCAAAGCATCATAAAGATGTCTGGATTGTAAACTTGCATTGAAAATACAGAAGCCTCAATAACTCTATCAGAGTATTGTCGGTTTTTAATGCTTGAAATAATGATCTAAAACATGCCTATTCTCATATCTGCTCATGTATTTAATATGTGAAATGTTAGCATGAGAGCAAGAGATAGTGGGAACTGCCGATGCTGGAGAATCTGAGATGTAGAGCTGGATGAACGCAGCAGGCCAAGCAGCATCAAAGGAGCAGGAAAGCTGACGTTTCGGGTCTGGACCCTTCTTCACAAAAAAAGAGAGCAAGGTTGTTTACTGAATTGACAAGCAACTTGGGAGGTTAGGACTTTTCCTGTGGACAGAAGGGAAGTGTTTCACAAAGTGGTCACAAAGTCTGTGTTTGGTCTTAACAACATGAAGGAGACTGCATTGTGAGCAGGGGATGCTGTTGACTGGATTGAAAGAAGGCTTCACCTGGAAGTGAGAAGGGAGGAGGTGAATGGACAAGTATGACATCTTCTGCAATTGCATGGGAAGGTACCATGGGGTAGTGAGGATGCATTACAAGTGATGGAGTAGGGACCAGAATGTCAGAGAGGGAACAGTCCCTGTGGAAATCAGAGAGGGGCAGGATGTGTTTGGTGGTGACATAGTGCTGGAGGTGTTGGAATTGGCAGAGGATGATCATTTGAATGCAGACACTATTGAGGTAAAAAATCATCAGCAATCACTCATCCATAGGACATGCCATAGACCCCATAAAAAGACAGGCAAAACCATGTTCGTACCCTTAACCACAATCTTTGACTGGGAGAAAATAAGATGAGTCAAAGGATGAGTTGTTTAAGTGAGAACAATCTCAACCAAGAGAAAGAGGATGGTGGTGGATGGAGGCTGCACAGGCCTGTTTGCAAAGAAGGAGCAGTGAGCCTCAGGTCATCCTGATGATGGATGGATGGGTGTGTGAAGGGATTGCACATCCATGGTGAAGCTAGGACCAGAAAACTGGAAATTTGGTAATCATTTGGTCAGTTTGTGTTATTAGAATAGCCTGAAGTCAGAAATTATGGAAGTATGGAAACATTTGGGGGAAAGCAAGTTCTGGAAACAGCATCTTTGTCAGACTCTGTAAGATATTTCACAAAGCACAAATTTTAATTTCACTTCAGTCATTTTTACTTTCATGGCAAATCTCTTGAAAAGCTGAATTATGAAATCAGTGTTGAATTTTGGTGCAATTTATGTTGCTTTATTTTGTCTATTTTGTGCTGGTCACCTCTACGCTTTCCAGTTTTGTGCTGATCTAAGTGTAAGTAGAACCTTCATTTTCACAGTCAATGAAACAATGGTATAAACAGACAAGTTGTCACACAAGAATGTCTCAAACGAGCAGTGTTTTAAGGGCTGGATTTTATAGCATCTGACTCTGGAAAAAATGCTTAAATATGCATAAAACAGAGCGTCATTTTTTTCAATAAATATATATTTTTACAGATGTAAAAATCTACATTCCCATGCCAAGGAAAAATGTTTTTGCTTTAGTAGAATTGTTCACTTAATTTTGTGATCACAACTGGGAAAGTTATTTGAGAAATGCAAGTTGGTTTGTCCCACCTGAATGCTCCCAACTG
This sequence comes from Rhincodon typus, assembly GCF_021869965.1. Classification (NCBI taxonomy): domain Eukaryota; kingdom Metazoa; phylum Chordata; class Chondrichthyes; order Orectolobiformes; family Rhincodontidae; genus Rhincodon; species Rhincodon typus. The sequence goes on along the minus strand of NC_063363.1, from coordinate 25,270,411 downwards.
TGGCTTATGACTTGCTGCAAAGTGAAGTCTATCACTGTGTAGACTACAAATACAATTTCCTTGGCTCCATTTGTTTACAGTAAGAATAGAAATGATATATAAACACACATGACATCAATTCATTGGGTGATTAGGAGCTAGACCAAGCTTGTGCCCTGTGATTATTTCATTCTGGCTATCTTTAGAAATGCAATGAGCTGCAATTCTCTTAATCTATTTGCGTTCACAGCCAATGGACCAGGGCCTGAGTTATTGGAGGAAGTGGTGTCTATGTTTTTTCAGTTGTGCAGAAATAGTTATTCTCAAAAGCTTGGGCCTGAGCCACGTCTATGGGTGCAGTGGTCACTTTGTTCCAAACATTGAATGTGACAGAAATAATTTGAATGACACTGGTATGGTTGTTATCACTGCTACAGTAGTTTTCACCTATTTCATAACCCTGACTTACAGGTTAAATTGTCCCTTTTGAGTTTGTAGGCATCAGAACGGAGTATGCTTTCACAAATGAAATTCAAAGCATAGGATCAGAATGAAAGCACTTAATAAATCTCACATTATCTGATGAACTGCAACAGAGGTTCAATCATACACTTTACTTACTGCAGCTGAACTGTACATGCCTACATTTACATCTGCAATAAATATCTTTAATAAATCTTTCAGTACATTCGATTGCCTATGTGACAGAAGGCTTAATGCTACTGAAAAGCTGTAGATCCTTCTTTGATTGTCCAAATAGGTCCATTATAGTTTGTAAAAGTAAATTTAAATCACTCCCTCAAGTGTACTTCCAGATCCCAGTACCGTCACCAAACCATTGATTTATTCTGTGTTGTAAATCAATAAGGAGTTAATGGAAATACTGAAGTGTATAATGTCCCAACTGACAGAATTGTCCTTGCTGGTGGCTAAGCCTGACTGTTATGAGCGAATGTTGCACAAGTGAAACTTTTATGTTTGAGGCACTTCACTGAAGAGTAACCTAAATTCAAATTTATATTTTCCCGGTCTATTGAATTTCAGGCTCCGTTTCTTCCTGTAATGTAGAACAATGTAGATAAATGTGTTCCTCTGTAATCATGATGTGGAGGTGCTGGTGTTGGACTGGGATGGACAAAGTCAAAAGTCATGCAACACCAGGTTATAGTCCCGCAGGTTTATTTGAAATCACAAGCTTTTGAAGCCATTATAAGCTGGTGTTGTGTGACTTCCAACTTACTCTGCAGTGGTTGCCCAGACTTGATTTAAATAAAAGCAAATGATGGCCAAGTGTTCACTGATTATCTAAATCTTCATCTTCTCCCTAAAACGATAAACTGGCAAAGTGTGACCATTCCTCTGGCAGCAATGGAACACAAGTGAATTGGCATAGTTTTTCAACCTTGGTTTCAAATGGAGGTCATAGCCTATTGACATCAAGGCAACATTTGACAGAGTGTGGCATTGAGGAACCTGGGTAAAGCTGAAGGGATATGTGAATCAAGAGGAAAACATTCCATCAAACACTGGTTGATGTCATTTCTAGTAGATGGTTGTGGTTGTTGGAGCAAAATCATTCTTATCCAGGACATCACCTGAACATATTCATTGACAACTAACTATAAATCTGGCATCATAACTCTTCTCCAATGAAACCTTGAGCCCACCATTCTTGGTAAAGAGCCTCACTTCCCCACCTTGAAAACTACACACCAGCATTTTTGAATTTGTTGTTGCCTCTCAGAGCCAATTCCTGGAACTCCATAAAATGTCTTCCAAATTATTTCTGCCTCTCTGTCTCTGCTGAAACAGCTCTTATCAATGTTAGATATAACATTCCACGTGATTGTGATAAAGATGACCTAACTCTTCTCCTCCATCAACAGCTAGCAACAATCTTGACAAATGCTACATAGTTAAAAGAGAACATGCTGGTCACAGGCTGTGTATCATATGTGAAGTGGGAAACAGTGTCTCACTTTTGGATTAGTATCACAAATGTTCGAGGAAAAGTCTATTCTTTGGTTGTAGGCACAGTTTCAGCACCTTCACACCTAATTAAGTTAATAAATGTTTGAGAAGTATGGACCATTTGGAGATGAGAATTTGTACAGGAACGATCATGCTTTACTGATTGAGTTTTTTTTCTTCAAATTTAATTGTATGGATATTCGAGAAGTAGTGGATGCATTTAGAGAATTTCAGCATGTACTGGTTGATATTTTCTGGAGACATGTGGCCTAAAATGGCTAGTATATAGGAAACAGAGCAGGAGTGGTTAATGTGTTTTTGATTCTACAGTGGTGATCCCTGATCTTATTCTTCCAAATAAATTGGTCGAAATTTTTGAAATGAAACTAGTGGCACGGTGAATGGTCATAGGGATAGTAGGGTATAGTTTAGATGCCTCAGCAGAATGCAAGAATGGGTAGCAACACAGTTCAATGGAGAAACTGGCAAAGTTTCTCATTCTGGAAAAAGAAAAGCTAAAGTCGTCCTCAGGCAGGGAGAATAGTTCTAGAGTAGACTTGTCCAGCAGAATATCTCGCATTGGCTGTTCAAGCTGTCTTTTCCTGTCTGATTCAGTGATAGTTTGGTGGCACTATTTGAGATTTTGTATTGTTTGAATCATTGCAATCACAGAAAAAAAATTTTTGACTTTTCATTTGAGACTTATCATGATACATAACTTCTCTATTGAGATATTTGGCAATGTTCTCAGTTGGATTGTTGAGCAAAACCTTTGCACAATGATGAGACATCTTTTTAAAATAAACTAAAGTAGTCCATCAAATTGGAGGGTTTGTGTGTGATTGCATACCAGTACTTTGAAAACATTGTTGCATTATCATGTAATGATAAAAATGTTTTCTAACATTCATGTTGCAGAGCAAGAACCATTTTCATAGTGATGTGATTGTGTTCTGTAGCTCACTGACGTATACCGTAATGATACACACTGTGATAATCACTCTGATTGTAGGTTGCAGATCCAATCTTTCATTATCAAAACAATAACTTGGACACAAGACAATACTTAATGCTAGATGAAGATTGAAGTAGACAAGGATCAAAATGAAATCCTTTCCTTCTCTCCACTTTCTTCTTTATACAATGTGGTAAGATGGAATTTTAATGCCTTTTTCACCCCAACAGACTCCTAACTCACCGTTGTTGGATATATTCTCTCCCACAGTCAGGACAGACTCAACAGAGGTGGAGGAACAATGGTACACAGTTGTGCAGGACAGAGTGGTGCTAGAAGTTCTCAACTTTGACTCCACGCACGCAGGTTAAACTGGGGCAGAAAACCACATAGAGCTTAACACCTACAACTAATGAATCAACACTTATCCATGTTGAACACCACTTGGAAGAAGTACAAAGAGCAGCATAGGCACAGAATGTACTCTGAATAGGGGAGCTCAAAAGCTACGACCAAAATTTGCTCACTTTGACTATCACTGACAGGGCTGGCTAAGTGCAGTCTAATTTGCTCAGAGAATATTTACATATAACTGCATTTGTTCCTGCTGGATATTGCAGTCTTGTTTGAATGGTACTCATCCTGGGCTCACACAATTGAAATCAATGAAAAGCTTCATGAACTCTGGGTTTATGAGAGGAACAAATCTGCAGTGAAAGTTCACTCAAACACAAGTAATGTCATCTACAGCTTCAGTCATGTTTAATTGTAATACAAACATTATTCTCATTGCAAACTTCCTCAGGCTGGAGGACTAAGCAAGATAGAAGCCAAAAAAAACCTTTCAAAAAGGTATTTGGATCCCTCATTCTTGTTACTTGTCTTAATGATGAATGTTGTTCTCATTAGAGACAGATGATTGGTGGTGGGTTCACCTGCAGATCACCATACCTCAGTTGAGGGGAGAGGTTGAGAAGGAGATCCCTTCATTGTAACCTCAGCTAGAGTAGGAATTGAACCCATGCTGCTGGCATCACTCGTCCAGCCAACCGAGCTAGCCCACCACTTCATCAATTTTAAGAAAGGTATGGCTGAGTTAAATAATGAGGCATTGCTTTCACTAGTAAATTAGAGGAATCCAGTTCAAGCAATACATACACAGAAAAATGAACAATAGGCAAGAAATCATTCTTAATAATTAGAAACCTCTGTTATTGCAGAATTTGAGTCTATAATTTATAGAAATTAAAACAGAAAAGCTAGAAATGTTCAACAGGCCAGCAGCATCGATCAGGAATGAAAGAAGGCTGGTGTTTCAGATCAATGGACTTTCACCAGAGCATGTTGGAAATACTAACTCTGTTTCTCTATCCACAAATGCGCCTGATTCTATGTGAATATTTTCCAAAATTATCTGTTGTTATTTCAGTCTCCTCGCATCCGTGCTGTTTGGCTTATGTTGTCATTTGGCGAATTGTTTGAAAAGGAGGAGTGGTTAAAAAGAGAACATTTAATATAAGGAGGGAAAGTAAAATTACCCAGTGGTCCATAGGCAAAACACTGGCAATGTTTAATAAGTGGAATGGCTTGTTTTATGCTAAAGCATTGTATGATCCTATAAAATTAAGGACCTGACTAATTCCCTCCTCCTGTCCCTGCTGCCCAAGCAACATGGCACTGTTTCCAGACAAGTGCTGTAGAAGGCAAGTCCAACATTCCTGATTAACATTTGTTTCATTGAGAAAGATTCCATTTGTTCTCTGCTACCATCTCATCCTATTTTGGTTTTAGTTTTGAATGAGTGGGGATATGCGATTTCTAAGCCAATCTACTTCCAGTAGTTCTGGATATAACACTTACATTTTATTTCATTGCTGCTATGTTCTTTCACTCTTGTCTTACAGCTTTCATAGCCACAAAACTATGTTTTGGTGTCACACAGGGGTTGCATCAATCTTACTTTAAAACAGAATAATCTTAGTCTTTGAGTTTAAAGCTATATCTTTTTCATGAAATATTTTTCAAGATCCATTTGTAAATGCATTTTGCATTATTTTTTGTGAAGTGCCATTCTCTCACAATAATTCATTAACTACTGATGTAAATCAGAAAATGTAGCTACCATCAGTTCTGGGGAAGTGACAGTCAACCCAAAACATTGACTCTGATTTCTGTCTTCAGATGCTGCAAGACCTGCTGAGTTTTTTTCAGAAATTTCTATTTTTGTCTTTGATTTATAACATCCACTGTCCTTTTGGCTCCTATGTGTGGACTTGACTGTTACTGTATATGTAAATTGCCTTGAAGAGTGGTCACCTCTGACTCTGTCTGCATGGTAGTCTGCTGTCAGTTTACAAGCTGCACACAGACAAATCAGTTGATTTGCAGTAACGTCTGCTTCATAACCTCTAATGTGTTTTACTGTTTAATTAAACTCTCACACAGAATTAATCAAACTCTGAGAGTGATTGATTATTAGACCATTACAATTAACAAAACAACTGTACTTATAGATAATGGATTTTGAAATTCACATTTGTAGTACAAGCAGCTGTAAATAAAAATATGTGAGCGTAAAGATCGGAGTCCTGATCCATCTTTTGCCATGTGGTTATATAGAACAAAATAAAGAAGGCTTGATGTTGATGCTGTTTGGAAAGCAAGAATAATGGCCCAGATTGGACATACTGACTTTTCTGAGCACAAGATCCAAATAAAAGAATGCTTCCCCAATTTGAACTTCTACCAAGATGCTTTTCCAGTGTTTTTTGAGCTTAGATGGTCTATCAATAAATATCCTGTGTGAGCAGAATACTTGCAGTGCCCAGTCGCTATATTTTTCTGAATGAATGGGTCAGCTTGTGTTGTAGCTGTAGTAACAGAGTGCTTGAGGAGACTAATCACCTATGCTAGTAGTGGCAAGCAGTCTATCCAGAATATTTTGGAAAGCCTTGAAAGTGACCTGAATTCTATAGCTTCAGACAGGCTACTCTGGAAGTTGTTCATTCAGTCTTCCCCCTATTTCCCACTCCTCTCTTCCTCAACTCTAAGCTCTTCCTCCTTACCTTCAACAGGGACCATAAGATGCATCATTCTTTGCACTCTGAAGTTACATCAGTTGTGAAAGTGGAAGTTTAGACAGACATGTTGCAAACTTATTTTTGAATAGGATTTGCTTGAGCGTAATATTTTTCTAAATAATGTTCCAAACCAGGTTACCGTGGAAACAAAACTTGAGGCGTATTTTTCTTTCCCATTTTCCCAATACCTACATTAGCCCAGTGTACCTATAGACTTCTGATTTAAACATCATATTTGTAGTTTGCATTACATTTTCTTTAATCTACAACCAGTTTACGTTCTGGTTAGTTAGTTGAGACACTCTGCTTTTCATTAATCAATTCAATAGTGCATCACAGATATCTCAGCTGAGATAGATTCCGTTTACATGTGAATACTTTCAGGACAATGTGTTATTGGTTAATGATCAGTAGCAGGAACCCTTGTCCATTTTTGTGTGCAGTCTAACCTCTTAGCCATTGTTGGAATCATCACTGTTTTATCGATTTTTCTTATTTTTGGTTTGAAGCTGAGAGCCGGAGTTGAGAATTGAACTTTGAACTTTGAACTTTGAGCAGCAGCTTTTTTTAAAAATTAATTTAAATCAAATAACAAACAAACTGATATTTGCTTATAGGAACTGGCCGGGAAAGTTAATGCGGGCTGATTATTGTTTTTAGAACACTACAGACATTTCAACACCTGAAATGTATTATGCCCAAGGACTGGCAGCCGCTTGCAAGTTGAAAGGGCCAATCAAAGGAAGGCTGATGCCGACTGGTCAAACCAAGAGAATGTTGAAGAAAACAGGAAAATAAACCAAATATTGAACTGATTTTCACTGTTTTCGGGCAGAAGACAGTGTGGCTGTGAAAGATGCTGGACAGAGTTTTGTTTGTTCTCTAGTTATTCTCTAATCATTCACAAAACTAATTACGGACCTGGATCTACAACAGAAGCTGTGTGCTCTAAATATAAGTCATTGCAGAAAATCACCAACGTGTCATTGACAACATCTTCCAAATGCAAGACCTTTTCTTTCTCTTTCTTTGTTCATGGGATATGTGTGTTGCTGATGGAATTTATTGCCCATTCCTAATTGTGTAGAGGACAGTTAAGAGTCACTCATATTTGTGTGGTTCTAGACCAGGTAAGGATGGCAGATTTATTTTCTTCAAGACATTAGTGAACCACACAGGCTTTTTTTTCATAACAATTGACAATGGTTACCGGGTTACCTTTCATATAGTTTTTAATTACAAATTTGAATAGATTCAAATGTTAATCATCTTCCAAAATGGGACTTGAACCCATGCCTCCCCCATAGCATTAGCCGAATGCCTAGATTACAAGTCTGGTGACATTACTATTATACCACCACCGCTCTACCTAGCTCAAGGATGTAGATGCATTGGAAAGCTCACCTCCAAGGGACATGGCACCCTGATTTGGAACTATGTCACTGGACCTTCAGTGTCACTGGAACTTTGTTCCTAAGAGCACGTTGTTGCTGCAGTTCAAAACCATGGCTCACCGTGACATCTCGGGGACACTTTGGGATGGACTGCAAATGCTGGCCTTGTCAGCAATGTTGGTATTCCATGAAAGAATTTAAAAAAGCATGATTGCAAGGACAATGTGAACCCATTGGACTGACGAAACTGCACAGCAATAATAGGATATAAATAAATAAAAAGAGGTGCAAAGAAAGGTTATATAATAGAAGGAAAACCTTTGGCGTAGCAACAGTTAAAAGCAAACATTTTGTACACTATGAAGAAAATGAATGGTAAAAGGAAATGTGGGTCTATTAAAGATATATTCAATGATAATAGAAGTGATGGAAATGCCCAGTCCAGTTGAATGAATACTTCATATCCATTTGCACAATGGATGATCAGGATAAAATACTGAGAGAAAAAGAAACCGAAAAATTAGACAAAGAAGAACAAAGTTGATTTTCATATGCTTTTTTAAAATGCAGATACTGATAATAATGGATCACATAAGATGGAAAAATCCACAGGACATCGTGGTTGTAGCTATTGGATATTAAAAGTAGTAGCAAAGAAAATTGCAGGTGCATTAGTCATCATTTTTAACATGTTCAGGAATTGTGCATTCAAATTGGAAAATAGCAAATGGCTGCGCTATTACAGGAATGAATCAAAAAAAGAACTGATCTATTAAGGTTTCTAAAATGATATAGGTATTCAATGGGGTAGACTCCGAAACACTCTTCCTGACAGTTAGAGAATTCAGAACAAGGGGAAATAAAGTGTGAATGAAGCCATTGAGGAGAGAAATGCACAAAGAGCATTGGAAATCTGGAACTCTTTCTCCCTGAAAATACCAGTTGGAATGTTCAAAGCTGAACTTGATTGAGTTTTCCTAAGTAAGGATATCAATTGACAGACACAAAAGATAGTAAAAGAAGTTCAGATATAGATCAGTCATGACCAAATTTGATGGAACTGTTCCACTGGCTCAATAGGTATTCATTTTGGTTCCTGTGTTCCCATGTTGGAAAGCTCCTTTACTTCGTCCTATAAATGTTGCTGAGAAGTTGCATACAGATAAAAGATTGTCCACAGATGTGGGTCAACTTCTACACAAAAACTAAAGCCTCACATTTTATTTCTGTCATTATCCTTGATTCCTTGCCTGCGTTTGGCCATATCCTTCTTAACCTTTCCTATTCATGTACCCATCCAAATGTCATTTAAGTATTGTAATTGTACCTGCATCTTTCACTTCCTCTGGTAAATCATTTCGCACACAAACCACCCTCTGTGTGAGAAAGTTGCCCCTCAAATCTCTTTTAAATCTTTCTCCTCTCACGTTAAAAATATGCCTTCTGGTTTTGAACTCCCCCACTCTAGGGGCCCTCGTGGTTTTATAAACCTCAATAAGTACACCCATCAACCTCTTACGCTCCAGTGAGAAAGGTTCCAGCCTATCCTTACAACCCAAACTTTCCTGTGCCAGCAACATCCTGGTAGATCTTTTCTGAACCGTCTACAATTTAACAGAGCGACCAGAACTATAACAGTACTCCAAAAGTGGCCTCACCAATGTCCTGTACAACCTTAACATGGCATCCCAACTCTTATACTTAATAGTCTGAGTAATGAAAGCAAGTGTGCTAAATACATTCTTAACCACCCTGTCCACCTGTGCCACTTTCAAGGAAATATGTACCTGGACCCCTAGGTCTCCCTCTTCAGCAACACTATCCAGGGCCCTACCATTAAATCATATAAGTCCTGCCCTTTTTTTGTCTTACCAGAATGCAAACCCTCACATTTATTCAATTTAAGTTCTATCTGCCACTTCTCAGCCCATTGGCCCAATTGATCAAGATCCCTTTGTAGTCTTAGATCATCTTTTTTACTGGCCACTATAACACATATGCAAATAATTCAACAGTCCCACACTGAGATTTTAGATAACACCTAGAAACCATTCTCGCTTCAATTGTAGTTCTCTATTCAAGGTAAAATATTTCTGTGCTGGAGCTTCAGTATGATTTTTGCATCAATGATTTGTATGAACAAATCTTGGATCAATAAATATATGGTTCCTTCCATTCTTAATCCCATCATTGCATCTTAGTCTTAACTGCACTAAAGTAGGTTATTAATTTTTCCACTACTAGCCATACTCATGGTCTCGTGGGCATAAATTTTCATTAAGTTGGCCATCAGAATCAGTTTTGTGCTGCTGTCTGCATCCTAAAAAAAAGATTAGGATTATCTGAGCAAATTTCATAATGGGCTCTTACAGTTAAAAAAAAATACAGAATTAGAAATCTGGAACGTATTCTGTTTTGCGCATCAATTGCTATGACCATACACTGTCATCTGATATTGTTCAATTAGTTACAACTGCATACAGGCTGAGCTATTAAGAGCTGGAGTTATCATATCCTCAGTGTAAGATATCTCACATCAAGCACCAAACTCAGGGCAAATCTTAATGTATACACTTCCATACACACACTTGTAAACATGCGGTAAGTCTTTCCAGGAGGGAGTGAGTAAAATCAGGAAAAAAGCCCATCAGGCCACATTGTTTTTCGACACCCTCCTGCCTCTTCCAGAGGTGGGTTGAGAGTCTTGTCAATAATCCATGTATCAACAATGGGAAAGCAGTTAAGGTACTTAAACTATTTGCCACCAGTGGATGCATTACCTCTAGTATCTGGGAAATGACAGGTTAGAGGAGGCAAGTGCCTAGTAGTAGATTATTAAACACCATAGCTGAAGTGCACTCTCTCTGAAAAAGTGGAAAACTGAGATTAGCTAGAGACAGAGGCTTCCAATGATAGAGATAGTAAGAACTGCCTATGCGTGAGTCTGAGATAACACAGTGTGGAGCTGGAGAAACACAGCAGGCCAGGCAGCATCACAGGAGCAGGAAAGCTGATATTTCAGGTCGGGACCCTTCTTCAGAAATAGGTGAGGGGAAGGTGGCTCTGAAATAAATAGTGAGGGGGTGGTTAGGCTGGGAAGGTAGGTGGGATGGTGATGGCAGGTAGGTAGTGGTGGAGATTGGTCAGTGAGGTGGGAGGAGTGGATAGGTGGGAGAGAAGACAGACAGGTCAGGGAGACAAGGATAAGAGGGGCTGGGAGAAGTAGATGGGAGGCAATAGATGAGTGCAGGTAGGTAGTTGTAGGGATTGTTCAGTGAGGGAGGAGGAATGGATAGGTGGGAGAGAAGATGGACAGGTCAAGGAGACGGGGATGGGAGGGAGGGTTGGTCTTGGGATAAGGCGGGGGGTGGGGAGATTTTGAAGCTAGTAAAGTCCACATTGAGACCATTGGGTTGTAGGTTCCCAAGGCAGAATATGAGGTGCTGCTCCTCCAGTTTCCGGGTGGCGTCGTTGTGACACTGGAGGAGGCCCAGGATGGACATGTCGTCCAGGGAGTGGGAGGGGGAATTGAAGTGGTTCGTGACTGGAAGGTGTTGTCGTTTGTCGCGAGCCAAGCATAGGTGCTCTACAAAGCGGTCTCCAAGCCTCTGCTTGGTCTCACCGATGTAGAGGAGGCCACAGCAATTACAATAGACCATATTCACGGATGTGCAGGCAGGTGAACATCTGTTTGATGTGGAAGGTTTTTTTGGGGCCTTGGATGGAGGTGAGGGGGGAGGTGTCGGGGCAGATGTAGCACTCCCTGCGGTTGCAGGGAAAGGTGCCGGGGGTGGTGGGTCTAGTGGGGACTGTGGAGCAGACGAGGGAGTCGCGGAGAGAGCAGTCCCTCCGGAAGGCAGATAAGGGTGGGGAGGGAAATATATCCTTCATAGTGGGGTTCGATTGCAGGTGGCAGAAGTGGCGGAGAATGATGCGTTGAATCCAGAGGTTAATGGGGTGATACGTGAGGACAAGGGGGATTCTGTCTTCGTTTTTATTGTGGGGAGGGGGTGTGAGGGCAGAGTTGCAGGAAACGCAAGAGATGTGGTCGAGGGTGTCTTCGATCACTGAAGGGGGGGAAGTTGTGGTCCTTGAAATACGAGGACATTTGGGATGTTCGGGAGTGGAATGCTTCATCTTCCAATGGTAGCTCTTTAAGGCCAATGTTAATGATATTGGTCTTGTCTGGAAAATTGCTGCAGAAAATTATCAAAACATAATAGGATTACAGACCTTTTTTTCACAGAAAGCTATTCCAGTCAAAATCAAATTTCCACAGCAGGTTCCAGTGACCCTCTTAAATTTGCATGTTGTGTTGCGATCCCAACTTGTCATTGCATTTGGATGACAGTCTCAGAGCCAAATTCCTAGCTGAACATCACTTGGAAAATTCAACTGAAATATCCATTATCCCAACCAAGGAAATTATTATAATGGTGGGACTGAGAAACTTTGTACAGTTTCACTGCCACCAATCCTGCTCATTGGTATTAGTCTAAGCTACTGACAGCATTGGGGAAGAATGCCCACACAAAGAAGTGGTAGAAGGTAGGCTTAATATTGTTTCAGAGATAGTAGGAACTGCAGATGCTGGAGAATCTGAGACAACAAGGTGTAGAGCTAGATGAACACAGCAGGCCAAGCAGCATCAGAAGAGCAGGAAGGCTGACGTTTCGGGCCTAGGTCTAGGCCCGAAACGTCAGCCTTCCTGC
>NC_063363.1:25212596-25258220 GCF_021869965.1 Rhincodon typus | reverse complement strand
AGACCTAGGCCCGAAACGTCAGCCTTCCTGCTCTTCTGATGCTGCTTGGCCTGCTGTGTTCATCTAGCTCTACACCTTGTGTCTCAGTCTTAATATTGTAACTGGATTTATTATATATGACTTAATAGCTAGATATATTACATCTGAGATACATGATGTTCTCTTCTGAGATGTCAGGCTCAATTTAAGAGTATCTTAGTACCACTGGAACATTCTCACACCGTTTTCTTCATATAAACACAAATGTTCAGCTGCTCCCAGGGACAATCCTTTATATTCTAGTGGCTGGAGCTTGTCTTGCGTTGTCAGTTAACCCTTTTAGATACTAACTACCTTATACAACAGAAATTAGATACTAACTACCTTTTGCAACAGAAATTACTTGCCATTGGACCAAACAATAAGCTGGCAAAATTCCAATATCTGACAGCATCTGTGGAAAAGAAAACAATGTTAAAGTTTCAGGTTGGTGATCTTTCATCCATTTTGAAACATCATCAACTTGAAATGTTAATTTTGTTTTACACCATTAATGCTGTTTGACCTTTTCCAGCTCTTTTTCCTTCCTCTCTATTATCAGATTTCCAGTGGCTGAAGTATTTCTGTTTTTCTGCTTTCTTCAACCAATCTCGTGTGTTTTTTGACATGCATGCTCTCTCTTAGACACACGCATATGGAGCATACACTGTACAATTGAGATAAATGTAAAGTTATACACTTCGATGTGAAAAACAGAAAGAAAGAGGGTCATATAAATATGATATCTTGGGAAATGTGGAGTGCAGTGAATGTTCATTCAGCTGTTACTAGGGATGGCAAGGCTGTCTCTGAGGAGAGACCTGTTCGACTGGGCCTGTATTAGCTCAAGTTTAGAAAGATGAGTGAGGATCTGATTGAAATGCGTAAAATTCAAACATGGCTGGACAAGCTAAATGTAGGAAAAATGTTTTCCTAGGTTGGGGAGTCGAGAGCCAGGGGACACAATCTCCGGATACAGGGTAGACTTTTGTGGACTGAACTGAGAAAGGGTTTCTTCACTTAAAGGATAGGGAACCTGTAGAATTCTCGACCACAGATGGCCAAATCAAGAAAGAAATTTTTGTTTTATATTTAAGAATAATCAAGGGTCTAGTGTGAAAACAAGAATTGAGAAAGAGGATCAGCCATGATCCTGTAGAATAAGCTGAAAAGGCCGAATAGGCTACTCCTGCTTATTTCTATGTTTCTGTACACACCTGTACATGAGCTTGCACACCCTCACCTTTCTTAATGTACATATTCCAGACCTCTTCCTGTCACTTGGTATGAATCTAATAAAAGCTCTGTTGTCTTCCCTGAGACATTTTCTGCTTAATCCTGCAGACAGTTCTGATTCTGCATTTGTGAACTTGAAGTTCATCGAGGCTTCAGAAGAATCCATAATGCATAGTTATAGCTAAATTCTTTACCCGGAAAATTTATCATTCCATATGGTGAAACTCTTTCAAAGTAGCAGGAAATTACATGGACTTACTTTTTTTTTTGCTTATGTGCCAGTATTGATTCAGTAATTTTACAGCTGTGTGCAGAGAAATATCAATTTTAGGATTTGCAAAACTCTTTTTAAAAAATGCAACTTTTCTGATGAGACAACACAATAACTGGTTTATAAAAACTGAAACAATGGGGCTATCTCAGCTTTCATTGTGCCAAATGTATTTCAACACTTCCTTTGCAAATTCATTGAATAATTTCACTGTGAACTTAAGTATTTTTGTCTAAATTAAGATTATTTACAAAATGACTCTAGTTTAAAAATTGCTCCTGGATTACAAACAAACATTTACAGCAAATGACTTACATAGTTGTTTCGCTGTCATACAAATGAGTTTAAAACTATTTTTTATTTTCCTTTAGAATTTCAGTGATTTAATGTGGTTTAATTATGCTTCTATTATCAGACACTTTTCTACATTGATATGTGTTGGCATGTTATGACACTTACAATATCTGAATTATATAAATTTAAACACAAAGCAGGTGAGGGAACAAAAGAACATAATTTAATTGTCAAACTTTGAGAATATTTTGCAATTATTAGACAATTGAATTCAAAGAGAAGAAATCAATTTTTGTCACCTTAAACAGACTCCACATTATCATTGACTAAGCTGTTTGATGCACTTGATCATGTCTTTCAGTCAAGTTAAAGGTGTTGGAAGTGATTATAATTTCTCTGGTCCAGTAAGTGACTGCCAACTTGATTTAGTAAATCCAAAATTGAAAATTTCAATTTTGAGAGCATTTGGATGGCCCGTTTTCTCCATTAGGGAATAAGGAAAACTATTTATATCAAACTTTTGTGGGAGAAATGAAATTCGCTGGAGACAAAGTAGAAACATTTCCACTGTAGAGTTTGAAGGTAAATGGGCTACCTTTGTAAACTTCCACTCTCCCAATATACACCCGTTGTCAGATATCAAGGCCAGAGGACAGGAAGTGGAGATGTCCTGCCCTGGTTTAAAAGTTGTGACATTTTGAGAATTCTTACTGAGGAGTCTGAAAGTGGAAGCCAACTCCTTGCGAGTTGGGATAGAGGGTGGGGGGGGGGCGCAAGACTAGAGGATGGCATTTTCCTCATGGCAGCCAGTAAACGGGCATCAGGATCACCATCCCACTGGGAAGAAGCTGCCCACCTCTGCTAGCTCAATCTGAAAGTTGGCACCCTGGATTACTGACTGGCAATCTTGAGGCTGCAGGGTGTCAAATATGTCTTCTCCTTTCATAGATGTTCCTCAAAGAGGTCAATTTCCTTTCACATGCCAAGGCCAGGTGGCTATGTGTGTCGTATTTCCATTGATGGGCTCCATTAATCCCTGCAGGGAACATGGTGCTATGTGGAGGAAGGCTTCTGAATCACCACACAACCCCTGGACAAAACCACCTCGGTTTATCTCATCATCTCCCCACGCAACAATGTAAGCAAAATGAGCCCCCTCCCAACTGCCCCCTCCCAACCAAGCACCTTCTTTTGTCATTTTACCAGCCCTCTCACCTCCTAATACATCAGGAGAAATGTAATAAATTTCTACCAAGTCAGTCTTTATTTATATTGACCCAGACTTTGTAGGGTTGCAGGTAGAGCTGGGGCAAAGGTGCCTTCAGGACTCGATTATTATTCAATCATTCAGAAAGAAGCAATCCCAATCTCCCCCTATCTTTATTCTGTTATAGCCCTTGAATGGGTAGATGAAGTTTCACAGAACATACTGAGAGTGCATACTCTGTGACTGCAGTTTCAAACCCTGGCTACCCAGCAGTGAGCAGGAGAATCCCTGAAACAAAATCGAAGTGACTGTGTGGAATCCAAGCTCCTGACACCTTGATAGCTGCTGCTAGAAAGCCTGGGCCACAGATGGTGGGCTAAATCCGACCTCAACACTGACTGGCTTCCTGCTCCTGTGCTCAATTCTGCAATATGGCTGAAGCCAGTGGTTCAAATGGCTTGAGACACCAAAATCATCCTGATGTGGTGTTAAATACAGGACAGGTCAACAGACTGAGGTTCAGGAGAATCTAATTGAGCTTCCAGAGCTGAAAATTTTCCTGATCAATGTGCATGCTTTCAAAACAATTTATCGTAGTATATAAAATATTGCTGCCAAATCAATATGTCAGTTCAGATTCCTACTTCTTGGGAGATTAGTTTGTACTTAAAACAGAATAGCTTCTAAATTCGGATAAAATTCTGTATATGTAGGATTGAGGCAAAAATCTTAGGATGTGGCTTTATTAGGATTTGTTTTTTGGATCTTCCCATTCTTTTCTTGGCCTCCCTTCACTCCCCCTTTTCTCAACTCTCTAACAGCATCACCAATAATTGAATTCATAATATTACATTTCCTCTTTTATGGAATGAATCTTGGTGGCTTACACATATGAGACAAAAAGTGGACCTCATGCTTAAAATTTTCTCTGATGTTTGCACATAATTTGAAGAGGGTCATTGTTTGCTTCTCAGTGTGACCAGATATCCTTTATGTCAGGAACGTCAACACTTCCACCTTCTCTTCCTTCACCCTCTCTTCAGATCTTTCTGTCAACCCATCACTAAAAGCAATCCAGCATTTCTGCAGTGCCACTTTGCCTTGATCATACCCGCCTGCCTGTCATTGATTGACAGCACATAATTGCTCGGATAACCTCTTTTTTTAACCGCTGACTTTCCTTCAGTCTCCAGCTTCAGCCCCTTCATCCCACTGCTGCCCCGAGAAAGGCAAGGAATCTAGACTGGTATTTGGCAGGGAAGCCACAACATTAAGTTTATATAACTTGTATAAGTTGAACTCTCCTGATCCACCACCAGATCCTTGTGGCTTTTACGGTTGTGATATGCTAATGATGTATTAAATACATCACAAGAAAGTATGCAATGTCACATGAACTTATCCTCTCTTGCTGCTTTGTAACAAGAAGAAGTTACAGTAAGATGTTTCCCTAAATAAAGTTTTCCTTACTTCAGACATGAAATATTTCTTAGTATCACAAGATAAAGCTATAACCCCAAATAAGAAGTGCCTGTAAAATTCACCTTTTATAAGTCTTTTGCTTGTTTATTTTAGCATAAATGCATACAAGCTGATTTGGAGTTTACCCTAATGCTTCAAGAGGAGTGGATCAACACTTCCATAACATTTACAAACAGGATCAGGAGAATTGTTTTATTGCTTTAGTGAGCAAACAACTAATTATAACATTATTTGCAATATTTCCGTCACTAACCCCAAGAAGGGTAACATGTCAGCTTTGTACTATAGATACAGAGGTAAAACATGCTTTTCCCTGAGGTGTAGTAACTCGTACATATACATGAGCACTACCATATTTTAGATTTGTATATGCAGAAGGTATGTACATTATATAAAGGCAAAATATCACCATCAATTTTGATTTATTGATATATTACGCAGTTCATTATTTATTTAGTTGTCTTTTAGACAATGTAATGTTTCCAATCTGTGTCCAATAACTGCATAAAATACTTGTATTTAAATCCATACACTGTCAATAATCTGCCTCTTGTTTAAATATTGACTAAATTAACTCTGTAGAACATTGACCATCGATGGCGTGCCTTTGATAACCTCAGTGAATTAATGTTCCTTGTAGACTATGTGAGGGATTAATTTGATACGCATTGATTATATTGTATTACATACACAAATCTTGAGGGAGCTGGGGTTTTGATGTTTAATTGCATTGTACATCCTAGAGCATTTAATTATATGTCAAAGGTTATTTAAACTGTATAATTCATTGGCAAGGCAGAACATGGTCTGAAATATCTTGTTGCCCTATTATCTCAAGATGCTGATCCATCAGAGAGAGTACAGAAACCAGATATGGATGACTCCTGTCATGAAACAAGGTGCCCAAAACTGAACTCTCTTTTACTGATGGAACATTAAGATCCCTATGCAGGAGAATGCATAATTGAAATGTGGAGATGAAAGCAGATTACTAAATCTGAATTGTCATTACAGAATAAAATATAAACAGGCCTTGATTACATTGGTGTGGTTATTGTTTTGCTTCACGTCGAGTAAAGGTGTCACCCAGAGATTGGACTAAAGCAATTCATTCTTCAAAAATAAGCTGTTGGAATATTCACTTGAGACTAGATTGACAGTGCCAAATATTATTATGGAAGCAGATGGTGAGTTGTCAAGATGCTAGTTCCTGAAGAGTTGGGAAAGTCCATTTCTGCAATGAAATCGGTCAGAACTGAATCATGAATGCACTGTGGATAGATTATCCATTAAATTTTCCCCTGGGATCCATAGGACATTTAACTGGGGGATATCTAGCATTTTGTTTGTTGGTTACTTGTTTCTCTCCAAGGTGTTGAATTGGGCAGAAGTATTTTTCTTATATTATTAGTTCATGGAATAAAGACCTTGTTGGATGGGCCAGCATTGAATCAGATGAGATTTATATGTCTTGTCTGAAGAGGTGGACTGAATGACCCAATTACTTCCTCAAGGGCTTCTTCATACTGAGCCACAAATTAAGAGAAGTCCAATGTAGCTGAACTTATATTAACCGTGAATTTCTGCCTGAGTTCTCTTCTCTTTCCTGATTAGGCTGATTAATGTTTGTTATAACTATTGAAGCAGGATCAGCCAGTGCATACAGTATACTGTATCCGCTGTTCCCGATGTGGCCTCCTCTACATCGGGGAAACCAAGTGGAGGCTTGGGGACCGCTTTGCGGAACACCTACGCTCGGTTCGCACTAAACAACTGCAACTCCCAGTCGCGAACCATTTCAACTCCCCCTCCCATTCCTCAGACGACATGTCCATCCTGGGCCTCCTACAGTGCCACAACGATACCACCCTAAGGTTGCAGGAACAGCACCTCATATTTCGCTTGGGAACCCTGCAGCCCAATGGTATCAATGTGGACTTCACAAGTTTCAAAATCTTCCCTCCCCCTACCGCATCCCAAAACCAGCCCAGCTTGTCCCCACCTCCCTAACCTGTACTTCCTCCCACCTATCCCCTCCTCCCACCTCAACCCCCACCCCCATCTCCTACCTACTAACCTCATCCCGCCCCCTTGACCTGTTCGTCCTCCCTGGACTGACCTATCCCCTCCCTAACCTCCCACCTATACTCACCTTTACTGGCTCCATCCCCGCCTCTTTGACCTGTCTGTCTCCTCTCCTCTATCCATCTTCTATCCGCCTCCCACTCTCTCCCTATTTATTTCACAACCCCCTTCCCCTCCCCCATTTCTGAAGAAGGGTCTAGGCCCGAAACGTCAGCTTTCCTGCTCCTCTGATGCTGCTTGGCCTGCTGTGTTCACCCAGCTCTACACCTTGTTATCTCAGCCAGTGGGGTGCTGGTTTCACCATCATGGAGCTAGTTCTTTTCTTTATCACTACTGCACACATTTTGTGACTATTCTAACATGGAGAGAATAACAACAGTTTCATTGGGTCCCACTCTTTGGATGTCATTTCATGAACTGAACAAGATAAACTGCAGCAACAAGTCAGTAGCTTTGTGGCATCCATTCAGCCAGTCCCCTAATCATGTCATTACTCACACTTCAAATAAATCCCTTCACAATATCAAGAATCGTTAGTGAAGATTTAAGGATGTTGCATTTTTTTAAAAATCATCAATATGTGGTTCTTTTCACAAATGCAAAAATGTAATTGTAAGTTAAGGAATAGCTTGTCCTGAATATTTCTAAGTTCCTTTTATACAAGCAGAGATTCTGGTCACTATCTCTTTTATGAAACCGTCCTGGGGATCATGCACCTCTTGGAGTGCATGTGCAATTTTATTCTTGAACCACATGAGGATTGACAGTGCTGTGCAAATGGTCTTTTGATGAGATGAAAGGTGAAAAGCATCAACAGGCAAAGCATTTTGTCAATTCATTGTGGGGAAAATAATTGTTTTTAGTATAACTGGAACGTTAATAAAAACATGCCAATAACAGGGGTATTCAAGTATAAGAGTACATTAAGACAAAATTTTTCAGATTATGGCTGGTGGAGGTCAGTGATTTCAGCTCCAGGACATCTTTGCATGAGCTCCTCAGAGCACTATCTGAAGATGTCCAGGTGCTTCATCAAGGACCTTCCCTCAATCATAAGGCTAGAAGTAGGATGATTGTTGATGATTGCACAATGTTCAGCACCATTTAGGATTCTTCAGATTCTGAAGCAATCCATGTCCAAATGCAACACGATTTGGACAATATCAAGATTTGGGCCAGTAAATGGCAAGTAGCATTCATACCACACATGCCAGGTAATGACCATCTTCAATGAAAGACAATCTAACCATCATCCCTTGACATTCAATGGCCTTACTATGATTGAATTCCTCACTATTAACATCCTGGGGGTTACCAGTGACTAGAAACTAGGCTGGACTATCCATAGAAATTCAATGATTACAAGTGCACATCAGAGGCTCAGAATCCTGCAACTAACTCACCTATCTCCCTAAAATCTATACACCATCTGCAAGGACCAAGTCAGGAATGTGGTGGAATGCTATTCATTTTCCAGGATGAATGCAGCTCTAACAAAACTCGAACCTTTACACAATCCAGGACAAAGAAGCCCACTTGATTGTTCGTGAATATGGTGCCATTAAGTCCCTCCACCACTGGCTCTCAGTAGCAGCAATGTGAATCATCTACAAGATGCAGTGCAGATATTCATCAAGGTTCCTGAGACAGCAGTTTCCAAACCTACAATCACTGCCATCTAAAAGGACAAGGGTTGCAGATACATGGAAACATCACCACGTGCTAGTTCCCCTCCAAGCAATTCACCATCCGGATTTGGAAATAAAGTGCCCTTCCTTCATAGTTTCTGGATCAAAATCCTGAAACTTTTCCCTAACATCATTGTTACTACACTTACACAACATAGACTGCAGCAGTTTAAGAAGGCAGCTTACTACTCTCTTCTCAAGGGCAACAAGGAACAGACAATAATTGCTGGCCCAGCAAGTGATGTCCACATCTCATAAATGAATGAAATAAAAGAGTTTGTGTAGAAATTTTTAAAAACTAAACACATCTCAAAACAGGCACACTTCTAAATGTAGAGATAGCACAATGCGGAGCTGGAGGAACACAGCAGGCCAGGCAGCACCAGAAGAGCAGGAAGAAGGGTCCCGACCTGAAACGTCAGCTTTCCTGCTCCTCTGATGCTGCCTGTCCTGCTGTTTTCCTCTAGCACCACACTGTGTTATCTCTGACTCCAGCATCGGCAGTTTTTACTTTTTCTGACACTTTTGAATGTAATTTGTTGCTCGCTCATTGAGATGCCCAAGGCAGAAAGTTGTGTAGTTTAACAAAACTGACATCTTTAAACGTAATAGTTTAGAAATTGGAAGTGTCTATTATTCTTTCTTAGACCTGGACATTACTTTCTGTGCCGTTGTGCTTTAACGTTTATCCCTTAAGAATCTTGCAGTGCATGTGCAGATGTGTACACTCTCTTTTGCTAGGAATGGATTAATTGTACTGATTTACTACAAATTTTATAAGAAGTCACGCTGTGTAACAAAGTTATCAAAAGCATCAGGAGAATTTAATGACACCCTTGCTTGGGAGGCAGGCTTGGAGGCACAACAGGGCGTGTGTCAGGCAACAGTTTGCAGGATGAAGATTTCTCCACCTTCCCAAACTCTGCTTAGACCAGACCAGAAAATCTTTTGAGCAGCCTTCCCAGCAGGATGCAAATTTAGGCTCTTAAGTTGCCATTTAAGGATGACATCCCAATTCCAGTGATAGTCAATCAACTGCAGACAAGGGACTTAACATGCAGAGATACTACCCAATAATCCCTGTCTGATATGCCTATGACATTCTAAGTGAGGACACTCATATAAAGGTACTCTGTACCCAACTATAGAAGTTGAAATCAGGAAATAGAAGACTGCAGGAAATGAGCCTCCTGTCCTCATTGGCAACCTCCATGTCCATCTTGGCTTGCATCATCCTCCATTCTACCCTAGAATGCCATTCTACCCTACTTACCTAGCTTTGGAAGGTACATCAGTGATCCTGGTGGCAGGTCCAAGGACAATATGGGCAGTGGCCATTGCCGCTCATGGTGCTGTCATTACTGTAGAGCTGCTGGCCTCTTATTGACCAACAACGTTCGGCCATGCTTCATTTGGAAGTCAAGTGATTTAATGACTCTGGAGAGGGGTTTTCTGCTGCCAATGAGGAACTCTATTCCAGTGGAGATACCAGAGATCTGCCTGGTGTGGGTGCCACCAGATTTCACTGATGATGATGGTGGGCCCCTCCCATGTGCATTAAAAGCCCTAAATTCTTTCAGTATCAAATCACATTTTTCCCATTAATGCTTATGTAGACAGAGAAAAAAATAAAATTACTGTGTTAAAACATTCTATCTCTGCAACCTTGTGATAGATATATGTAGTCCCAAATATTCTTGGTAGCTTCATCTATTGAAACCATTCCTGGCATAGAATGGAACTTATTGATAAACATAAATGATATGATTCCTGTGTCTTTTAAGTCCACATTTGTCATGGACATAATGGTGACATTAATAGTGCTCATCTTTATTAACCTATGAAGTGAATTGCAACTTCTTCTGATGGTATATGTCCAGTTAAATATGGAAATTGGGAATGTACTGTCCAAAAGGTCCTGTTTCTGCAGACACTTTGTGTGAATGGTATCTGACTGGGGCACACACGTTTGAGCTAAATAAAATTCCATGAAGTTTCTCAATTTAGCTGAGACGCATGGATTAAGTCCAGGACAATTTCAGGCTTGTCCATTCCAGGGCAAGTATGCTGTTTAATGGTGTGATAATTCCAAATTAATATCAAGAAAAAAATCAATGATATCTACCTATCGTAGATTTTCTCATTCTGTCAATTTTAATTATTATCAGAGATTTTTAAAACACTACCCTTTTCTCTTTTGCCTCTCAACCATATCTTATACTCACCCCCCCTACTCTTTTTATTAACTTCCATTCTCTGACATTGTACCTTATTGAATATTCTGACACTTTCTGGCTCAGACTCTGCATTGATTACAATTGCTCTGCAGGTCACAGTTGATCTGTAGAGCGAAAATGCATTTTTGGATAAGTGACAGTCTGGTATTTTCACAACTAAAGCCCAGTGAAAGTCTAGGGGAAAATAGAACACAACATGCCATGAGTTGATCTCTGAAAATAAAATTTGGTCCAACTGGTTTCTAGATTGCACACTCTGTACTTTAAAACTAACTGTGTAACAGTAAGGATTATTTGATTTATCAGAAATTCTTCCATTTGTAAATAACCTCAAGATTTTATTCAGTTGCACTCATTAGAATTGAATTGAGGGTTGCACTTCAAGAACAAAACAATAGATTTGCTGGATAGTATAATTATATCAGGACAGTATCTCTGCCATATTTATTTTAAGTTGGTAACTTTTCTACCAGTGCAATGTGTTATTTTAATATTTGTAATATAACATTTGTCCTCTGTTTCTATTTACTGATATAAATTCCTGCATCTAAATATAAATCCATGATTATCAGTGGTGACATTGTTGCATTGTTGTTTTGCAACACCTAACTCTTTTAGTCTGCAGTAAAGCCATTAATTCACCTTATTTTTTATATGTTCATGGGACATAGGTATCTATTGCCTGTTGCTATTAGCCATTGACAATGTAGTGGTGAACCACGCATTCTTGAGCAGCATGGTGCAAATATGCTCACAGTGCTGCTTGGTGAATTTTGGACTTTGACCCAGCAAATGTCAGGAATGATCACACATTTCCAAGTCAACTGTATGACTTGGAGGTGAGCTTCTGCTGAGTAGTATTCCCAATTGCTTGCTGCTTTTACACTTCTAGGTCGCAGAGGCTTAAAAGGCACTGTCAAACGAGCCTTGGAAAGTGGCTCCAGTGCTTCTAAGAATGGCACGTGCTGTAGCCACTAGGTCATATGGTACAGGCTATAACACTTATCAAGCTGCTTTGTCCTGAGTGGTATTTAAATTTTTGACTGTTATTGGAGTTGCTTTCATCCAAGCAAGTAGCAGCATGCCCGTTCATTTCTAACTTGTGCTTTGTAAATGGTGGACAAGCCTTAGGGAGTTAGAACACAATTTAACTGCTGCAAAATTCCAGTTAAGCTTCTGGTTAATGGTAATGCCTTGGATATTGATGGTAAGGGAATTCGACATTGAATTGAATGTGAATGATATATGCTGTCTTATTACCTGGCACTTAATTGGCACGAATGTTACTTGCTACTCATCACCGTAACCCTAAATAATGTTCAGGTCTTCCAGCAAATGGACACAGGCTGTTTATGTATGTGAGCAGTTGTGAATGAAACTAAGCTGCAAGCAACAACAAATATCCCTGTTCTTGCCATAAGTAAAGAGACAGTCAATAATGAAGTGGTTTAAGATGAGTGGCCAAAGGACACTGTCCTCAAGAACTCCTGTACCGACATCTGGGAATGAAGTAAATTACCTCTAACAATTACAACTGCCTTTCTTTGTGTTGACAAAACTCCACTCAATGGAGCTCTGTCTGCCCAATTGCCATTTATTCAATTTTACCCTGTCTCCATGATCCCTCATTTGATAGAATGATGCCTTGATGTCAAGAGCAGCCACTCTCACTTCACCTGTGGAATATTGCATTATATTATCCATATTTGTACCAAACTGTCAATGAAAAACCCATATTGAAAGTTGATGGTTAGTTTATTAGTAAAAGCAATTTGATAGCATTGTTGGATGGTACCTTCCATCACTTTGATTGGGAATACACTAACTGCTTTATGTTTGTCCTGTGTTTTCATGAACAGCACACACCATGACAATGGTCTATTTTCCAGGTTGATGCCTGTATTGTAGTTGTTTTTGAACAATATTGTTAGATGCTCCTTTTAAGTTACTGAGGATTTTACTGGCTCTTAAATGTGAAAAGTGAGGTATGCATTTGATTGACTGTCACCATCAATGCCTCCTTGCTCTGTGGGTGATATGGTCCTTTACTAGATAAAGGTGTCATTTTTTTTTATAGAATCCCTACAGTGTGGAAACAGGCCCTTCAGCCCAACAAGTCCACACGGACCCTCAGAGCATCCCACCCAGACCCAACCCCTATAACCCACCTAATCTACACATCCCTGAACCACTATGGGAAATTTAGCATGGCCAATCCACCTAGCCTGCACATCTTTGGACTGTGGGAGGAAACCCACGCAAACACGGGGAGAACGTGCAAACTCCATACAGACAATCGCTCGAGAGTAGAATCGAACCTGGGTCCCTGGTGCTGCAAGGCAGCAGTGCTAACCACTGAGCCACGATGCCACCCCACTGGTGTGACACTTTGCAACTTCTACTTTACACTGAGAATAGACACATTAAAGATTTCACCTTCTCAAAAAGCCTTAGGTCGGATTTGATATCTTTGTTTGAAACTGTGGCTCTGGGTACTCAATTCAGATTCATGTCATATCAACATGTGCCCTGTGCTTAATTTCCCTGGGTGCATTAACATAATTCAGTCAGCTGAACAACTTGTACAGTCATCTTCAGTTGACATTACTTTCTGTGCGGTAATGTTTCTTCAAATAATTGTGAACATCAGGATGAATTTCAAGTGCATCACTGAGATACAGTTGGTAGCATCTTTTGTTTTAATAATAACAGTGAGGAAATGCATTTGTGTGTGGGTGTTAAAATGTTCTTACAGCTCATCACTGTTTTACTTCATCTCTATTGTTGACTGTAAAGGTCACTGCTAATTGTTGACAGCTGTAAGAGAAGTCCCAATTTCTGAGGGTTTCATTTTGACTGTTAAGTGATCAACTGGCATGTCAGTTATTCATCAAACTGTAGAGAGACACATCAATCAGCAAATGTGCAAGTCAATTGGTTTCAATCCAAAATGGCAGGCAAACTTAAAATGCCTGTGACTTTGTGGTCAAGATCAATATAATTATCAACCACAGTGTGAGGCTGACATTGGGCAAGTGCATCACATTAAATTCATCCAAGTGATATAGAGACAGAGAAAGATTTTTTTTTAAAGCACAGAGCAAGTAGAAATAGGATTACAGAGGGCGGAATAAGCATCAGTTGTGACAGATGAGTGAAGAGAGGAGTGAATGAATATTTCAAAGGCACAAGGTTAGACAACTGAGGGATGTGGGGTGATTGAAAAGGGAATGTCTTGTGAAACAGTAAAGTATATTATGAACTGAGAGCTCCAGACAAGAGGAAGCATGAGCAAGTGAACATGGGAAGGAATCTCCTGTGATCCTCACATATTCCTCACATACCTCCACCCCTAATGGACATTGGAATTCCATCTACTGAACAGAAGATAAAGGAAGTGTAGTGACTGAGGTTGTTAACCTTGTCCAATCAGGAAAGTCCTGGCTGACCAATATAACAAGAGATCAGAATCTCCTCGGTTTGAGGACTAACTCTGAGTTGGCTGGCCACAGTGTGTGTACCATAAAAAAAAAGATGGGAAAAAAACAACAAAAAAAAACAAGACAAAAACAAAGAAATATTAACAGGAGATTTAGAATCTCCTCAGTCGAGGGACTGACTCCAACCGGGCTGGCTACAACCAGTGTACCGTGCAGAAGTAAATAAAGGGTGACTTGGTGACAGCATGCCACCCTCTGTGCAGTTAATTCAGGAAGTAATAAAGACAATGCAAGAGGAACAGTTTGAAAAGTGAAACAAAGATTTAAAAGGATATAAACAACATGGAAGCGAAGGACAGTGGCAAAGCGGGAGATGTAGAAACAGCAACGCAAAACACTTGGTGTTGCCAAGAGTGCTACCTACTTACTTTGTGCTGTGGCGCACACATTTGATGAATAGATGGCAGACTGTAGGTCTTTCAAAAGGGAACTGACTTATATTTGTACTGTAACCTTGTTTTAGCTGAAGACCACAAATGGTCTTGAATTTGTTTAGTGTTTTTCTAAATGTATCAATATTAAAAATCCCGTAGAAAACTTTCACTTTGTCATGGAATCCTTGGGTGTCAAAGTGACAGACAATCAAAATAATCTTCAGACAAAAACAAAAATAACTGCGGATGCTGTAAATCAGAAACAAAAACGGAAATTGCTGAGAAAGCTCAGCAGGCCTGGCAGCATCTGTGGAGAGAAAACAGAGTTAATGTTTCAGTTTCGGTGACCCTTCCTCAGAACTGATTTCTCTCCACAGATGCTGCTAGACCTGTGGAGCTTTCCCAGCAATCTCTGTTTTTGTTTCTAATCTTCAGACAAACCAAAGAATCATTAATAAATTTCTTTAGATGATCTACATCCTGCTCTGGCATAATTGCTTTTTATTTAATTTTATTGTCACATTTTGAAATTTACTGAGTCACCACATAGTTGACTTTAAATTAAACCACAAGTCAAAAGAGATACACACAAATATGGGTTTGCATCATTGAGGTATACTGTAGTTTTCCAGAAAAAAAAAACATTGATGTTAGTTTTTGAAGAAAAGCCCTCCTCCAAGTGTATAGTGGAATTGTGGTGCTGGAGGGAGGAGGGACAGTAATGGTGGGTGGATGGAGGTGGAGAAAGGTGAGAATAATATAAATTCTATTACATCTGCGGCACCACAAAATAAGTGCTGTAAAAATGCACGAGATCAACGATGATAGATTTTGGAAAGCAAACATCTCAGACGTCAGTGAGGCAGCCAAGAAATTGACCAGGTGACAGAACTTAGAGCACTGAAATTAAATTGAAACCTTATTACATACGAGATTAACAATTTAAATAGAAAAACAGCTAGCTAAAATAAACTGCAAAATATCAAAATGTGCCATTGCTCACGCCTGACAAAAAAGTCCCAAGTTAAGTCCTGGGCACAGCCGCTATTAAACTGATATGGTCATCACAGCTGCTGGATTCAAGCTTATGTAGTGCACACAGACACACTCCATTAAGTTTAATAATCCTACAGCTCAGCAGGTAATAAAATCATTCTTCAAGAAATGGCCCACAGGCATCATCATGTTGTGGGCAGACCTTCTCCACACAGCACTTAAGAAAATGGTTGTGTGGGAGTATTAGAATCCACCATATCTAGCAATTTGCATTTTTAAAAAAACGCTATTAATTCTCCCACGATAATACTTTTGTGATTCAGCAGAACAAGGGGTTGTTAGCGCTGACATAACTGGGACACGAGATGGTTAATACCAGCTTTCAATACTGAAAATAGTAACCATCAACATTAATAAAAACTTGAAGTTTATTTCAAGTGAAATATCAAACAAATAACCCTTCATAAGCTGATCATTGTATTACATGTCATTTAATGTGCATTCCTTATAAAGAAATAAGCATATACTGCAGAATATTGTTTCATGCCATTTCCTGCATTTGTAAAGGAAACAGGAAAGGATGACCTTCAGTTTCCCTACTTCTCGTTCTCTTTAAAATAAGGGGACCAACAATCAAAACTTCAGAGACTTGAATCTTACTTGAATAGCAAGTTATATTTGAGCAATATCTGGGCATGTGGATGTTGTATTCTGTTGTAAAGATCTATCAGTTGGCCAATTTGGACCATGTATCAGTTGATGCACTTTTTTTTAAATTTCAAAAATATACTTTATTAATAAAAAATATGTTTGCATATATACATAGTCACAACTGCAGCTCAGTTCTGTACAGTAGCATATCAAGGAAACAAACAACACATTGGCATTTGACTCTATGTGTTAGTTGATGCACACAGAGCATAAACTTCTCACTCTCCTGAGAAGCTGCACATGTTCAGGCATTTGCTCTGTTCTTGTTCAATGCTGGAGAATCTGTCAGTGACTGGAACTGCCTCAGTTATGACACTATTTCCACTGAAGGATTGCAACATTGAGTACAAATCAACTGTTGACTCATTTTGATGATGCGTGTAGAGAATTCCAGATCATAGCTAAACACATTTGTTGAATTTTGCTTGAATGTAAATTTGCTTTTTCACTAAACCAATGGTGACCACTTTATGCAAATTGAATTGAAGCAAATTGAATGATCAAATTGCTTCCTAAGTCTTTTTGTGCTTGGTTATCACATAAAGTGTGCAGATTACGTTTAGCAAGTAAGTCTCAAAATAGAAATAGCAATTAACTCCTGCACTGAGCTATTGTTAAATTAGCTATGTATTCCTGGAATATATGCCTTTATTTTATCGTCATCTTAAGACACATAAAGTGTCTTTTTAAATCTTCTTTGTATCTTTATTTACTTTGATATGTAATGAAAAATGATAGTGCCTGAGTGAGCTGCAGGAGGCTTCACATTGACACCAATGCCACCCACCTGCATTGCTGGCTTCAAGTCATGTATGCCCCCATCAATTACAATCCAGACCCAGCAACTCATTTCAAGCTCAGTTTGTTTTCATCGCAGTAATCTATGAATACACTTTCTCATCTGTTTCAATCGTGTTGTTGGTTTGCTCATTTTTGCTCCTGTCTATTGTGTATTGTTACTTGTCTGGTTTTTGGCCTGCTGTCAGTCTTGGCTCAATTTCAGGCTTTGATAAATTTTAAACCTCCCTGTGCCCTTGGTGTGTGGAAATACTGCAGTCATGTGGTAACGGTGCTCTTTTCCAGTGTCAATCTGATTTATGGTGTTGAAGTGCCTCTCTTAAATGTATTTATTTTCTTACTTTCCTATGCTTTCATGCCTCTTGCAGCATTTGATCTTAAATATATGGACAACTGACTCCTTGTGTATTAACAATATACATTGATAAGCATTACATGCTGTGGGAAAATAGATGACTGAATATGTGGGGTAACAACCATTTTGATCTACCTGACTTTAAGAGCTTGATGGGTCCAAATAGTATTATTAACACGTGCTGTTTTCTTACTTAGCCAAAAGATATAACAGTGGTATATGTGATCAACCTTAGATTGCTTTTTCAACTTCCTGAGGACAAATAAACCTAGCGTACACTGGTGCACCATCTAACGCGGTCATTTTACCTTTTAATGTAGGCTAATGTAATGCTTGGTTTGTCCTCGAGTTAGAAGGGCTGACAGTAAGATTCGTACAAAGAATTTAGAACGGGGTTCTTGCTGTCAATATTTGGTGCAAATCTGCAACAGTGTAAAGAAATGGAACCAAAGGCAACATGTGGACTACCTTCTTTTATGCAGCAATGTGTTACAATCTGGAAATGCACCATCTTTAAGTGTGGTGGAGACAAATTTAATCCTGGCTTGAAAGGGAGAATTGGATACCCATGTGAAGGAAAACAGATTGCAGGGTTCTGGAGTAGGAGTGAGGAGGTAAAATTTGTGAAATTGCCCTGACAGAGAGCCCGCCCAAACTTGGATGGCCAAATGGCCTCCCTCACTAATGGAACCATTCTATGATCCAATGAGAGTGCAAGGATTTTGTAATCATGTGTACGTAGAATTCTCAACTATTGCACATCCTTGAATGATTGCAGTCATTTCTTTTCAGTTGTGAGGTCACTGAAACATCTGGAAATGCTGGGATTGATCTAAAAAAGTGGTCTGTGCCAGTGTCCTCAGATGCAAAATTAAATGTTGTTACCAAAGGAAGAGGTCACTCTTTTCAGGTATATCTGTAATGAGCATTTCAGTTTCCTCCTAAAGGCTTGCAATGCATTGCTGAGCTCCTGCTTTGTGTACACTTGTCATTTGGAAGCCAGAATTTAAAATATGTAACTTCAAAAGAACTCTTCGCATACAATTCTTCTTTCTGCTTCAATGCTGTGAAATCTGTGGCACAATGTAAAAGGCTCATGGCTGCAAAGGTGATGAGCTTTTTGTGTGAAAAATGGCCTGTTTTTTCCAAATTCACCTGTGACAAATATTGGTGAACTCATGGAGAATGAATCAAAATGTAAAATCTTTTCAAGTGAGCAGTCATAGTTTAGTTACCCATTAACTAGTGAAAGAAATATCACAGTGAGAGGTCAAAATTTGCAATTCCTTGTAGTGAGGGAAGAGTTAAACAAGTTAAAAATATGCTTTCTGTGAATCTCATATTTCTAGCTGGACAGAGCTTGATGCATGCTGATTCAGTCTATGCGAGCAGTTTTACTTGCAGTTTGAAAGATAAAACCAAATGAATGGATCCAATAGTAGTACTTAATGTTTGTGAAAATGTACTTAACATCACTAAATGACCTGGTATTAGTACTTAACTCTATGAAAATTTCTAATGAAGACACTGCTTAGCAACTGAATACATCATATTGTACAGAAATGCCTTTATTTCCCTCTAAACTTGATACTTGTATTTTGCAGAGTAATAATGCAAACATTGATACTCAGATTCATTCAAATTCCAATTTATTGCATAACTGCAGTTATTAAATGAGCAGTCACAACCTTAGAATAACAGTGTGGGTGTATCCATGTCCATTTATAAAGTTGAAAAGTGCAATGCATAAATCCTTGAGGAAATTTATCCTTGCAGGAAGCAACATTGAAAAATTGCAAGATGCTGGAGTTGTCAGTGTCCATTAGCAATGCTGTCCTGCCCTTGTTGCAAACCGATGGATAATGAGGTATTTGGTTCTCAACGACATGTTAATGTTGTTTCTGTTTTCATTCCTTATTAATCTCTGTGTGGGAGTGTGCACGGCAGTAACTGGCCTCAACACAGTACTGGCTTCATTAATAATCATTCTTCTTGATTTCCTTCTCAAGAGGGTTCCAGCTCGCAGTCTGTCCAAATCTGTCATGACATTGACTTCAAATTCCTGACACTGTAGTTGGCCATAACCAGTAAACATCAAACACTAGTTTAATGTCATTTATCCTTGTTTATGTTCAGACAGGCAGGGTTAAAGATAGTGCACAAAGGTGAAAGGTTTTCGGTTCATTTTTTGATCGGGCATTGAGGTAGGATCACTATTGTAGGTGAATCACTTTGAACCATTGACAGTTCTTTCTCCCAAAGTTAAGTCATGAAAAATGAATGCCATCTGGCTTTGTGCTCGGGTATTTGACTGAATTGAAATGTGGTATGACTAACAGAATGTACTGAAAGCAAAAGGGTGATCAGTCAAAAAGTCAAACTATGAAAAAAATTTTAATACTACAGCATGTTAATCCAGGTGATGCTTACTGTATGTAGGGTTGTGCTTCAGTCTGAAAACTGCTCTGGGAAATTTGTTTATAAGAAATAATATTGGTTCAGCAAATGTGTTAGCACTAAACTGAAACGTAATTTTTTTTCAATAAGCATTCAAAGTACTTAAAGTGATCAATTATGTAATGTCCATAAATATTATCAAAAATATATTTTATTTCCAAATTTCATTCTTGTTTGGAGTGAAGGTTTTCACAACACAGAAAATTAAAGATGAAAGGTAGACCATTGAGCACAGCATCAGATGTAGTAATAGTGTCTGGCTTAGCAGTAGGTGGTAGATAGTGGTTGGAGAAGCATTGACAAAGATTTCTGGAACTTTCCATTATTGCCATTGCATCTGCTCAATCTGGTTAATATTCAGCACACTGGCAAGCAACAAAATCCTGAGCAGTGAGTTCAACGCTATAACTGACTCTTAGGATGGATGTGTTATTTATAAGCTGGTTCGGCAATTCTTTCCTGATTGAAGAGGTGGAATTTTTCAACTAATCTCTAATGCAGTAAGGCAAAAGAGCAAGCACATGTCAACTAAATCCCTTGAAAAATAATTAGCATCCCTCATAGGACAGTGGAGGGACACCAATTTATATGGATAGAAGCAGAGAGCTCAAATA
This sequence comes from Rhincodon typus, assembly GCF_021869965.1. Classification (NCBI taxonomy): domain Eukaryota; kingdom Metazoa; phylum Chordata; class Chondrichthyes; order Orectolobiformes; family Rhincodontidae; genus Rhincodon; species Rhincodon typus. The sequence continues at coordinate 25,237,897 of NC_063363.1, read as the reverse complement.
TCCTGCTGCTAAAGTGCAGTTGTATGTGAATTTTTGTCTCTTTATGGTGGCGTCAAAACGTTGTGTCTTCCTGGAGTCATTTGCAGGCTAATTATCACATAGATTCTAAACTAGCTAACAGAAGCCAGCAGTTTTTTTTTAAATGTGATACCTAATGTCAATTAAAATGATTTTATCTGAGGTAACTTTCTCTTTAGATGGAAAATGACTGGCTTTCTTGCTCAAAACATGATCGCCAAACCTGCTTGTATGGCAAGTTACTTCAATTCAGAGATTGATGGATATTTGTTACCTAAGTTTAGTGAAAAACAAGGCAGGAGTTAGATCACAGGTCAACCAAGATCTCTCTGCATGCAGACTCAAAAAGATAAATAGTCTACTGCTGTTCCTATGTCACCTGATTGGGAACAGATATGCTTTGGAAGGCTTCAGATGCAACATTAGACTCTTCCTTTTTCTATTAGTTACTATGAGTTGTCCACTATTCTAAAGATGTTTTGCTCGAAGGGGCATTAAGTTGAGTAAAAACAATAACTTTTGTAAGCCAGATGCTTTTTAAATTTTTTTAATAGAATCCCTACAGTGTGGAAGAAGGCCATTCAGCCCATCAAGTCCACACCAATCCACTGAAGAGCATACCATCCATACCCACCCCTTACCCTGTAACCCTGCGTTTCCCATGGCTAATCCACCCAGCCTGCACATCCCTGGAGCTTATGGGCAATTTAGCATGGCCAATCCACCAAACCTGCACATCTGTGGACTGTGGGAAGAAACCAGAGCACCAGGAGGAAACCCATGCAGATACAAGGAGAATGTGCAAATTCCACTCACTTCGCCCAGGGTAGAATGGACCCCAGGTCCCTGGTGCTGTGAGGCAGCAGTGCTAACCACTGAGCCATCATCCCATCCCATTGTAAAATTGTAAGATGACTTTCATCTAAAGATTTCCTCTCGCGAGTTTGTATGTAGGAATAAAGATTAATCCGCTTACTATGATAGCTAAGATTCTCTTTTAGAAAGAAATACAACATTGAAAATGTGTATATTTTAAATATTAAGACAAGATTTTGATTTGCTATTCAACGCTACTTTGAGCCCTTCAGCTTCATATGTAGTAGCATTCAGTGCGACATTTACAATAACAACTTGAATTTAATTAGTATCTTTTCACGTTGGGCTACATAAGGAGGGAACAGGACAGATAATCAACTTACATGTTTGTTGAAACATGTTTCAATGGGCACCTTAAAGGATGTTAGAGAGCTGGAGAGGTTTGGGGGAAGATTTCCTGATCTTGGCTTCTCAGCAGCTGAAGGTTTGACCATGGACAATGTAAAATTTAGAGTGCTCAAAAGTCTAAAATTAGATAAGTACACATGTTTCAGAGGGTTTAATGGATGCAGGAAATAATTGAGATTGGAAGGGATTTGGAAAAAAAATGTTGAGAATAAAATTGACATTATGCTTACCTACTAGCTAATGTCAGACATTGAGATCAGGAATGATGGGTGAGTCAAGACATAGAAACCTGGGTTTTGGATGATCTCAAAGCTACATAGGGCAAAATCTAGAAGGCTAGCCAGGAATACATTTAAATGACTTCATGTAATAAAGACATGAATAAGGATGCCAGTAACAGACTAGCTGAAGCAGAGACAACGTTGTATGATGTTACAGCGGTGGAAATGGGTGGTGTTGGAGATCGTAGGGATATACAGTCAGAAGCTCATGTCAGGTTCAAATATGATGCCATGGTTACAAACAAGTCGATTCAGGCTTGTGGAAATGCCAGGAACAATAATAGTGTCTAGGGAACAGAATAAAACAAGAAATGACAGGAGATACTGAGCAGGTCTGGCAACCACCTGCAGAGAGAGAAACACGGTTAAGGGTTCAAGTCCAATATGATGCAGCTTCAGCCTGAAAAGAGGCCCTGGGTGGGAGACACTAATAAAGAATGAAAAAGTCAATGTAAACAATGCTTCTATCAACCCTGAATCATAGGACTTATTTAGTGGTTCGTGTTTTACGATTGCTAACCAGTTAGTCTCAGCAAGAAGGAATACTTGTTTTAATAACAAGAAGTAATGTATTGCAAAGTACCATTAGTTACAAGTACATTGGTAGTTAGATAGAATATCTAAAACAATCAGGAGCCAGTGAAGATATGTCTGAACCCAAAATAATTTTGGACCAGGCTCTTTTTAATCTCCAATCCCCAACTGTATGACATTTTCAAGTGCAGCCTAATGCAGTCTTCAATATTTATCCTTTCAGGACCATTACCTTGTAGAATATCTAAAGTTTTTTTTTACTGTAGTTACCAATTAAACATTCAGGTGTATAATTATACTTACAGTTGCCGTTACCCCATCTTTCCACCACAAAATCTCTGATTTAGTAATTTCAGGAAACATGAATAATTTCATTATTCTTCTTCCAAAATTCATTTTCTTTGGACTTGGAAGATTGTAAATCTTCAGCTTGAGGCCCACTGATCTTGATTCTTACCATCTATAAATCATTCCTCCGATGGATGACCTTTTATCTCTGGCATGCCTTTTCAAGGGATGTCATTGCTGCTAGACGGTGGTCAATCCATCACCTTATCTGGACAGCCCTTAATCCCCTGAATTTACTTTGCAGAGGAATTTATCTCTATTAACTCAGGTAGTTGTCCCATATCATTGTAGGGGACCTTCGGTTTTATGAATGTTCCTCGTGAAGACAGCTGCACTATTGAAACCAAGTGGGGAGATTTTATTTGAAGATAGGGTATCATTAGTCCTTTGCAAGGCTTCCATTAAGTGCCATAATGCCAACACAATTAGCCATAATTAAGCTCATGGATGCTGAGGGTTTTGGTTACAAGTGAGCAGTCACGTGTGAGAGAAACGCGGAGAGAATTGGTGAGAACTTATCAACTTTTACAGTCCATTGACTTGTGCTGGAAGAGGTTAGTAAGGACAATATTGAACACCCTTCATCCTCTGAGCATGTTGCATTACATTTTTGTAATGTAATTTTGTTGTAGTTGTCCTCTGATTGCAATGAAGGTCATATCAGAAATCTTTGCATAGATGAATGTTTATGATCTGCTACAGATGACACTTGTTTGAAAAATATAATTGCACTTGAGCCTTCATATGCAGACTATAAATGTCTCTGAAATTATGATTCTCTTGGCAAACACTGATGCCCCATCCCAATTGGTCCATAGCAGTACACCACATTCCTCCATTAGAATGAACATTGATCTCATTTCGCTCAAGTGTGTCCTTGAACTATTATTGTTGACCAAATTTCACTTAGGTCCCCATGTACATTGCTTGCAGTACATTTACTAACGAGGAAACCATATGAAACACACTCTGAGCAATACATCCAACAGTATATTGTACTAACAGATGTATAATGATAGAGTGGTTCCAGCAAGCATTAATCTTATATATGCCCTAGATAAGTGTGTGTTAAACTACATAGCAGGGAAGCATATGAATTACATACTAACCAGAGTTACAAATGTACACCATCACACAAACTGTTTTTGTGAAGGTTATTGTAACTGGAAGCATTTATCAACAGCACAGTGAGGGGACAAGAAGATTGCTTCCTCCCACATAGGTCAGCAGGTTTCAGCACTCATTATGCCAGTGTATAGTCACTCGACTTGAAATGTCCTAATCTAAGTGAATAATTAACTTCAATGGGACACTTGCAGTATAATTGTCTGACTGATTCACCAACATTTAAATAGAGTTGGGAGTGTGAAATAATCTGGCTGTACAACATCTGCATTCTATTCCCTCAATGCTTACATTACAGTTAATGTTTTTTGTCAGTTTTGGTGGGGGATTGAAATAGAATGATTTCTCCATGATATCCCTCCCTCCTACATTTATTCAAACATTAAATCTTGAGAGATTGTGAATGTAGTCTTGGACCATGTAACATTCATAATATTGATATTTGTTAAACTTTAAAAATAATGTGAAGACAGTTTGTGAATTTAAATGCGAATTTGGTGATTCTTGATTTTAGATTTCAAACAAGTTTAGAATCCTCCCTGTTTTCAAATACATAACATCTCTCCCAAGCATGTATAATCAGATGAAGCAGGTGAGGGAGAAGGCTGTAAAACTCTTGGAACATTTTACGCATGCCTTTCAGAACGATCATATGTGGTCATCTCTATCAACTCCAACTTCCTGATCCCTATATCACTCAATTCCATTAAGTCCAATAGAGCTCTAGTCTTCAACATAATTGAGGACTGATCATCCACATCCTTCTGAGATAAAAACTCTCAAAGATTAACAACCCTCAGACTGTGGACACTTCTGTTCCTCTCAGACCTAATTGGTAGATGTCTTTCTTTATGAAACAGTGATACCTAGTTCTAAGCCTTCATTCAGAGAAAGCAATCCATGAGTATCTATCCGCTAAGACAAGAATTTTTGGGCTGGAGTGCCAGCAACTGAGAGTGACTCCTGGAGCATTGAATCAACTTCAGTGTCTCTAGTGTTATCTAACTAAAACAAAAATTTAAAGCTTCACTTAATAAACAAATTTAGTGGCTAAGGATACTGTGTAGGTTCTCAGTGATGTGTATTTCATTGCAGCCAGTTTCGCTTTAACTGTGGTACCTTCAGTGCCCCAAAGTTGAATGAGAATGATGTAAAGACACTTTTTTAACCTTATCAAATCCTCCGAAAGGATCAATATATCCCCTGTATCTGATTTAAAATTAGTTTTCCTGTGATTCATGGTAAATGTTTATCAGAACCCCTTGTGTAGGTCTATGTAGTTGGGAGAATTGGAATCTTGCAGGGAGTGCCCACATTTTCCAGAAAGAATTCATCCCGACTCTCTGTGTGGTCTGCTGCAGGGACATGCACAGTTGCTGTGGAATGTATTTAATTCTTTATGCCGCTGCAGCTGTGACTTGGTCTTTCCCTTTGCACTTGCAACATACTAAAGTTGGGTGGGCTGGTATTCCACGCGTAGGGTTCCTTTATGGTGTTTCTTGTTTCTCATGTGCCAGCCATTGTGTTTTCTAAGTGCTTTGATTTTCTGTGATGTTGCACTGTGGCTGATTGATTTTTTTTTACATTTCTCAATGCTTGTTGTTTACTGTATTCGCTGTTGTAGGCCCGCTGTTGCACTTTTGCAAAATTTGTCCACTGGAAATGACTCATTTGGCCTTAAATGCCATCTCTTTCTGCACCTCCTTCATTGGTAAGCTTCTCATCAGGTACTTCCCCTATTTCTGGGTTTGGATTATGGGATCTAAGTTTGGGCTCATGATGCCACTTACCTCTAGTTGTGTGGGTTACCACCTGCCACCTAATAGGTAGCTTCATTTACAATCACAAGTGAACTTTGACAAAGATATTACTGTAATGATGAACAAGGCATGGGAAGAGGAGACGTGCAATTGACCTCAGGGGCTTGTTTAATAGGACCCAATGTTATTATGACATAACACCTTCTGCATATGCTCAGTACTTATTTTGGCATAAAGACATAATTAACCCTATTACTCCACGCCTCAAAGATTGAAGAACAACCATATGCCAGTGTATAGTTCCGTTTAATGTCTTAAAATGCCTCAAGATACTTCAAATGAACATGTAATAATAAAATTTGACAAATCGTCACTTGCAATGCTTGGGCAGATGTGTAAAAGCCGGGCTGAAGAATTGAGTTGATGGGGTGGTATTTAACAAAGGTAGAGGGTTAGCACTGTTTCTTTTGTTGAGAAAAGGGATAATGCCAAAAGATTTGAAGGACAGGGCAACAGACAATGAAGGAGAAAATTTGGTTAACAATATGAGCCAACATGGGAGCCAAGGAGAGTTGCAGATTGCAAAAAGTGTAGTTTTGTTATTGGAGCACAATGCCATGCAGGTTGGGGATGTAGTGAAATGTATAACCAAGTGGAGAGGCCTCATTTAAGAAGAAGGTGACATTACCCCCAGGTCAGGTTTCAAGCATCACTATGACATCATCATGGTCATCCGTAATAAACTCACAAATGTGAGCAAGTGAAGATACATTCTTGAAGTGGAGACAGAAGGATGCTCCGTAGCTACATTTGTAGTGACAGTTCTGGGAGGGATGGGGAGAAAATTGGAATGTACTAGTCAGGTCATTTCGGAAGCAAAACTGAACATCCTTTGTGAAACATAGAAATTGATAATGAACATTCTCCCTGTTTCCCAGGTTTGATTTTCTGGTCAAAATCAAAAGTCACATCACTCCATGTTTATTTGAAATCACAAGGTTTCAGAGCACTGCTTCTTCATCAGGTGAAGTCACTTCACCTGAAGAAGGAGCAACGCTCTGAAAGCTTGTGATTTCAAATAAACCTGTTGGACTATAACCTGGTGTCATGTGACTTCTGACTTTGTGCACACCAGTCCAACATCAGCACCACCACAACTTGATTTTCTGGTGACAGTTACTTTAATGCTGTTGGAAATCTAGTTGTTTCAGAGGGCACAACTGAGAATGATTGACACTCAGCACATAAAACCTCTTAGGTCCCAGTATTACAGCCTCCATTTTTCCCATGCCCATTTCAAGATGCCAGCAAAAATAAAACACAAAGAATTAGGCCTTGAGAATATTTATACAACGCATGAATAAAGAAAATCCTATTACTGTATACTATTAAACAGAAGTGCTTAATTTTAGTTAGTATATGTAGACAAATGAAAATGACTATTTTGCTTTAGGAACATGATTAACATATAATTCAGATTTAAATCAGCAAAATTAATATAAATATCTTGCTGTGACTAAATTTCATACGACAGTCACTTGAGGGATATGTATTTTAAAACTCCCTCTGCTGACATTTTGAACTTCTATTATTTACTTAACATTCATAGCCGTTCTTCCAATTTAATGCTGTGCAGTATATTTCAAATTAAGACCATGTGCCTTTCTTCAGGAAATATACCTTTTAGATCAGAACATTGCAAGAGTAACTCCATTATTTAAGAAAGGTGAGCAGGAGAAATTATAGACCCGTTAGTCTAACACCAATTGTGGGGAAAGTTAATGAAATCTATAATTAAGAATATTGTGACTGAGCTGATCATAGAGGTGATACGGATTTGTAAGTGGAATGTCATGTCAAATGAAATGAATTGATTGCTTTTGTTATTTCGTCAAAAATAATTAACGGGGTAAAGTACATGGATGTAGTTTGTATGCAAGATACATTATTGACCCGCTTAGGCACTTAGGTGTTAGGCCATCCAGTTTGTGTAGAGTAAAGAGTTAATACTCAAATATAAAATTAATCACCTTACGTCAGGAATGAGGTAAAAATGGATTGCAAACCTCACAATATAACATTGGAACAGCGTGTAATCACAATACATATACATTGACAACCGGTATTGTAATACTCACAATAAACAAATGCTTCTTTTGGGTAATAGATTGTGCCAAATAATAAATGCAATCAAGCAGGAACCTGTGAGTCTATCAACAATGCCCTCCAGTTGTTACTGGTGTGGAGTGTTATCAAATCACATTAACTTTCTCAAAAGGACACAATTCTTCACTTTCACGGGTCTGACCTTGAAACCTCCTCTGTAGGGTCACTTTATCTTGGACTGCCAAAGGACAGGTCCTGTTCTTGTAAATCACCCTCTTCACTGCCCTCGACTCTGAAATATCATTCAAGTGTTCATTCACATGCATATCTCCAGCACTTCATCAACAGCTGGCTTCATTAAACATGTCATGTCCCTAGGTCTTTCCCCCAAGCTCCAATCTTGTTTCATTGTATCCGGTGAATTCTGTCTGCCAGCCTTTTTACTCCCAAACTATTAGCTGTGATGAAGGATTAAAGCTAACCAGCTACCTATGAGGAACCCACAGCTTCCCTGAACACAGAATCAGTGAGCCTCAGTGTTCGCAGTTCCCCAGGATCTCTGAGTTCTGATTCCAACATTTCACTGTATAGTAATTCTGATAACTTGTCTTGAGTTTCAGCAGAACAGAGCTATCCAACTGCTCTTTATGCCCGACTGAGTTTCCTACACAGAATCTATACAGTTTAGACTCTTTGCCAGTAGCATAGCATTTTAGGAATATATACATAGTTAGCTATCTGCTCCTGTTCTTATCCATCTCCCATACTTCATCTTTTGCAATGAATGGTGTCCTTTGAAATCCTGTTCAGTGGCTCTAGAACTGTGTAAGCTGTTGAAAATATTGCAATAAATCCCTCCCCTATTGCTTGGCAGAATTGAATGTTGCCACCTATCAATTATTATAGAATCATCATATCATACAGTACAGAAGCCCATTGGGTCTGCATCAACAGAAACTACTTTTCAATCTACACTAGTCCTACTTTCCAGCACTAGGACTATAACCTTGAACATGAAAACAAGGGAGTTGACAGAGTAATTGCTGAGGGAATGTTTCCTTTCATACGAGAGTCTAAGACTAGAAGGCATAATCTCAGAATAAAGGAGCATTCATTTAAGACTGAGATGAGGAGGAATTTCTTCTCTCAGAGGGCTGTGAATCTTTGGAGCTCCGTGCTTCAGAAAACTGTGGAAGTAGAGTCCCTGTGCATAAGCTGAGATAGACTGAGTTTTGAAAGTGGAAATTAGGAATGCCAGATCGACCATAATCCGTTTGAATGGTAGAGCAGGTTTGAGGTGCTGAACAATCTACTCCTGTTTCTATTTTGTATGATCTTATGGACCATTCAAAGTCACTTGATGGTCTGAGTCCTTTGCATTATAATGCTTTGTTTTGCTGTTGTGTTGTCCATTGTTCTCTCTGGATCAAAACCACCAAACATATTACAGTCTGTACTGTTACTGCAATCCACTTCTTTAATTACCAGTCAGTAAGTTCAATATGGCAGCATAAAATTGCATCAGGTTCCCAACAAAGCTGCCTGACTACTGCAACACATGTATTAAAAATACTGGTGAGGGAGAGCTGGCCAAGCTTCAGCCACTCAGCTGAGTCTGTCTTTCTTCTCTGAACTCCAAGCTTCTACAAAGGGTTGTTCCTAGGTTTTGCTGCTGACGTCTTCAAAACACTTATTTGTTTATGTTGTCTTGAAAATTCCAGAAAGCTCAACACCGACCCAAGGGCTTTGTGACTCTATGATCGTCTATCCAAGGGTCATGTGGTCAAGATGCATCTGTTTCATTTAGTAGCCTTGATAAGTACAAAGATCAAGCAGCATTTTAGCAGCCCTTATTACCAGATTCATGCTTAACGAACAGTGCTTGGTTCTGCCTTGCACAGGAGGTTTTTGTTCCTGTGAAGTTGGTCACTTTTTCCCATCACCCTTGTAGAAACTTAAGCTGTTAACCATTCTGGTACAATGTAGGAATTAAGATGCAGCCATATGTCGAAACTTGTGTGGTTTTCATATTGTCCATTACTGGCATGGACATGTTTGTACTACTAAATTAGCTCTTGGCTTAACTGTTTTGCAAAGAGGCAAAGAGTTCATACACCCAGAAACAGCTGCAGAGTTAGGGCATTCCTTCCCAGATGGTGGAACAGAATATGACCTGCCACATCGTTTCCTGATATATAACCTACATTTTTAATAGACAAATAAGAGAAATTCCAACAATGCAAGACCCCTTTGTCAGAGCACATGCTTAATGTACTTTGTGTAATGGGAAGTATGCATATTTAAACATTTTAATGCCACATATCAATGAGTTTTAATTTGTTGAACTTTCTGAACAATGGCCCAAGTCCTGTGCTAACAGTAAGTTCAAGCTTAATGGGATTATTTTAGGATGATTATCTTCTTAGGTTGTTCTTGGACAAAAAAGGAATTTTTTCCCCTTCAAATATAAACCTCTTATAATCCTTGGTATCCCATCTATTTTCACGATAAAGTCATTAGGCACAATTCTTCCATAATTCACTTTCTGTTGCAACTTACTCTGTGGATATTCCTGTCAACAGCACGAGTGCTGCTAGTTTAATAAACCATTTTATTTACGGTGACTATCTATCTATTTTGTAGATTCCTTAAGCATTCCTATTACTGCCACTGATGTACTGTTCCAACTCCAACAATTTGATTGTCTTATAGCCATGTAAACAGATTGGTTTCCCAAGATCACTTTTATTCTTTAGAGTTTTGATGAAAAATGAATATTTTGTGAATGCTTTTCACTTTGCACTCATCAGAACAAATCACAAGAATACCAAATCAAGGGCATCAATATTCTGGCAAATTGTCTTGATAACTGTAAGAGGAAAAGCTTTAACAAAATGTCTTTCTTTTCAGCAATACTCAAGTTGTCTTTGAGAAAATCTGTGGAACCCATTGCCGCAGAGGACTGTGGAAGCCAAGTCATTGAGCGTATTTAAGACAGGTAGATAGGTTCTTGATTGGTAAAGGGATCAATGGTTACATGGAGAAAGCAGGTGAATGGAGTTTAGAAACATCAGCCACAATCAAATGGTATAGCAGACTGAATGGGCCAAATGGCCTAATTCTGTTCCTATATCTTATGGTTTTATGGTTTTATTATTGGTTTGCTCAGTGCAACAAACAGTATTAGAGGATTTACTTACAAGTTCAAAAAAACAAACCCAATAAAGCACACAATTCTAAAAAGCATTGACTAAGAATTGTTCAAGCAGCAGAGCTTAACTAGATGGCATCACACATGGATTGTGTTCATTAGAATCCTTGAGAGGAATTTAATTCCATCCCCTCCCTACCCCCCACCCCCCAACTCCCCATGCCCCTCTGGCGTTTTGTCAAAAAACAGGCATCTCATCGGCTGAGGGAGATTTATTCAAGGAGGAGACTGGGAGATGGGAACCTCAATGCCTTTTCTCCTCTCTAGATTGGGAAGGTTCACGGTCTGCCCACCCCTCCTGCTTCTACATTTCTTTGCAGTCTCTTTTCTTTAGAGTGGGACTTGTGGGGGTTACCATTGTTCAAAGACACTCAAAGTTTAATTGAATGCTTGCTGTTAGGAAAGGGGAGGGTCCCCTGAGTGTTATCCTTGCCCTTGCTGCTGATGCCTCTCTGTCTCTCTCCCCATCTCTCTCCCGCCACCCCTATGCCTTCTCTCTCCCTCTTCTTCCTTGTCTCCTTCCAACACTCCAAACCCACCATCTCTCACTTTGGTTTGAGTCCCTCTTTGATCTCAGACCTGTCCTCCTATGTTTTACCGATAGCCAATAAGGACAGCTGCTAGCTTCGCTTGGCTGACAGCTCTTGCAGCGTAAGATTTCTACTCTTGGATCCCAGACAAGCATTGTACTGCTTGAGAGGCACTTACTGCATGTATCTAGTTGAAAGGGTTGAGGCAGGATCCTCACTGTCTCTCCAGTTAATGGGAGAGAACCTCATTAAATCACATCTCTTGTGCAATCTTCAAAAGGCCCAAATTTCTTGCTCAGACACTCATATGACTCTCTTTGTGCAGTCCTGATTTTAAAATGGGATATTATCAATTCTGAAATCTTGTCTTTTTCCCCCAACAAATTCTAAGTTGAAATTTACCTTCTATTCCCTCTCATCTCTCTCTAATTCTTTCTTGATTGTGTTTTGCGAAATGGGCTGAATCAGCCAAAATGATATTAATCATTGCAGACCTGTGTGAGCTCAACTAAGGCTTTTTCTATCATAGTTGTCGATGGGAAAATGCAGCTACTTTTTTTTTCTCTGAATCCTGACAAAAAATGTACTGTGTCTCCTATATGATAAAGTGGTCAGCCACACTGCCAAATAGCCTCTTAGTTAGGCCATTTATGAAGTGTGGCTGCTTAAAAGAGCAAAACAAGATATTTGGCAAAAATCTAAAATCTGTCTTGTATCTTGGCAAAACAAAAATCAGACTATTTATAATTGGATTACTGCACTACATCAGTGTTTGAACTCTTGGCTCTTTACAGGAAGTTAATGCTTCTGTCTAAATGATGAACCGAGCTAAACAGATTGCTTCAACTGGATGCAGGTGGCCAATCAACACAGACCTGGCAAAGGGAAAACCTCAGCTGACAACAAAACATCATGAAGCCACAACAGTTAAAAAAAAGCTGACATTTACAGTTTGACTCACTTAAACAGTGGTGTTTGCACTAATTGTGGAGAATAGTAAGGAAAAAAGTGTCTGATGTCGGGCTAAACAGAGTAATGACTCCTCTCTCACTGTGGGAGATCATGAAGTTGGTGTTATCTACTTGGCTCTCTCTAGAAGCACAGAGACTACTTGAAAAGCAAATTTCTTTATAATGTTATATGTCTTTTTGTTCAAATTCTCAAGTCTGAAAACCTAAAATCTAATACCTGATGAATGAGCGCAGCAATGTTGATAGATTCAGTGCAAAGACATGGCAAACTGTCACCATTGAACTCCTAATGGAGTAAACACGTTGCAGTAAATTGATTTTGTTCTTGCTATTTTTGAAGAAATGCTATCTACAAAGGACAAGCTGTTGGTCTTTCAAATGAGTTGATGGGTCCCGTGCCAAATGGTTCCAAAATGGGTGATTGATAAAGTGAAGGGAAAGAAGTTGAAGAGCTCAGGTGGTTGTTACTGAACATCATAAAAAGTAATTGGAAATAGCTGAAATAATGCTTGCTATGAAGATGTGATGTGGAGGTGCCGGTGTTGGACTGGGGTGAATGAAGTCACAAATCACATGACACAAAATTATAGCCCAAAAGCTTTATTTGAAATCACAAGGTTTTGGAGCGCTGCTGCTTCATCAGGGGATGAAGGAGCAGCATTCTGAAAGATTATGGTTTCAAATAAACTTGTTGGACTGTAACCTCATGTAGTGTGAATTCTTACTATGAAGAAGACTGCAGTCGCTCCATGCTGTCTCAATTACAGTCTAACGTATAGACCTTGAGGAGGCAAATCTTAAAATACAATCTGCTATGAAACAAATTAAATTTTGTGTTATTTTTGATAACAGATGCAGAAACTTCAGTAACTGTTACATTTATCAAGGGATTGTATCACAACAGTACGAGCTCCACCAATAATAAATCGGCTGACATATTCAATGCAATCTTACCACAACTGTAATTGGACTTTCAACCCAGCCACAAGTAAACAGATTTAAGATCAAAGACTATTCAAGCAGAAAAACAATGCAAAAGACATTTGACATTCCAAATGATCAATTTTTATTATTTTGTTTGTGTATAATCTGTTGACAATTCTACTGCAGATGCTTCATATCACAAGCACATTAGTATCTTTGACCTGGTCGTTGAGAATGACCCAAGATATTGCATGATTATATACAGATTTGACCAGAGCTATCTTTATTAGGTTAGGATGTGTTTGGTTTGAACACCTCAACCAGCTCTTTGCAGTGCTCAGTAAATGTCAGGTTTAATGAGATTTTAAATCTTGACAAAGAGCACCTTGTTTAGACAGTGTATTTCCACTAAGAGCTCTGACATTTAGTCAGAGGATGTACAGCCAATGATTTTATTGCAAAATTTGATAGGTTTTTAATTCGTTGCCAAGTCGATGATATGGAAATAAATGCTGAGACCAGAAGAGTTATTTGCATACTGAATTAAATATTTGATAATGAACTGAAAGTGCTGTTGGAGATTAATATTTCTTAATGTTCAAAAACCTAATACTTCTGTTTGTCAACAATTGCTACCTGAATAATCAAAACAATCCTTGACGTTTGAATTAAAAATCAATAAATTATTGTGCCCCTTTGTTTCTTTTCAAAATTGCCAACTTCAAAATATTTTGAGAGAACTATTGTACATGGATCTATCAGTGATTGGAGCACTGAGGAATGTTAAAAGGACCATTCACTCATATGATGTCATATGGACTTTGGACAGAACAGCTTCGGAACTTAAAGTAATAAATCTTAAAATTTGTCTTTCTCAAAGTCTCTGTAACAACATGTGACAACCTCTATAACGCCCATGGGGAATCAGTAATTAATATCCCTGTGGCATTTATTGAATAATAGGCAATGACCAGTCCAATTGGAACTCATCACCTGAGCCTTTTATATAGCAGACCTGAAGATGGGTCTGCAGAACTGTCTGTCCCAGGTTGGGACAAACTATGTATGCTCTGAGTAGTCACTCTATTTTGATGTTCAACAATAAATGATGTTCTTGTCCAGTCAAGCACATATAATTCAAATAAGTTGCAAGCAAGCAAGAAGCTACATCCTGGCAACAGCAAAAGACTCTGAATTAGATCAGGAAGCATTTTTTTTCTCTATCACACTGGATCAAGTAGGTGCTTTAGTTTCATATATTTAGGATCATAGCAATAATCTTCACCAGAAGGAACATCTTGGAGTGCATGCCCATACAATAAGAACATATATAGATTTTTAAAAATGAGAGAACTGCGGATGCTGTAAATCCGGAACAAAAACAGAAGTTGCTGGAAAAGCTCAGCAGATCTGGCAGCGTTTGTGAAGAGAAATCGGAATTAATGTTTCAGGACCAGTGACCCTTCCTCAGAACGGGTTTTGAAAAAAAAAAACTCATTTTTTTAAGGTTGCATGTAACCAACCTCTGTAATGTGGCAGATCAGAAAAAAAATGCAGAGAAGTTTCATTCTTTGTTGCTCAGGCTGTATCTATAAAGAGTCAAGAGTGAAAAATATTAACTATCTTTGTTGCTGGATATCTGCTAGTGTGGCTGGTCTGTCACTGTGGCAGCAACTTAAATATGGTCGCTATATATGGAAGAAAGGCAAAAAGAAGTAGGGTGATTAAATAGAAGTGACCATGCATGTTAACTAGAATGTAAATGATTACACATATAAATTAGTTTTAAAATCTGCATTGTAACATTTCTTTGATGTTCACAGTTCAGTTATTGAAAAGTCTCTTTTTATTGTTAGATTTTGAGTGATAGAATGATATGTTACACTTCTGAGACAGCTGGTAAATGCCAGAGAATGGGAGCACATACTATCTATGCAAGTTGCACGAGTGAAATTGAATTCAGTTGCAAAGTGAATTCTTTACATTGGGGCATGATGAGCTTCTGGACAAGTTTAAGAAAACTAAACCATGCTTCATGCCAACAACGTATTAGATCAAGACTGACAACATAAAATTACCAGAAATCTGAATATTGTCTGCATGTAAAAATATCTGTGCAATTAGTAAATAATATTTTAATTTCAAAACATTAATTTTTTTCTTTTGAAGAAATATAATTTTTTTCAAATTCACTCAAAAGAGCAAATTGCTTTTGCACACAGACTTGCAAGTCTCTTACCAATGTTCAACTAATTTTTCTGACAATGCAAAAAATCTGAAGTTTGCTATCAGCTGAGATCATGTACCCAAGTCAGAGAATGAAGTTTGAACCTGTAACATTTGAATCTGAATTTTCTATGCCACAGGCAGAACTATATTGACATCAAATACAAAATGTTCCATGATTATTGATAATAAAATGAAAATGGGAACAGAAATATTTGCATTAGCTGACTGAGGTTAAGAAATTCTCTATTCTTCCACCATAATTGGAAAACTGAAGCTGCTCCTCAACAATATTTTCACAAATTTATGACAATCAGAAGTTAATAAAATGTTAAGGATAAAAATATGCAAAGATTCAGAAATCTACACTGATATGAAAGTGAATTCTACCTCATTCCAAAAATGTAGGTCAGTAAAATGGCTAGTTCAGTGTTGTTGAATAAAGTTGCTTTTCTATTTCTACAATTAATTCAATGGTCTTTTTGAAAATCAAGCTGATGGCAAATTTAGAGAATGTAAGATGATAAATCCACTGACACGATTTACACTGAAATTAAAGTTTTTAACTGTAGATATGTAACTTACATGATCAATTGAGATAAACAGAAATGTAAAATAAAGATTTAAAGTCATTAAATGTTATACCATTGAGAAAATGAGCAAAATTTGACAGATAGTGATTAAATGTCTTTCGATTGGTCTCACACATGTAAGCCAGTAGAAAAAGAGAAATGGATTTTCTTTTCCTGTGAATACATATAAAATATGATGCATGGTAGAGCGCTCCTGTGGTTTTGCTTATTGTGAATCAGATTATGCAAGATAGGAATATTGTGCTGTGTAATGAACAATGCATTATCCTGATGCTCTGGAACTATGGACTTGAAAGCAAAGAAAAATCTAACTGTTCAATGTACACAGATGCAAATCATTCATGCTTTACAGTTTGAAAAGTGAATTCAAATCACTAAGTTGTTGATAGTTGCAATACAAAGATAGGAGTTTACATTTTATTCATATATTTTTCTCACATTTTAAAAAAAGTGTTTTTCATATGCATCGCAGTGTGTTTTCTGGAATGTGCTGATGGTTTCTTTTTGCAATATTGTGTTTGGAAAGAAGAGTGAGAAGCCTTTGTGAAACCCAAAACATACATGCATAATAATATTGCCGTTTGAATTGGTGGGAAGCAAGCTGAGATATATTCAGAAAAAGTAGTAGTAGCCAATGTACTTTTATGTTGAACAAACAGAAAATGTTGGAGGAACTCAGCAGATCTGGCAGCATCCACGGAGAGAAATAAAGTTAACATTTCTAGTCCAGTATGACTCTTTTGCAAAACTTTGAAGAAGAGTATGTTTATGTATTCGTTAAAGTGTTTTAAATTTTGTTCATTATTAATGGCTGATAATAGGTTGAATGTCTGGAATATTCAAGTTCCCAAAAAAAAGTTTTCAATAGTTCTGGTATAATTCATAAAAAGTGCATTTGATTCAGAAGAATTCAGGCATGAGCTGGCTAAACTCAAGATGCTGGGTGGAATGGGTAGTTTACAGCTGTGGGACAATTGGAGGAGATTTGAAGGGAAAACATACCCAGAAGAAAGCAGAGGACACAAGAAATCTCAACACCTGTCCAAAGTTTTGAAGCAACACTCAGACCCCATGGTTAATATTCTAAGTTTTGATAAGTACCTCATGAGTTTATTGAGGCTGTAAGTCTAATGTAAAGAAGACAATTATTGTAAGTATTTGATTTAAATTACAAGTCGCTGAATTAATTATACTTTTATTCTATGTGTAACTGACTATTTACAGAGAATGCATTTGGTAATATTTGTGTTATTTGATTTTTTTCATATTTTATTTAAACTATGGACCTGTTGACTTCATTAAATGGATAAATACCTGTGTTGAATCTTGCTGAAAAAAAACTATACCTTTTGTTGAAGCTTTTTGTCTTGCACTCATCTGGACATTCTGCAAGAGTGCAGATTCAGAGGGAATATTTATACTGCATGAGAAAAAGTGCTGATTTCTTGGCAAGTGGAATATGATTTTATGTTACCATGGAAAGTGCACCTATTATTGCTGAATTACCAGAAACTACCAGGCTTCATTTAAATGCAAAACAAAGTAGATCAACTCTGGACAGGGCATTACCATGAAACATGACTGAGCGAATAGCTGCTATCTATTTTGTTGTCTTGTGACAAGTGCTGTGTGGGGACATCTTATTTCTGTTTGCAAAGTAAGGGGCCCTATGAGTTAAATTATGTAGTTTCCAGTACATAGACATGCACCATGCACCAAGGCTGATTGACAATCTTAAATTGCTTGTCAGCATAACTCTTTTGCACATTACTCAGGATTATTCATCTGATGCTGTCCAATTGCGGAATCACATTGTAAGTCGGACACTATGTTTATTTTTGCAAGTGTGAGCTAGTTGGATATTGTCAGTGCCTTGCTTGTTGTGAATAGCCAAAGAGATAGATGACTTGATTTCCATGGGAATGCCTCTATTAATGAGAGTTTACTTTTACTGTGGTATAAAGTTTTATTTTCCCCTTGAATTGGTATTCTTGCAAATTGGTCCATGAACGTAAAATGAAGAGCTTTGACAAAATGTGTCTATTTTAATGAAATTTCACTGCCATGCTTCTGGATTACTATTTAATTACTTGTGTTTTCAGATTCCTTTTTTCTTTAAAGTTATTGTTCTCTATTGGGATCATGAGAATTGGAATGACTAATGGGATTATGAATTCACAGGTTGTGATGGATGGCCTGGAGAATCAGGAAGCTTATAGAGAACAGGAATTTCTGTTTATTTATATGACACAAAGTGAACAGCACAAAGGCTATGTCTTTTGTGAAGACAATTCTGGTGAGAGAGGACTTATCCCTGAGTGATTTACAACATTCAATCAAAGTTCGGTTATAGAAATTATCAGGAGAGTTGAAGCTTGGGATAAAAGTGAAACTATTGATCCATTTGGAGTTGGAAGAGAAAAATTGCTGTCTCAGTTTCTGCACAGCTTGATTTAACTAGAATTCAGCTCCAGATAAAGTGACTTGATACATGAAAAGACAAAAAAAAGCAGCTTGAACTAGAAAGAAAAGAAAAATAAGAAACGAATCAATGAGTTAAAAAGAAATGAAAATGTAAAGGCTTGGAATTGAATTGTAAATGAGAAGTTAGCAACGGAAGAAAGAGACAGAGACAGTTAAAAAGAAGTCAGACATGAAGAATCAGTTGGAGAAAAACTTAAGTTTTGGGGCTCTCAAATTGGATCATGATGATTAAATTTCACAGAAAGGTTACAGCTCAGAAGGAAGCCATTGACCTCATAGCCCTCCAAGTGAGCGACAAGATTTAGTAACATTTTCCTGCTTTTTTATCCAATAATCATCCGATGCCTTCTAGAATACCTCAATTCAATCTGCCTCCACCATATGTTCAGGCAGTGTATTTCAGACCTGAAGCACTCTTTGTCTGAAAATTTCTTTGTTTTTTGCATTGCATTCGTTTCTTTTGCAAATTGTCTTACATCTGTTCTCCGTTGTCCTTGATCCTTTTCCATATTGACTCTAAAGAGATTCCTCAGGTTTTGAAGACTTCTATCAAATCTCCACTTAACATCCTTCTGTCCAAGAATAGTCTCAATTTCTATTCTTGTAACTGCAGTTTCTCATCTTGCAAATCTTTTCTGTACTCTATACAATGGTTCATGTCTTCCATCTTGCATGGCGTCCATAGCTATACACAATATTCCAGCAGAGGTCTAACAATTGTCTTACTCAGCTTCAGCATAACACCTTGCTCTTTACACTATGCCCCTACTAATAAAGCCTGGGATATTGTATAAAAATTGAAAGAACTGTGGATGCCGCAAATCAGAGACAAAAACAGAAGCTATTGGAAAAGCTCAGCAAGCCTGGCAGCATCTGTGAAGAGAAATCAGAGTTAACGTTTTGGGTCCAGTGACCCTTCCTTAGAACGGTGAGGAACGGTGTTCTGAGGAAGGGTCAACAGACGCAAAATGTTAACTCTGATTTCTCTTCACAGATGTTGCCAGACCTGCAGTGCTTTTCCAGCAACATCTGTTTTTGTCCAGGATACTGTATACTTTATTAACTGCTATGTCCACCTGTCCTGCCTCCTTCAATAAGCTATGCATATTTAGAGAGAGAAAGAGAGAGAGAGCCAGGTTTTTCTGTTGCAGCAGCTCCTTTAGAATTGTGCCCTACATGTCTTATTGTCTGCCCATGTTCTTCCAAAAAAAAACACCATTTCATACTTCTCGCCATTGAATTTCACCACCCACTCCACCAACTTGCCTGTGTAATCTTTAAAAATCTATACTGTCTTCCTCACTGTTTATAACGATTTCAAGATTCCTTTTGTTCACAAATGATGAACTTGTCCCCTGCACATGAAGATCTAGATCACAGTATATATTAGGAAATGTAATGATCTTAAAATCAACCCTCAGGGAACTCCATTACAAATATTCCTCAAGCCTGAAAAAATATCATTTGACCATTGATAACAAGGTGTAGAGCTGGATGAACCCTTCTTCATTTGAACATTACTCTGTTTCCTATTACCACCCCTTTCTGATTGCACGTTGCTACTGTCTCTTTCATTCCATGTGCTATAACCTTCTTCCCAAGGCTGTTGTGTGGCACTGTATCATAAATCGTCTGGAAAGCTATATAAACCACATAAACAACATTACCCTATTGGCCCTTTCTGTTACCTCTTCAAAAAAAAACTCCAGCAAGTTAGGTAAGCATGATTTCCCCTTTCTCATCAATCAAACTTTTCCTTCAGACTACAAATTCCATGCTGAACTGTTCTTAGAAGCTTCCCCATCACTGAAGCTGAACTGACTGAACAGTAATTATTGGGCTTATGCTTGCAATAATTTTTATTGAAAAAGAGAACGATGTTTGCAATCCTCGATTCATCTGGCACTTCCCAAGTCTAAGGAAGACTGAAAGACTACGGCCAATCTGTCTGCAATTTTCACTGTCACTTCTTCAATAGCTTTGGATACATCTCACTCGGTCCCAGTTTACTTTAAGTACCAACAATCTATTCAACACTTCTTCCTGCTCAATTTTGAACTTCCAATGACACAGTTCCCTTTTCTTTCACTATGGCCTGGGTGTCTACCTCTTTCATGAAGTCAGATGCAAGGTATTCATTTCCAACCTCATCCATGTACCCTTCTTCTGTTTGTAAATTCTCCTTTTGGTCCCTAATCTGCCCTACCCTTTCTTTTACTGTTGAGTTGGCTGAACTGCTGGTTTGCAATGTAGAGTAATGGCACTGTCCTGCCTCCTTCAATAAGTTATGCATATATATGTATATATATATGCAATATATAGCCAACAGCATTACACTTCCTGCACCAGATAAAATTGCCATGAAGGACTCTCCTTCTCAACTTTTCCTTCGCCTGAGTCATAGTGACCCTCAGGTTAAACCACCATCTATCATCTCTCTTTAATAAGCAAGCAGCCCTATGGTTCACTTGGACTGTGACAACTTTATCTTATCATCAAGCCATAAGAAACAGGTATAAGCATAGGCCATGCAGCCCCTCAAACCTACTCCACCATTCAACAGGTTCATAGGTGACCCTTTTACATTACTACCTATATGCCTACAGAAGACTTTTGGTTCCACTGTATGTTGGATGCCAGTCTTTTCTCATATACCATCTTTGCTTCCCATATGTGTTCTTCCAGCTCAACTTTGAACCTTCTGTATTCGTCTTGGGTCACAGTTGTCTTTTTCCCTACTGACACCTGTCATGTGCACACTTTATTCTTCTTTTTACAGAATTAAACCTGGACTTCAGGGCTTCAGTGATGAGGCGAGATTATACAAATTAGACCAGTTTTCTGTAGAATTTGGAAGATTATGGAACAATCTGATCAAAATCTTCAAGATCTTAACAGGAAAAGATAGACTCGATAACCTATTTCCATTGGTTGGGGATTCTAGAGCTGTGGGGCATAGTCTGAGAATTAGGGCCAGACTATTCTGGAGATATGTCAGGAATCATTTCTACACAAAGAGTGGTAGATGTTTGGAACTCTCTTCTACAAATGCCAGTGGATGCTGGAACAGTTATTAATTTTAAGGGATATGGGCCAAAGGTAGGTATGCAGAGTTAGGCCACAGTTAAGTCATGGGCTCATTAAATGGTTTGAGGGTATGAATGGTCTACTGCTGTTCCCATTGTTGTCTGTGTTTTGGACACTTCAACCAGTTTATGTATAAAACACTTTACCCAGTGGTCTTGTCAGTGAGGCAAACAAACGGACACAGAATTTGGTTTGTGCTTCAACTGAATTCTATTAACAAAACATTTCTCATTAAAACATTGTGA
Organism: Rhincodon typus; assembly: GCF_021869965.1. Classification (NCBI taxonomy): domain Eukaryota; kingdom Metazoa; phylum Chordata; class Chondrichthyes; order Orectolobiformes; family Rhincodontidae; genus Rhincodon; species Rhincodon typus. Next base: position 25,216,230 of record NC_063363.1, on the reverse strand, counting down.
GCATTTCCCACATTCTCGCCATATTTACTGTCCATTTAGCTCTATCCATCTGAGACAGGATATTGCCCAAAATCCTCCACATGTTTAGGCTGGGATGTTGGAATCTCCTTCCTCTCCAGCGTTGGGCTGGCTCTGTTCAATATAGATGGGTCTCGCAGATCAAGGCAGATCTCCTCCTGGGTCTTCTTGGTTTGCCACATTGTCTTCTGCCCAAAGTCTTCCCTTAAGAGTCTACTCTTAACCAGGACTTTACAGAGCCTTCGCTATGGGGTTGGCCTACAGGTGTGGGTTCACAGAATCACTACAGTGTGGAAACAGGCCCTTCAGTACAACAAGTCCACACCAACCCTCAGAGCATCCCACCCAGACCCATCCCCTAATCCACACATCCCTTAACACTGTGGGCAATTTAACATGGCTAATCCACCTAGCCTGCACATCTTTGGACTGTGGGAGGAAACCGGAGCACCTGGAGGAAACCTACACAGACCTGGGGAGAATGTGCAAACTTCACACAGACAGTGGCCCGAGGGTGGAATTGAATGTGGTCCCTGGTGCTGTGAGAAAGCAGTGCTAACCACTGAGCCACCATGGCGCCTGCTATGCTGTAGAGTCATAGAGTCACAGAGTCACACAGGATGGAAACAGACCCGTCAACCCAATCCATCCATGTCAACCAGGTTTCTCAAACTGAACTGGTCCCATTTGCCTGCATTTGACCCAAATCCCTCTAAACCTTTCCTATTCAAGTAGCTGTCCAAATGTCTTTTAAATGTTGTAATTATACTCGCCTCTACTACTTCCTCTGGCAGCTCATTTCCTCTTAGCGCCACCCTCTATGTGACTGTTTTCAAGACATTACTTTTTTTCTTATCATCTCTCACCCCAGATCTTTCGGAATATTCTGTGGCCTTTGGCCAATGGGGTCATCAGTTGGGTCCAAAGCAGCCAATGGGGTAGTGACAGCACCCTTCACTGCTGCCATCCCGGGGAGGTGTAGAGTGCTCATCCTCAGGCACAGGCTGGAAGTCAAAGTTGCCAGAAAGTCTGATTGATACTTCTGCAATACCTTCGAGCTGGTTGTAACTGGTTCTCCTTGAGCCTTTATGACCTCTTTGATCTTGGTTTTCTCTGTTCTCTGTAGCCGATACCTGTTGGCTGCAGTTTCATTTAGTTTGGCCAATTTTCTGTCTGGCCAGATATCTCTGACTTTGGGCCAATCTAGAATGTCTAATTTTGGGCCTGTGTTCACGTGTCCACACTATGTTGGTCATTTCTATCTCTTTTGTCAAGCAAAATCTCTGGATTTGTTTCTCCTATCTTTCCCTTTTAAGGGAATATACCGTGACTCTGTCTGAACCACCTCCTCTTTGAAGGTAGACATTTCTCATTTACAGTTTTTTCTACCACTCTTCATTCCAGTCTGTCCAGCCAGCTACATTCTTGATTTGTCTTTCTTTGACTGGAAATTGTCATTCTCCACCATCATCCTAAACCTTATGATATAATTATCATTGCCTCATCTACGTTACTTCAGAACCAGATCCAACAATGCATCTTCTCTTGTCAGACATAGCATGTACTGTTGTAGGAAATTCTGAAGAAATATTTATTCCATGCTGCTTTAATGTAAATGGTAGGATTTATATCCATTTTTATCATTTCATTTGGTTTTTCATAAATTTTGAACTAGTGGCATTTGGGTTTTTCATGTGTCTGAAATGATTTAATGGCAGGGAGGTGATGGCCTAGTGGTATTATCACTGAACCATTAATCCAGTAGACCCAGATAATGTTCTGGGGACCAGCGTTCAAATCCCACCACAGTAATTGGTGGAATTTGAATTCAATAAATATCTGGAATTAAGAATCTAATGATGACCATGAATCCATTGTTGATTGTCAGGAACACCCATCTGTTTTCATTAATGTCCTTTAGTGAAGGAAACTGCCATCCTTACCTGGTCTGGCCTACATGTGACTCCAGACCCACAGCAAAGTGGTTGAATCTGAACTGCCCTCTGGGCAACTAGGGATGGGCAATAAATGCTGCCAAGCTAGCGATGGCCTCATCCCATGAATGAATAAAGAAAAGAATTTGTAAGTATTTTGGTAGCCAAGACTATTTTTGTTAAGACATGGTATTAGAGACTTCCTGGAGAGTAATGGGAGATTTGATGAGCAAAATAAACAGAATAGCCTATTTGGCTGTTAGATAGAAGATTCTGGATTTGCATTTTGGAGGCTGCTTGGGGGAAACACCCATTGTTTGAATAAAAAGGCTGTTTGGGTTTCAGCAAAAGCTGAGTTACTTCTGAGAAAGAGGGTTCATTTCAGACTGTTAAGAAAGAAGTTACTTCGTTGTGATGGATTTAGTTTTAAAAGTTCCACACCAGAAGGATTTAGTCAAAATGCTGAAATGGTTGCTCAAAGCCGAAAAATGTTGGAAGTTCATCTGTTATGAAAGATACGGCATTGAAGCCATTGTCAAATTAAGTATTATGGATTTGAACTAGAAAGGAATTCTCTCTGGAGGTAGTTCTGTCATTTTTTTTGGGATAATTGGATTGTATTTTACCATAGGTTTTGTAATCTTTGAACTTATTGCATATTAAGTAATTTGACTTTTCTGTTTTAGCTTCATTCCTTTTGCAGAATAAAATTATGTTTTATGGTCAAAACTGAATCTGTCATTTTGCCTGCTTGTTTCAGTAAAAGGGCACATTTTTAAAAGCAAAACAAAACATGATGTATCAGCGATAGTAGGAACTGCAGATGCTGGAGAATCTGAGATAACAAGATGTAGAGCTGGATGACCACAGCAGGCCAAGCAGCATAAGAGGAGCAGGAAAGCTGACGTTTCGGGCCTAGACCCTTTATCAAACCAGATTTCAACCTGAGATCTGACCTATCCAGTATTATCAGCCAGGATCATAACATTGTCCCTTGCACAGTATTCCAGTCTACGTTTAATTTAGAGATAGTAAGAACTGCCGATGCTGGAGTCAGAGATAACACAGTGTGGAGCTGGAGGAACACAGCAGGACAAGCCAGGCAGCTTTCCTACTCCCCTGATGCTGCCTGACCTGCCGTGTTCCTCCAGCTCCACATTGTCTTATCTACATTTAGATTTAGGTTTTATTGTCATGTGTACTCAAGTACGGGGTACAAGAGTACAGTGAAAAGTGTATAATGTCACGACACACAATGCAATGTTAGGTACAAAGTACCTAGGTACAAAATGTTAGTTACAGAAGTAGAAAAGAAATTCAGCACTACAGCCTTCTTACTATAAAAGTAGAAAAATAAAGAAATAAAGTTAAAAAGTCAAACATTACAGTCCTTTCTTAAGCCATGGGCCTGCAGATGCTCTAAGGGAAAGCTGGGCTTTTCCCAAAGAGGGCTTGCTCTCCCCTGAGCTGGCAATGATTTCACCTGTGCTGGGCTAAGACATGCCCATGCTCGCCAGCTGATCACGGCAGCCAACCTCCATCAGGGACGCTGCTCGCAAGGCTTTGGCCCCGACCGCCACTGCTGCCAACTTTTGCCACCGGCTGCCACCTCACTGCTGCCACCATCCAGGCTCACACTGTGCTCCAGCTACTGCCATGTCCCATTGCTGTGTTAACCACCT
>NC_063363.1:25206682-25212586 GCF_021869965.1 Rhincodon typus | reverse complement strand
GCCCCAGCTACTGCCATGTCCCATTGCTGTGTTAACCACCTCACTGCAGAATCCCGTTCTGTCACTGCTCCGAGCACTGAAGAAGCTGCAATGTTGCCAACCGCCAGAGTTCCACCGGGGCACACCACCCGCCTGGTGGCCAACTGTCAAAGCCCCCAGCTGCTGCCATCGCCGCCACTGCCTCCAGAAAGTAAGTGGAGAAAGAAAAATCCAAAGGATCTACAGAAAGAAATTAAAAAAGCGAGGAAAGAAGAAGAAAGAAAAGCGATCAGAGTGGATCCCATTGAAACTGTATAATTTCGGCATCTTTGAATTTCTCAGCAGGTGTGTTCATCTACACCTTTCCTACTATTTGGTCATAAATAGAGTACACCAAACAATGCAATTGCACCATTTTTATTCCTTGGCTGTAGCCTAATTGATTCTATTCTTAAACCCTCTGAAACACCCAATCCGCCCAGCACAATGCTTCCCTGAATTATTATTGCTACCCCAACCCCTTTCTTTTGTGGACATCTTATACCCTGGAATATTTAATACCCAGTCCTTCCCTTCTTTGAGCCAGATCTGTTATCAGCACCACCACATGTTTTCATTTGTAGCCTGAGCCTGTAACCCCACAGTCTTACTTATTATATTCTGCACATTCAGATAGATGCACACCAACTCTGATTTAGACTTCATTATTTTCTCCCTTACTCTGACTTCACCTATGACCTTAATTTTCTCATTGCAAGTGCTATCGGTCTCTCCAAGTATTTTGTGAACCCTGACTGTCCTCTCTAATATACCCTCTTGCTTCCCACGTCCATAACAGGTTAGTTTAAAGCTCTAGTAAAATTGCCTGCAAGAAACTTGGTTCCAGCTCAATTCAGGCTCAAGCCATTTGGTATTTTGAGTGATTTGGACATAACTACCAATGTCAGGCAGCAACAAGTTTAACTAATTGAATAAAGGCATCATACTGCAATGCTGAAATCTGGAACAAATTTTGAGAATGCTGGAGAAACTCAGCATCTGTGGAGAGAGAAACAGAAACCATGTTTACAGTCCGGTATGGTTGAAAAACAGTAATACTGCACTTGAAATTTTAACTTTGTTTCTCTCTCCACAGATGCTGTCAGATGTACTCAGTTTCTCCAGCATTCTCTGTGTTTGTGCCTGTTTTAACATATTTAAGAGGGTATTAGTTCCAGATCATAATTGACTTTTACCCTAAAATGGAACGTGAAAAAGATTTGCCACTTTGAACAAAATTCTCCTTTATACTCTCTACCTGTGTCTCATTCAAGTAAAGTCTCCCTCATAGTGAGCATTCACCCTGACTGCAACTTGTGTGAAATAAAGCTGTGGAGAGTGAGAGACTCAGCATGTAGGAACAATAAGGTAGAAGAGATCTGTGATCTCAGACAATATTACAAGCTACTTTTTAATAAGCAAGTATTTTAATTATAACTTCAGCAGTTTGTTTTGGCCAGATATTCTAACTGGCATTCAGAAGTTTCATTTTTTTGCTGGGGGGAGAGAGAGCTATGCAACTAAGCCTGCCCTGACCTGAATAATAACCAGTTGTTTGACTTTGTTAGTTAAAATCTAGTTTCTAGCCCCAATTAGAGGAATTTCATGGCAGTGACATTGTAATTCCATGCAATTTGCAAAGATCCTGCATGCCCTCTGTTAAATGAACCAACATATACCGCAAACAAGGTGCAAATATTTCATTTTACACTTGTAATTAAACGTGCCCATGGAGTGTTTAAGACTAATATGTATGTCATTTTCAACTTTATTTTAAAGCTGTCTGGATAAAGTAAGAGATAAGTTCAAATAGTAATGTTTTCCTCTGTGACCCAAAGTGTAAATTCCCTTAAAATATCTTTAAGACATGGACACAAAGACAGTTTTCCAATTTAAACCAAATTTGCTGTAGAAAGGTTGGATCAAGATAAGACCAAGATTGCATTTCCTAAGAGTAGTTCACAATTTGGTTGTTCAGAACAGCAACTTAGAAAATGCAATACTTGGCACTTTGTGGAAGAGTTAGCTGAGCATAGTTTACATCTTGAGGGGATGTGACAAATCTGCTTAAGACCATGGAAAATTTTCTCATCCACCTGAGAGGGTGACTGTCTAAGTCAATGTTCTTTGGAATATTATTGATTACATTTGTAATTTATTTTCACCTTGCCAGAACAAGAAGTGAGGCTATTGAAATTAAGTGTAGTCTGTTAAGCATGACAAATCAAACCAGCCTACACTGGATTTATTAACTGATATAACTCATATAACTGATTCAGGGGACAAAAGGAGTGTGATTGCGTTACAGTTTATTATGTGTGGCATGAAGCATTTTCTAAAGGCAGCAAAGTCAATAACAAGCACAATTCCTCTTTGTTCTGAGGGCTTTCTGACAACTGAAGATGAAGCACAGAACAACTTTCATGCACTTAGTTGTAATACTCCGTTTCTACCATCAATTCAGTGATGTCATTTGTAATCCTTACTTTTCTCATACATGTTGAAGGGGAAATTACAAAAGATGTTTGACCCTTGTATATTTGCATAAATCAGAACTGCTACTTTTATTCAATCACAACAGAATCTTGTATTTATATAGTGTCATTGAATTTGTAAAAGTCCTTCACAGGAACATTATCAAATGAAACCTGACATCTAGCCACTAAAGCACATATTTTGCCATGTACTTTGTGAAATGGAGAAATTTTAAGAAGCAGCACAAAGAGAGAGAGAGATGCAGTGGTTTAATCAGAAATTTCTAGAACTATAACTGAGAGACAGCTAAAAGCTAATGGGGGAGCTATGAAAATGGCTTATGAGATAGAGGTCTTTGGTGGGCAAGGAATCTGAAAGAATTGCAAGGTTAGATGCCTTCACATATTAAGTTGTTTGTAACATACAGATTTAGAAAAATATTGAGATTTCAGAGAATAGGATTACAAACTGTAAGGACACTTTGTATATTTGGCTTGTCTACTTCTTAATAGAGCTCTAGTACACCCAACATATTCATTTCCATGTATTACTGGTGCAGCAGAATCTTCAGCAGGTGTCAACTGCAAGGGAGGGAGCTGACCAGGAGATCTTGAACAGTTATGCCAGGACCTCTGCAGCAGGTGAGGGAGGACAGCTGGAGCAGTCAAACAGACCCATTCTTGGGAATAAAAACAGGTATTTTGGGGAAAGGATGGTGTATGGAAAGAAAGAACAGACGGACAAAGGATTCCTCAACCCAATGTAAACCATAGGCTTCATTCCGTGAAATACTTCCTGATTAACCTTACTTTCAGATCATATTTGTCACAACTTGATGTCAGTGGAATAAATAATCCCCATTTCATGATATTTGGTCTGGAACATGCTCAAGCCTCATATCAGACTTTCTTTCCCCCTGTAAAGAACTGAAGCAATAGTGAGATATGAAAATAAGATGTGAATTTTAAATTGAGGCAAGTCCAGGAGCTAATTTAGATCAACGGACGAAAATGGAGTTTGGTGCGAATTAAGTTGAGAGAAGTGGAGTTCTGGATAATTTTTTGTTTGCAGTAGGCTCAAGATGGAAATTTACAATGAGACAAGAAGAGAAATGGCATGACTTGTTTTTAATGAGCTGTGGTATAGGTAAAGATGCACAATGTTTCTCAATTAGAAGTAGGCAATCTTGGTGATGGAGAGGATGTTGTGTTGGTGGGTTTTTTTTTTCCAGTTTCCAATAATCACACTAAATCTACCAAATGTTGCTTGCACAGGGAGTGTATTTGTTTTGGTGCAATGGCAAATATTGGGCAATACATTTACATGTTTTCTCTGAAAAATAACACAATATATGATGGGTGTGGATTGTGATCCAAATGCGCAAGAGCTAGGGTGGGGGATTTCAAGATTAGGGAGCACTTTTTTTTATGAGAGAGGTGTTTTAAGGTGAGAGGAGAAAGGTTTAAAAAAGACATGAGGGGAAATTTTTTTTACACAGACTAGTTCACATGTGGAACGAAATTCCAGAGGAAGTGGTGGGCACGGGAACAGTTATAACATTTAAAAGACATTTGAATAAGTACATGGATAAGAAAGGTTTGGAGGGATATGGGCCAAGCACAGGCAGGTGGGACTAGTTTAGTTTGGGATTATGGTCAGCATGGACTGTTTGGACCAAAGTATAACTCTGAGAACGTTAGGGTCTGAACGTTAGTGGGTCATTTAGTGATAGCAGAGGTTTGGGTTTGTTGAGGCTCTATGATGGTTGTGATAGTTTGAATTCAGAGGAATTGCTCTCTGAATACCTGCTGTTATGACCTTTACAAATAGATGCTGAAGTATTGGATGTGATTCAGTGATTTCACTTATTACTTCAGTTGCTGCTGGCTGGCACAACATTACACATGAGTAGTGTTTTTTAATTTGAAAAATGACTTTCCCTTGGAAACCAGTAATTTGATTGAAAAAGTGCATATGGAGACATTATTTGACCTGGCCTATCCTATTGTGAGACATCTGTTACATGATTTCTTCTGCAAAACAGGCAAGTGGAAATTAAAGGAGCACTGCCATCAAAATCGGCTTTGCAAGCCAAGAATATCATTCTAAAGATGAATCCTTCTTATTTGTTCCTGGAATGCTGCAATTAATGGCTGGGATCCTGAGTAGTTATTGCTCAAGAATAATAATGGCTGAATGAAACCAATAGAAGTAGCATGACTCTTATGAAATTATTATTCATATAGGAAAATTGTCTTCAACACTTTAAACAAGGATAAGATTATTTTTGAAATACTTTTCTAAATTTATTCGGCCTTTTGTGCTCAAATAATATCATTAAGCCAAACCTTGAGCCACATTCTTGACCAGCAACTCTGCAAGTAGTTATGTGCTAGAGCTGATTTCATTTGTTGCTTTTTCTTTGTTGTAAAACTTACAACACCACAGCACTTAAGGTATGTTGAAGGATGAACAGACCACAGCTGTCAGGATCTGTTGGAAAGTTTGACGAGTTACTTACAATCAGCAAGGATTATGTAAGCTTAGAAGGTTAGGATTTGCCTTTTTGAAAGAATGGCAAAGCAGAGAGATGAAGATATGGTTTGTAAGTCCTTCTAACCCCAATTATTTTATTGCCTTTCTTTTAAGAATTCATCCTGAATTGAATGACATTGGTTGTAACAAATTTACAGATGAATCTCAAATCGTACTCTGGGTGGGAGAATTCAATGTCCACCAAGAGTGACTCAGCAGCAGTACTAGTGATTGAGCTGGTCAGGTTCTAAAGAATATAGCTGCTAGACTGAGTCTGAACAGGTGATGAGGAAGCCAACAGGAGGGAAACACATACTTGACCTCACCCATAGCAATCTGCTAGCTGCAAATGCATCTGTCTGAGACAGTATTGGTAAGAGTGACCACCACACAGTCCTTGTGGACACAAAGTCTACCTTCACATTGAGAATTTGTTCCATTGTGTTGAGTGGCACTATCACCATGCTAACTGGGACAGACTTTGAACAGATCTACCAACTCAAGACTGGGCATTTATGAGGCACTGACGGCCATCAGCAGCAGGAGAATTGTTCTCCAGCAATATCTGCAACCTTATTGCTCAATGTATGCCCCGATCTAACAATATCATCAAGCCAGGGGATCGGTTCTGGTTCAGTGGAGAGCACAGGAGGCCATGCCAGGAGTAGCGCTAGACATACCTAATATGAGGTATCAACCTGGTGAAGCTACCAAATAGGACTACTTGCACTCATAAGCATAGAACATAGAACATAGAACATTACAGCGCAGTACAGGCCCTTCGGCCCTCGATGTTGCGCCGACCTGTGAAACCAATCTGAAGCCCATTTAACCTAAACTATTCCATTATCATCCATATGTTTATCCAATGACCAC
>NC_063363.1:25091236-25201682 GCF_021869965.1 Rhincodon typus | reverse complement strand
CCTATAATGCGGTGACCAGAACTGTACGCAATACTCCAAGTGCGGCCACACCAGAGTTTTGTACAGCTGCAACATGACCTCATGGCTCCGAAACTCAATCCCTCTACCAATAAAACCTAACATACTGTACGTCTTCTTAACAACGCTATCAACCTGGGTGGCAACTTTCAGTGATCTATGCACATGGACACCGAGATCTTTCTGCTCATCCACACTACCAAGAATCTTACCATTAGCCCAGTACTCTGTATTCCTGTTACTCCTTCCAAAGTGAATCACCTCACACTTTTCCACATTAAACTCCATTTGCCACCTCTCAGCCCAGCTCTGCAGCTTATCTATGTCCCTCTGTAACCTACAACATCCTTCTGCACTATCCACAACTCCACCGACTTTGGTGTCATCCGCAAATTTACTAACCCATCCTTCTACGCCCTCATCCAGGTCATTTATAAAAATGACAAACAGCAGTGGCCCCAAAACAGATCCTTGAGGTACATCACTAGTAACTGAACTCCAGGATGAACATTTCCCATCAACCACCACCGTCTTCTTACAGCTAGCCAATTTCTGATCCAAACCGCTAAATCACCCTCAATCCCATGCCTCCGTATTTTCTGCAATAGCCTACCATGGGGAACCTTATCAAACGCTTTACTGAAATCCAAATACACCACATCAACCGCTTTACCCTCATCCACCTGTTTGGTCACCTTCTCGAAGAACTCAATAAGGTTTGTGAGGCACGACCTACCCTTCACAAAACCGTGTTGACTATCCCTAATCAAATTATTCCTTTCCAGATGATTATAAATCCTATCTCTTATAATCCTTTCCAACACTTTACCCACAACCGAAGTAAGGCTCTCTGGTCTATAATTACCAGGGTTGTCTCTACTCCCCTTCTTGAACAAGGGGACAACATTTGCTAGTCTCCAGTCTTCTGGCACTATTCCTGAAGACTATGACGACATAAAGATCAAAGCCAAAGGCTCTGCAATCTCCACTCTAGCTTCCCAGAGAATCCTAGGATAAATCCCATCCGGCCCAGGGGACTTATCTATTTCCACACCTTCCAGAATTGCTAACACCTCCTCCTTATGAACCTCAATCCCGTCTAGTCTAATAGACTGTATCTCAGTATTCTCCTCGACTACATTGTCTTTTTCCTGCGTGAATACTGACGAAAAATATTCATTTAGCACCTCTCCTATCTCTTCAGCAAATGATAGACAGAGCTAAGTGATCCCACAACCAACTGATCAGATCTAAGCTCTGCAGTCCTGCCACATCAAGTCATGAATGGTGGTGGATAATTAAACAACTTGCTGGAGGAGGAGGCTTCACAAATATCCCCATCTTCAATGATGGAAGAGCCCAGCACATCAGTGCAAAAGATAAGGCTGTAGAATTTGCAACAATCTTCAGCCAGATGTGCCAAGTAGATAATTCATCTGAGCCTCCTCCAGTGGTCTCCAGCATCACAAATATCAGTCTTCAGCCAATTTGATTCACTCCACGTGATATCAAGAAATGGTTTGAGATTTGGGATACTGCAAAGGCAGTGGGCCCTAACATTCTGGCAATAGTACTGAAGACTTGTGCTCCAGAACTTGCCGCTCCCCTAGCTAAGCTGTTCCAGTACAGTTACAACACTGGGAACTACCCAACAATGTGGAAAATTGCCCAGGCATGTCCTGTACACAAAAGCAGGACAAACTAAACTGGCCAATTACCATTCCATCAGTCTACTCTCAATCATCAGTAAAGTGATGGAAGGTGTCATCAACAGTGCTATCAAGCAGAACCTGCTCAGCAATAACCTGCTCAGTGATGCCCAGTTTGAGTTCCACCAGGGCCACTCAGCTCCTGACCTCATTACAGCCTTTGTTCAAACATGGACTTAACACCTGAATTCCAGAGGTGAGGTAAGATTAACAGTGCTTGACTTCAAGGCCATATTTGTTGGAGCGTGGCATCAAGGAGCCCTAGCAAAACTGGAATCAATAGGAACCATCATGGGATGGTAATGGTTGCTTGAGGTCAGTCATCTCAGTTCGAGGACATCGCTGCAGGAGTTCCTCAGGGTAGTGTTCTAAGCCCAACCATCTTTAGCTGCTTCAGCAATAACCTTCTCTTCATCATAAGGTCAGAAATGGGGATGTTTGCCGATGATTGCAGAATGTTCAACACCATTCTGACTCCTCGGACACTGAAGCAGTCCATGTTATAATGCAACAAGATCTGGATAAAATCCAGGTTTGGGCTGATAAGTGGCAAGTAATATTTGTACCACTCAAATGTTAGGCAATCATCACCTCCAATAAAAGACAATTTAACAACTGTCCCTTGACATTCAATGGTGTTACCATCCCTGAATCCTCTACTATCAACATCCTGAGGGTTATTATTGACGAGAAATGCAACTTGACTTGCCACATAAACACATAGCTACAAGAGCTGGTCAGAGGCTAGGAGTACTGTGGTGAGAACCTCACGTTCTGATTCCCCAAACCTGGCCACCATCCACGAGGTGTAAGACAGGAGTGTTGTGGAAAAATCCCCAGTTCCCCAGATGGGTGAAGCTGCAATCACATTCGAGAAGCTTGACATCATCCAAGACAAAGCAGCTCACTTGATTAGCTCCTCACCTACAAGCATTTGATCTCTCCACCACCAATGCTCGGTAGCAGCAGTGTGTACTATCTACAAGATGCACTGCAGAAATTCACTAAAGATCCTCAGACAGCACCTTCCAAACCCATGAACACTTCCACCTCGAAGGACAAAGGCGGCAGATACATGGGAACACCACCATCTGCAAGTTCCCTCCAAACCATTCACTAACCTGATTTGGAAATATATCGCTGTTCCCTCACTGTCACTGGGTCAGAATCCTGGAATTCCTTTCTTAATGGCATTGTGCGTCACATGTAGATTGCCACGGTTCAAGCAGGCAGCTCACCATCATCTTCTCAACAGCAACTGGGGACAGACAAGAAACGCTGGCAATGAAACCCAGATTCCATAATGAAAAATAACTTTTAAAAATTGATTATGGTAGCAATCTCTATGGGTATACCTTGCCATAGTTACAGGAGACAGTGATTACAGTTTTCCTAGAACGGAACATGAACTTTCAGTGTAGCACAGCATGCAGTAAGGTTATCCAATGAAAGATTTTGGTTCTGTCTAAACTGTTTAAATTTATAATACTTAAATCCAGCAAAGCGGCCCTAAGGTCAGATAATTTGTCAATTGCTTACTGGACTGTTCTCTTAAACTGTACTCAGTTAGATTACTGTTTTAGCCTTTAGACCATGACATCTGGAACCGAAAATATTACTCACAAATTATCAGGCATGATCTTATTGAATGATGGAGCAGCCTTGAAGAACCATTGGTTTATCATGCTGCTATGTCTCCTATTGATTGTCAGATAGTATGGTGTCGCTGTTCTGAAATCAATGTATGGAATTTTATACGGAGGAGGGACCCATCGCACAAACTGGGTTCAGAGCTCTCACTTGCTGTTACCATGTCTGCCATGGCAACTTTACAACAAGCATATGTCCAATTAAGTACAGTGGGCAGAATCATGATGCAGTTACCCAGTTCTGAAACATTACCAGATAATTAAAGGAAAAACTAAACCATTGGGCCCAGTATCAGAAGGGAAGACTCCTCCTGGGAAATCATAAAGGGTGCATTCACTGTCCGTGGCATCCTATTTGTTTTCAGGAATAATTTCCTTCCCAAGCTGCTGCATTCATTTAGCTGCCAGCCTGTCAATAGGTCAGGTGTGGGTTTACCGCACCCTTAGCAAAATGCCGATAGTGTTGAACGTGTACTTTGCCTTTCAGTGAGTTTCCTTTTACAGACTCATTGTGCTGTGCATATACAATGTTGCAACTCGCACACACACATAAAAAATGTTTGTTTCTCAACTTGTAATGTACTTTACTGTTTGAATTAAACTAACTCACACAGTTAATGATCCCTGATGAGCGATTGATTATTAAACTATTATCATTAGCACGACAGAACCATAAAGTGCTCTGACCATGAGAGCATGTCAGGAAAACAAAGCAGCCGAGTGTGCTGCAATTTTACCAAGTCACACTCCCCCCACCCCACAGTTTGATACCCATTGACTGGTAAAATTCTGACCAATTCCTCCTGAGAAAGGTATTGCAAATGAACTTTCAAATTGATGTAACTTGTTATGTCATAAAAATTTGGTCCAATGGTGTAGTCCAAGCAGCAATCCAAGTCATTGTTTGCCAATATGTTATTTGAGGAAGCTATATGTGCTGAACATGCCTAACCATAATATATAATGCACTTGCTTTAAAACGTGGTATCTACCTTCTCTTTCTATAATGGGAAATCAGGCTGACCATCTTGGAATTTATTATTATAGTTTGCAAGTGCTGCAACTTTTCCAATATTGCTGCTCTAGACAATTCTAACTTTGTCAAAGACAAACAGTCATTTTCATAAATGGATCAAGTTTCCAAAGATTAAAATGTACAACCTTTATGCGCTCCAAGTAAGAGATTATTCAATTGGACAAACAACTGTGTCGTGTTTGCTTTGTCACCTCAGAAGTCATGCGAGGCATTAACTCCAAAAGGTAAATCATTTTACTCAGGCTAAATCTAACAGTCATATTTATTTAACATGTTTAAGAAGCATAAAAATTGATTGATCCACAAGGAGTAAAATATTTTACCTCTGAAGATATTATATTGTCAGATTATTTTTGACTCCTGTGACCCCTTCCCCACCATTAATTACATATTCTTATACACCAAATGCATAAACACCAAATGTTAATTAATAAAACTAAGCTGAATATGATATGTGAGTTGAGCCTTGATGCCAAAAGAAGTCATTGGTATTGCCAGTATTAAAGTTAGTATATAAATTTTCTTCCTCTTAATATATTTCATTGTGGATCAGGTGCCGAAAGTTATGAATTTACTTACTTCCCTTATCCTCAAAATGCTTGCAGACATGAACCCTTCAAAGGAAGAACCTCCCAGCTACCAATAAACTTTGTTGAATAGGATTCTGAATACACCTGTTGCCATCACAAATGAAAACACTCACTGAATATGCTCTTGATCAGCACAGTTTCCTATTTTAGTTATTCCCCTGACAAAAAGACAAAATAATGATTATAAAACTACAGATTATCTGAAGCTAACGTTTGGTATGCATTCACTTGATAAATACAATTTTCTGGTATTGAATACCGTTTATGACAATGAAGAGCTTAAGGGCTGAAAGTGGACTTCAATTAAAAATACTGAGTTTGTTTGAAAGCTTTTTCTAAAATCACAGACAGAACTCTGATTTGAAACAATGCATGTTTTGTTTCAAACACATGCATTAATATTTGCATTAAAAATGTACTGGAAAAACTTAAGAAGTCACAGGAGAACTTAACTAATTGGATCAAATGCTCCATGATGTTAATAACCTGGACATCACTATGGTAGTTTATTTGTTATTTAGATAAGTGAGTGATTAAAATCAAACAGTTGTTTGATGAGTGATAGCCAGACTGATTCTGATCGTGATACACTGCCTACGTTTTACTTTTTTAGAACAAAATGCATGATTTTAGTTGATATATTCATATCACGTTCTTGGGTTGCATTCTGTCTTCATGTGAAATCACTGAATACCCATCACGTTCCCTTGTCAAAGTCTTAGGAGTGTTCTTCTGAATACAGAGCTTGTGTTTTAAAATTGATGAACAAAGGGACTGGAGTTGGCATATCTCTTACAGCTATTTAACATAAAGCTTATGAGAATTCCAACTTCATGGTGACTCAATATTTATAGCTGATTAAACAGATTAAACTTCCTTATTTTAATTAAGTTATCAGCAACTTACTTATGAGATCCCTTGCTCTATTTTACACAATCTGGATAGTTCTGCATCTTGATTACTCAACTCTGAATCAGACTTTGTTTACCCACTTACAATGATATCAGTCACAGTCATTGACTGGGGGGAAAAAGATTTCAAAAATCTACATTGCACTTCTATTAGGGTAACAAGTAAAGAAAATGGTACATAATTAGCGCATGACACTGGATCCATCAAATAGAAACTTTATGAAACTGAAAGGTATGTTTTTTGTTTAAATCCTCGCTAAGTAGTTTGGCTTCTGTAGAGTCGTCTTCCTGATGGTCAAATAGTACTCCAAGGATTTCTGTCCTCCTCAGATAGCCTGGATGAAAATAAGTACCTTTTTAATTTCTAAAGGAAATCAATATCAAAGTACTAAATTATTCGAAAGCTAAATGACTCTTAATCGTATGTAACCTGGTCTGTGAATAATGTGTCAATAAGAGTCTGTGAGGAAAGATAGACAGTTGACAGGGAAAAGTTGCAGTCAGTGTGATGGATTGAAGTGTGTCTATTTTAATGCAAGAAGTGTCAGGAAAAAGGGTGACGAACTTAGAGCATGGATCAGTACTTGGAGCTACGATGTTCTGGCCATTACAGAGACTTGCATAACACAGGGGCGGGAATGGTTGTTGGATATTCCGTCGTTTAGATATTTCAAAAGAAATAGGGAGGGAGGTAAAAGAGGTGGGGGAGTGGCATTGCTAATCAGGGATGGCATCACAGCTGCAGAAAGGGAGGTCGTGGAGGAGGGTTTGTCTACTGAGTCAGTATGGGTGGAAGTCAGAAACAGGAAAGGAGCAGTCACTTTATTGGTAGTTTTCCAAAGACCCCCCAATAGCAACAGAGACACTGAGGAACAGATTGGGAGGTAGATTTTGGAAAGGTGCAGAAGTGATAAGGTAGTTGTTATGGGTGACTTCATCTACCCTAATATAGACTGGAACCTCCAAAGTGCAAATAATTTGGATGCAGCAGATTTTGTCAGGTGTGTCCAGGAATGATTTCTAACTCAGTATGTAGATAGGCCGACTAGAGGGGAGGCCATATTGGATTTAGTCCTTGGCAACGAATCAGGCCAGGTGTCAGATCTCTCGGTGGGAGAGCATTTCGGTGATAGTGATCACAACTCCCTGACTTTTACTATAGTCGTGGAGAGGGATAGGAGCAGACAGTATGGGAAAGTATTTAATTAGGGGAGGGGGAATTACAATGCGATTAGGCAAGAACTATGGAGCATAAATTGGGAACAGATGTTCTCAGGGAAATGCGTGACAGAAATGTGGAGGTTGTTTAGGGAGCAGTTGCTACAAGTACTGGATTGGTTTGTCACACTGAGGCAAGGAAAGGATGGTAAGGTGAAGGAACCTTGGATGACAAGACATGTGGAACATCTAGTCAAGAGGAAGAGGGAAGCTTTCTTAAGATTGAGGAGGCAAGGATTGGACAGGGCTGTAGAGGGCTCCAAGGTAGTCAGGAAGGAACTGAAGAATGGACTTAGGAGAGCTAGAAGAGGGTATGAGAAAACCTTGGCAGGTAGGATTAAGGAAAACCCCAAGGCATTCTATGCTTATATGAGGAATAAGAGGATGGCCAGAGTGAGGGTAGGGCCAATCAGGGATAGTGGAGGGAACTTGTGCACGGAGTCGGTGGAGGTAGGGGAGGTCCTTAATATATACTTTGCTTCAGTATTCACCAGTGAGAGGGACCTTGACGTTTGTGAGGACAGCGTGAAACAGACAGATATGCTTGAACAGGTTAATGTTAGGAAGGAGGATGTGCTAGAAATTTTGAACAACTTGAGGATAGATTAGTCCCCTGGGCCAGACGGGATATTACCAAGGTTACTACAGGAAGTGAGGGAAGAAATTGCTGCCCCTTTGGCAATGATCTTTGCATCCTCACTGTCCACTGCCGTTGTACCAGATGATTGGAGGGTGGTAAATGTCATTCCGTTGTTCAAGAAAGGGAATAGGGATAACCCTGGGAATTACAGAATAGTCAGTCTTACTTCTGTTGTGGGCAAATTATTGGGGAGAATTCTGAGAGATATTATTTATGATCATTTGGAAAAGCACAGTTTGATTGGAAATAGTCAGCATGGCTTTGCGAGGGGCAGGTCACGCCCCACAAGCCTTATTGAATTCTTTGAGGATGTGACAAAACACATTGATGAAGGTAGATCAGTGGACGTGGTGGATATGGATTTTAGCAAGGCATTTGGTAAGGTTCCCCATGGTAGGCTCATTCAGAAAGTAAGGAGGCATGGGATTCAGGGAAATTTGGCTGTCTGGATACAAAACTGGCTGTCCAATAGAAGACAGAGGGTGGTAGTAGATGGAAAGTATTCAGCCTGGAGCCCGGTGACCAGTGGTGTTCCGCAGGGATCTGTTCTGGGACCTCTGCTGTTTGTGATCTTTATAACTGACTTGGATGAGGAAGTGGAAGGGTGGGTTAGTAAGTTTGCCGATGACACGAAGGTTGGTGGAGTTGTGGACAGCGTGGAGAGTTGTTGTAAGTTGCAACGGGAAATTGACAGGATGCAGAGCTGGGCAAAGAACTGTCAGATGGAATTCAACCTGGAAAAGTGTCAAGTGATTCATTTTGGACAGTCGAATTTGAATGCAGAATACAGGTTTAATGGCAGGATTCTTGGCAGTGTGAAGGAACAGAGGGATCTTGTGGTCCACATCCATAAATCCTTCAAAGTTGCTACCCAAGTTGACAGGGTTGTTAAGAAGGCATATGGTGTGTTGGCTTTCATTGGCAGTGGAATTTGAGTTTAAGATCTGTGAGGTTATGCTGCAGTTCTATAAAACCCTGATTAGAGCACACTTGGAATATTGTGTCCAGTTCTGGTCATCATAGAATTGAATCCCTACAGCGTGGAAACAAGCCCTTCAGCCCAACAAGCCCACACCGACAATCAGAGCATCCCACCCAGACCCACCTAATCTATCTATCTATCCCTGAACACGGTGGGCAATTTAACATGGCCTATCCACCTAACCTGCACATCTTTGGACTGTGGGAGGAAACCGGAGCACCCGGAGGAAACCCACACAGACACGGGGAGAATGTGCAAACTCTAAACAGTCACCCAAGAGTGGAATCGAACCTGGGTCCCTGGCACTGTGAGGCAGCAGTGCGAACCACTGAGGCACCGTGCCGCCCCATTAGAGGAAGGATGTAGAAGCTTTAGAGAGGGTGCAGAGGAGATTTACCAGGATGCTGCCTAGACTGGAGGGCAGGTCTTATGAGGAAAGGTTGAGGGAGCTAGGGCTTTTGTCATTGGAGCGAAGAAGGATGAGAGGTGACTTGATAGAGGTGTACAAAATGATGAGAGGCATAGATAGAGTGGATAGCCAGAGACTTTTTCTTAGGGTGGAAATGACTAATACAAGGGGGCATAAATTTAAGGTGATTGGAGGAAGGTATAGGGGAGATGTCAGAGGTAGGTTCTTTACACAGAGAGTAGTGGGTGCGTGGAATGCACTGCTGGCAGCGGTAGTGGAGCCAGATACATTATGGACATTTAAACGACTCTTGGATAGGCACATGGAGGATAGTAAAATGTAGAGTATGCAGAGTAGTTTGATCTGCGTAGGATAATAGGTCGGCATAACATTGTGGACTGAAGGGCCTGTACTGTGCTGTACTTATTCTCACTTCAAACTTGATAACTTCTAGGCAACTCTTGTACTTTTTAATTATAAATCCTCCATGTAAAACCATCCTCTCTGTGTCGTACCAGTTTGTTCAAATCTCTCATCAGCAACATGCTGACATATACAACAATGGCACACCTTTTAAAGATAACACAGTGTGGAGCTGAAGGAACACAGCAGGCCAAACAGCATCAGAGGAGCAGGAAAGTTGACATTTCAAGTCGGGACCCTTCTTCAGAAATCAATTTCCGACCCGAAACATCAACTTTCCTGCTCCTCTGATGATTTCTAAAGAAGGGTCCCGATCCGAAACATCAACTTTCATGTGCCTCTGATGCTGCCTGGCCTGCTGTGTTCCTCCAGCTCCACACTGTTATCTCTGACTCCAGCATCTGTGGTTCTTTCTGTCTCAGTGATTCATGGCAACACATTTTTGGCATCCAAGCTTATTGACTTACTTAGGAGCTTGGTGACAGTCTTGGCCTGTGAAATACATTGGGAAACTGAGCTTTCCACTGTCAGACAAAAAATAGACCTGGTTATGTTTTCACATGACTGATGCCCAGAATGGATCACTGTTAATATCCCCTTTGTTAAATACAAGAAATGTTTAAGGAAAATCGTTAAGATCATTTCAGACGCCATTACAAAGTTGAGTCATTTTCCTTCTTCCATTGGACAGAATGAGACACAAGATCTTGCAAGTAAAACCACCACCATCTCAAGGGCCTTTAGGGATGGGCAATAAATGCTGGCCATTGAGAAATGAACCCATACCATGAATGAATTTTTTAAAAAAGTGTTCTCCTGCCACAATTTTTTAAAGCAAATTTTAAATGTTTCACCTTAATGCATAACTTTTTTGGGGAAAATAAAACAAAATCTCTCTCTGGAAATTACTTCACCTCAGCATAAAAAAACCCATCAGCTTTAAGTAACTGAAAAATATGTCTGTTGAATAATCCTCCTGTCTATCTGGTGGTGAGTACTGAGTTTCTTGATAAGAATGTTGCAAGCATTATAACTATCTGTCCATGTTACATTAACTGTCAAATGGAGGAGATGGTTTTTGTCAGCGTGTGACAGGTATATGTGCATTTGTGTTCACGCTCCCACACTTATTCTGCTAAGAGGTTTTTGTCAGAAATTAATTTTAGTGAACTTTATGCTTGAGCGTTATCATTCTGTCATTTATAGGCTTAATTGTGTTGCACTGCTTGTTGATCTGCAATAAGAATTAATAGCTCCTGGCTTTGCCTCAGTATTTTCAAGGTGCAAAGGCAAAGGTTTGAACATTTCTTTGGTATTTAATGATTTTTAAGATTCAAAAACCCATGTTAAAGAAGCACTGAAAGGTTGGGCTTCATTCAAATTCTTATTGAATATAGCACATCGTTATTTGACTTAATGTTTTCAAATAGGATGAAAAAATTATTTCACCTCTGTAATTCAAGTTCAACACACACATTCTTTCATTCTCTATGCTTCATTACGAACATGCTTGCATTATTACAATTCACTTCTCCAGTCTTGTTCCTTTTAAAAGTTTTTTTTTATCTTTAGTCTTATTTTAGGCTCACCAGGGTCATGAACTATTTCCTAATTTAGAAGTGTCTTATCTTTCCTGTGCTACCACCATGTCTAAAAATAGATTATCTAACTGTGAATCTCATTGCTGTTTCTGGAATCCAGCTGTTTGAAAACGGAACACCTATGCATTTCAACAATTAACTGCACTTCTAAAGTATCTCCTTGGTTGCAAAGATTGTTATGACCCCCTGAGGTTTTGTATACAGCACAATGCAAACTTTCCTTCCTTTGCTTCCACCTAGGAGGGACTGTAGTTAATTTTGATTTCTAACAATGAGCTGCAGATACCTGAATCATTGAACTATTCTTTATATAGAATTGGATGCTGATTACTGCAGTAAAGTGAGATGTAGCCTTGTGAATAAACAGTAACAGGCTTTATTAAATGTAACTTTGCACAGAGGATGATAAGAAAGGACAGCAACAAAGGACATCTTATTTTGAGACTTGGGATGCAAACAACATGATAATCTGGCGTCATAATGACATAGCTCCTTTTGCATATCCTAAATAGTTGTACTCAGAATAAAGATCCTGAGTTCAACTACAAAATTTATAAATGTGCATCATGACGACTAGCTGAATATTAAACTATTAGAAGCATCAAAGTTGAGGCCAATCTTGTCTTCTCTTGGCATTCTTACCAATGTTGTCTTCAGACTTAGTGCTTAGGGAACCTAGGAACCATGCACAAGAAACAGTCCACTTTAAGATATTTTCATGTGTGATCGCATGGCAATCTTATGACCTGCTCAATGCTGTGTACAACAAAGGGGTATTTGAGAAAATATTGATCCCCCCCCTTCCTGATTACAGTCACCAGCAGAGTCATTGGAAAATAGGCAGAAGTGGGAAGCTTGGCTAACTGACTGTGCCCAAAACAGGTAGTCAAGCCACAGATAGCTTTATCTGTTGCATTTTCTGCCACACAGCATGATGTGATTTGGCATTCTAAGTAATAACATTTAGCTAGGTACTTGTAATCAACCTGCTTAAACTGGTTATGCCACATTGTTGGGGTGAGTGGGACATGAACCTGCACTTTCTGATTGAGATGTAGGGACTTTGGGGGTGGCACGGTGGCTCAGTGGTTAGTACTACTGCCTCACAGCACCAGAGACCTGAGTTCAATTCCACAGGTGACTGTCTGTGTGGAGTTTGCACATTCTCCCTGTGTCTGCATGGGTTTATCTCTGGGTGCTCCGGTTTCCTCCCATAGTCCAAAGATGTGCAGGCTTGGTGGATTGGCCATAGTGTTCAGGGATGTGTAGATTAGGTGAGTTATAGGGGGATGGGTCTGGGTGGGATGTTCCAAGAGTTTTGTTGGGCCGAAGGGCCTGTTTCCACACTATAGGGATTCTATGATGTATGATTTTACTGCAGCATCATTGGACTCCTTCCAAATGGTAAAAGGAATATAATTGGGTTTGAACTCATCCTTCCTAAACAAAAATCGGCATTTTAATTGCTTAACAAAGCTTACCTCCAACAGCATCTGACTACCTGTTGAAGTTGTTGAGAATAGAAGATATTTTAGCATCAAAAAAACTGAGGAATGTCCAAGAGTTGAGGCTCATTAGTAACCTCAGGTGACAGCAATATTTTAAATGAAAAGTTCTTTTTAAGTTTGCCACGTACCTAGTAATGTTTGCAGTTTCCAATTTTAGAGACGACTTAAAGACTCCTCTATATGGTCTGCCTTCTGCTTAATGACTAACATTCAACCTGAACCCAGATGGTTGACTCAATAGTGTTTGTCTAAAGGCCACATGACTTGGTGTCTGATTCCAATTACACCTGTGAATTTCAGAGAATCTCACCCTGTTGGATAGCTGTTGGTTCAAAACTGAACGCAGCAAGCTGCCGAAGTGTTCACTGCATGAAATGGCACAATTGTGATTCAGTAAGTCAGCAAAATGATAAAGTACCACCTTCCAATGACCTTCAAACTTGTACCTCCACTAATACTTTAGTTTATAGCCTCATCACACATAGAGACACAAAGGACTTTGAAAAGTATCCCTCAGTTTCACGAGTATTCTGGATTTTAAAGCTGTCAGGCCTGACTTCCTGATGATACTATTATCTTTTAGTCAGCAGGTTTAAACCCTGCTCCAGAGACTCATGCAGAAAATCAAAGCTGGTTGTTCTGTGCAGAACAGAGTGAGTGTTACACAGTTGGAGGCTTTTGAGTTGCTAAAGCCAAGGCCTGGTCTGACTGTTCATGTGAATGCAAAAATATCCCATGGCAGCATTTACATTTGACAATAAGAGTTCTTCTGCTATCCTGATTAATATGTAGCCCCAAAAATGCATACAGTAAAAGAAACAGTAATTTAAATTCAACTCTGTTTGTGGCAGCCTGCAGCATGAAAATTGGCTGTTGTGTTTTTGATATTACAACTGTGATAATACTTTTAATTTTTTTTTTCGTTTGTTTCTTAGGTGTTAGCTTCACTGACATGGCCATCATTGAATGCCCATCCCTAACTGTCCCTGAGATGGCATTAAATCACCTCCTTGAATCATACAGACCGACTCATGGTGGGACACCTGGGAAGGGAGATCCAGATATTTAAACCAATTGCAAGGAAGGACATGTGATTTACAGTGAGGATGGTCTGTGGTCCTGAAGGCAGCTTGCAGAAAGGCTCCCATGCATATCTGCTCAAATTTCTGCAGCACATCTTTAGATGGTATATACTGCTGCAACTGTGCATGGGTGCAGGAAGGGATGAATGTTGAATGTATTAGGTGGAGTGCCAGTCAAGTGGGCTGCTTGGTCCTGAATGGTGTTTGGAGTGCTTTTTAAGTGCTGTTGGAGAATATACCATCCCACTGACCTATGCCTTGCAGGTGATAGATAGAATTTGAGGAATCAGGAGGTGCGTTAGTCATCACAGAATTTTCAGCCTCTGCTCTGCTGTAGCAAGCACTATATTTACAAGGCTGATCAAGTTTAGACACTGGTAACACCAGGATGTTGATGGTTTCCGATTCAGTACTGATGATGGTCTTAAATCTCAAGGAAAGATCATTTAATTCTCTCATATTTTGAGATGGTAATTGTCTGGCAGGTATGCAGCATGAATGTCACTTCCTATTTACCTGTCCAAGTTCTGAAGCATGCAGACATGAGTTGCTTCAGTATCTGAGGAATTGTGAATGATATTACAATTTGTGCAATTAGTGAACATTGTTACTCCTCTCCTTTTGAAAGAAGTAAGTCCAATGATGAAGCAACTGAAGGTGGTTGTGCCTAGGAACTGCTGCACAATTCTCTGGTTCTGAGATGATTGACCTTCAACAATCTTCCTTTATGTTGGGCATGGTTCCAACCATTCTTTTTTTCACCTGAATACCACTGATTTCATTTTCTTCTAGGGCTTGCTTTCAAGGACACTGATTCTCACTTTTTAAATTTGGCTGTTGTCTCCATGTTTGGACTGAGACCTTAATTGATTGGGAGTCAAGTGGTCCAGATGGAACCAACTCTGCTTCCGTGAGCATGTTATGAGTAAATGCCATCTGATAGCAATGTCAATGAAATCATCCATCACTTTCATGAGAATTGGGAGTAGACTGATGGGTGGTAACTGAAAGGATTACATTTATCCTTTTACATAGTGAAAAGGACACAGCTGGGTAATTTTATACTTTTGATATGTAGACGCTATTGTACTGAAACAGCTTGGCTAGGAATATGGCTTGTTCTGGATCACAAGTCTTCAGCCAGGATTTTGTCAGGACCCACAGCCTTTGTTGTATATAGTGCCCTAAGCATTTCTCTTGATATCATATGAAGTGAATCAAATTAGCTGAAGACCAGAATCTTCAACAATGGGGTCTTCGTTTTTGGCATTTTCAGCTGAAGATGATTGCAAATGCTTCAGACTTGTCTTTTGCACTGACATGCTTGGATCCCTATTATTAAGACTATGGATGTTAATGGAGCCTCCTCCTCTAGTTTAATGTATAATTGTCCACCTTAGTCACAAATCGTTGTTCCAGCAATGAAGGGGTTTACCTGATCCATTGCATTACTTTATCTGGAGCTTGTTGCTTCTACTGTGTGGCATGCATGTAGGCTTGTGTTCTGACATCACCAGGGTGATATCTCACCTTTAGGTATAGCTAGCAGGCTCTCCCATTCTTCTCATTGAATGAGCATTCATTCCAGATTGGGTCGAATACAGTTTTGCTACAGATGGCCCACAATGCGTTATATGATGCCCAGTTTTGAGCTGCTAGATGTTTTCTGAATCTAATCTGTTTTACACGACAGTGTTGCTGCATAACAGAATGCAGGCTCTTTTCATAGTGAAGAAGGGATTTTTATCTAAAAATAAGACTGCAATGCTCACTCCTCCCAATTCTGTAACTGACAGTTGAATCTTCAATCGGGAGATTTTTGAAGACAAACTCAAGTACATTTCTTCCCATTTGTTGATTTCTTCATCATCTGGCTTTGACTGATATGTCTTTTAGGACTTGGCTGACTCAGTCAGCCGTGCTGCTACCAAGCCATTAATAATGACAGGCAATGAAGTCTCGCACTTGGAATATATATTTGCTACCTTGAGGAATTCTTCCAATTTGTGTTCAGTGTGCTGTACTGATTCATCAGCTGAGGAAAAGTGGTAAATGTAATCAGCAGGAACAATATTTAATCAGTCATGCTTTATTGGTCAGAAGGCACTTTGGGACACCTCGATAAAATACCATGTAAACACGAGATCTGGATGATTTTTTCACACTCTGTCTGTCTGCCTCTTTCTGCTTGGCTTCAACCTTCATCTCTTCCTCTTTAGTTTTCTCTCCTTCACAATTGGAGGAGGCAGTATCAATTATAATCATTGATGTCTCCTACTAGAAAATCTGCCAAGGACAGGATCAAACTTGGCTGTCCTGCAATCAATGGTAAAATGGCCAATAAAAACTAACTTGGTTACTATTCTACACATAAATAAATAAGTTTACCAGATGGGAGAGAATTAAGAGCAGAATGCCTTTCGTGTTTCTTGGATCCCTCTAGAATTTCTCATGGGACATTGCAACAGGCTTATGGCCTGAAAATAACCTTAACTTGATAATTTCTCAATGATGAAGTTGTAAATTTGGGTTAATTCTAGTTAGTTATTATGGAGAGGTAAGTTGGGCCCATCTCACTCTTTATGCCCATGGCTCCTTGTTATAACATATGTGAGAATTTAAAAGTTACGTGCATATTTTAAATTTAAATGAGTTAAGTAAATCAAGTCCAGAGCTGTTCCATTGGGGAGAATGTAACTTATTTTCAGTACAGCTGTTGACAATCAATTTTGATGAAATGTCTGTTAAAAATATATTTCAGCGTGTCGTCACACTTGATTTAAATAGTTAATAATTTATATTTGAATTTACATTTAAAAATAAACGAATGCAGTCTTAAAACTGAAAATTAATACAAACGGAGGTCGGTAATTTTATAATTTCCAGGCAAATGGGAAGAATTATACAGCACCCATTACCTTTTTTCTCAATGAGTCTTCCTGAATCTTGTTTCAATTAACTGATTCCAATGTGGTGATGAGATGATTGAATTAGTCCTGTCTTCTACTTGGAAATACTTGTAACCAGTATAATGAACCTCTGACTTAGTTCATCGGAAACACATAGAAAATAATTGGAAATTCAGGTCAATTTCTCCCACATTTCAGGGCTTCATGTTACCATAAGCAAAAACTTTGGACACTTGTTAACATGTAATACTTATGAACTTGACCCATCAGCCTACCACCTACCTTCTCCACCCAGGAGTGGGAAGGAGTAGTGAGTGCCGTTTCACAAGGAATAAAGTATAGTTGGCATCTGACTCTCCCCGATCGTCAGAGCCAACACTGGCCTTTCCCAGCTTCGCACCTTTCCCTAGACTGATGCGGGCCTTGACAGCCTGCTCCTGATACATGGTATTTTACCAGTTGCAAGCTGGTCACATCTCAGGGATCCTTTGCCTGAAAGAAGGTCCCACTGACTGCACAGGCCTCCCCCTATGGGAAGACACGCCCTGCCGCCACACACACTCATTTCCTCACTGACTGAGTCTGAGTGAGTGCACCCCATTTATCTCCTCTCCTGGCCTTTGGTGCTCCACTTCATCTCAGGTGTTCCGACAGTGGTTAGCACTGCTGCCTCACAACATCAGGGACCCAGGTTTGATTCCAGCCTTGGGCAACTGTCTGTGTGGAGTTTGTACGTTCTCCCCGTGTCTGTGTGGGTTCCCTGAGTGCTCCAGTTTCCTCCCACAGTCCAAAGATACGCAGGTTAGGTGGGTTGGTCATGCTAAATTGTCCATAGTGTCTGGGGATGTGCAGGTTAGGTGGATTAGCCATGGGAAATGCAGAGTTACAGGAACAGGGTAGGAGGGTGGGTTTGGATGGGATTCTCTTCAGAGAGTTGTGAGGGTTCAATGGGCCAAATGGTCTGCCTTCCACACTCTAGGGATTCTATGATTCTGTGAGCCCAAGGAGGGGCATACATGGTGCTGAAGCAGAACCTGATAGGCAACAAAAGCTCTTTGATTGGTCTTTGCCCTGAATCCAGACAAATGCTTCAGCCTTGTCTTTTGCACTGACATGCTTGGATCCCTATTATTAAGACTATGGATGTTAATGGAGCCTCCTCCTCTAGTTTAATGTATAATTGTTAAAAAACTGCCTGATGGGGATTTAATCTCACTGAGGTTCCTGTAAATGCTTGTCGAGCTGTTGTCTCTGAATCTCTGGCATATTGATGGGGTAAACTAAAGCCGATTGCCTTAACATTCAGCACCATGTATTGAAAAGGTTCCTCTCGTTCTTACATTTATATTTGTGCAAGTTAATGGCATATTTTTATTTAATCCAGCTCCATACCATTTTATGAATGTGGAAAAGGTGATGACATTAAGATATCTATTAATTCAGTATTCAATGTTCTGGAGAATGTCTGATTATGCTCAGAGGTGCCAATCACAAAGAAGACTAGAAGATGTGGGATCATTTCACAAATTAAATTTCAGGTTTTAAACAGAACATGTTGACCGAGCAGTGGTAGAGCTGGCACAAAGGTGCACTGAGGATTGCAGGGGATGTTGCTATTTCTGCTACAAACAATCATGTGTGCACATACTGCATTATACAAGAGAGACTTTCTCAAATGGGTGGCAACAGTTGCTTTTCCAAGTCACAGATGACTTTCTTGTGGCCAGATGATTTCTGTAAATTGTCGTCACTGATGTCTGACTCTCATGCAGAAAATAATATATACACATATACACATTCCAAACCTTCTGGACAGAGTTCACTTCTCGCAATCTTGCAAACTCATATAGACTGTGCATTTTCAGCTTCCTCGGGTACAACTTTCCACTGAATTCTCACTGAAACTGTCATGAAATCTCTTCATTTTAATTCTAAATAGTCAACCACTAACTCTGAGACTGTTACTCTTCACGACAGGCTTCCCAACCCAAGGAAAACAGACTCTCAGCATACACGGAGTTAAATCCTAGAATCCCTACACTGCAGAAAGAGGCCATTCAGCCAATCAAGTCTGCACCAACCCTTCAAAGACACAGCCCTCAACGCTATCCCTATAACCCAACATTTCCCATGGCCAATCCACCTAACCTGCTCATGCTTGGACCATGGGAGGATACCAGAGCATCCAGAGGAAACCCACACAGACACAAGGAGAACATGCAAACTCGGCACAGACATCACCCAACACTGGAATCAAGCCCACGTCACTGCCACTATGAGGCAACAGTGCTAACCACTGAGCCACCATGCCACTTTGGATTCTCCTTACCTTTCAATGAGATCACCTTTTTTTTAAATGGGGAGGCATTTTTATGCAATCTCTCCTCATAAAATAGCCCAATGATCCCAGAAATTAGTCCAGTGAATCTTTGTTCCACTTCATGTAAGACAAATGTAGCTGTTTTTGGATACAAAGATCAACAAATCAGAGTACTTGAACGTAGTCTCACCAAAGTTCCATATATTTACAGAAACATTTTCTTACTCTTATATTCCAAGCCCCTTTGCTGTAAAAGCTATAATGCCATTTACCTTCCCAATAGTTTGCAGTAACTGCTTGCTGGCATTTTCTGTGATTCAGGTATGATGACACCCAAATGCCTCTGAATTTTCTTGTATGTACTGTTCTTTCAGCTTTTTACAACACTTGTTATTCTATTCTACCAATAAAAGTGGATCTCTTTTTCCTTTTGTTCCCTTTTAAACTCCATCTGCCGTCTTCTTGTCCAATCGTGTAACCTGTTGAATCTCTTTGCACTCACATGATGTTATTTTTGTACTTTCTAAATAAAATAGGAGCAAGAGTAGATTATTCAGTCATTCAAGCCTCTTGCATCAGTTTTCCACCCAACTTTATTTAGACTTAATCCTTTCATCGATATAATTGATTTTTCTTTTAAACGACAAAAGTCCAAAACACATGCTGTTGCGGCTCTCTATTATGTTACTGTAAATAATCTGTTTCTTGCAAATATTTGCTTGTTAGCCAGTTTATAATTTATAATGCATCAGCTTTAATCTCAACAGCCCTAATTTGGTGTGACAACCCAGATTATGGCAGTTTATCAAATGTCTTCTGAAAATCCAAATACACTAAGTCAACTTAACTGTCCCAAAATTATACCTTCAGGCAAACTCTCTGCATTTGCAAACACTACTCACTTTCATGAAGTCACATTGACTGTGCTTGGTTTTATTTTCAGTTGCAATCTTACTTTAATATCAAAAAATCTACATTTATATCGCAGCTTGAAACTAATAAAGCTTTCCAAGATACCTCAGAGGAATATTATCAAACAAAACTTGGGTGAGCAACATAAGGAGGTATTGGGGTAGATAGCCAAAAAAAGACGTAGTTTGTAAGGAATGTATTAAAGGAGAAACAAGAGGCAGAGAGGTTTAAGACATGAATTCCAGAGATTAAATACTAGAAGGCAGGAATGATCAAAAGATCAAAACTGAAAGAGCATTGAAGTGTCAGGATGTACAGCTACAGCAGGACACTAAGATAAGGAAGAATGAGGCCAAGGAAAGATTTTAAAACAAGACTAAAAAATTAAAAATGAGGCATTGTTAACATGGGAACTAACATTGATCAGTGAGCATAGATGATGGGCAAATAGGATTTGATATGAGTTGAGGCCACAGAATTTTGTTTGACATCAGGTTAAAGAGGGTTTAAAGATGGGAATAGGTTACAAGGTCAAAAATGGGGTTTTTAGCAGCTGAACTGATGTCCAGGATTGGAATTGGGGGAAGCCTACAGTCACTTCCCTTCTGAGCTGTGTTAATGATGATGTGGATATGTGCTCCACAGCTCATTTCAATGTCACACGCAACATCACACTTGTTAACAGCTGCAGGCAGTTGCCAAAGAGAGGGATGGAATTGTTGGGGAGTGATTGAAGTTTGTAGTGGCAACCAAGAAACAATATTGTCAGAAATGAGGTTGGAAGAGACTGGGCTTCAGAAGGCTGTTGGCTTCACCAAAAAATCTCCACAGAGTGGAGCATTTCAGAATGATCTTGCAATAGTGAGCAGAGCATGTGGTCCTCGATGATGAGGCAGCAAACGGCTAAACCTATTGCCCACTCGATATGTTTGAGTCAATGTTCTTTGACTTGAGTGGGCGGAGCTGAGAGCTGCATTGACGATATAACTAGGACACAAGACAGTGAAGGTGATATTGAGGTCTAGAGCACGAGAGGTGAAGGCAGACATATAGGGGAATAGATTGGTAGCTGCAGAAATATCAGGTTGACTGGACAGTCAAAGGCAAAGTACCTAGGATTTTGAAAGTGACGTGAAAAGTCCGTTTTAGATTTTTGGTTTCGGGCATGGACACAACAGAATGCAGGGTTCTTGATGAAAGAAGCTGTATTATTAAACCTAATGCGCCGTCCTATTCCAGTTGTAATTTGTTTCACCCATAGTTCCTCATATACATTTTAAGCAAAAATATTGTAATAGAAATGATGTTTTTTATGACATTTTTGGAACAATTTGCCAAGACAGCTGGTTGCATTCAATGGACAGTCTGCCCCATTTGTTTTTCGTCTGTGTTTTCTAGTAAACAATGTTACAATAGTGGTAAATATGAAAATCAAATTGTAACTGTCATCATCTAAGTGTTATACTTGAGCCCTTGAATAAACTAAAACTGTTTTTTTTTAATGTCTGTAGTGCTCTCCTGGCCACAAATTGAGGCAATGACCACAGCAAATGCTGGAGAAACTCTGCAAATCTGGCTGCGTCTGCGCAGAGAGAAACATTTCAAGTTAATGTTTCGAGTGTGATGTAACATTTTCTCCAAAGAGTCTTCTTCTAGCATTTTCTGTGTTTGTTTAACATATCTCACATTCACAGCATGTTACTTTTATAGAGCAGATTGAGGCAAACTTTGTGACACCCATGTGGAAAAAGCAAAAGCTGTCAGCATTGAAATGATCCTTTTTATCTTTACATTGAAACTAAGCAGCTGAAGTGGCATCAAGACATTCACGTCTCCTGTTTAATTGTGTGGGATGTTCACATACTGCAAGATGAAAGACTCACCTGTTAGTTTGCCACATTGCAAAGATAATGGACCTAGATTCAGGAATGTACATTAAACTTTGGTCACTTTTTTTTTAAACTGGCAAGATATTTCATAAACTAAAACCTTCCTCCCATTTTGTGCATGTGCAATAAAAACCTCTTAGTGGTGTCAGCAAACATAGCTTGAAAAATTTAACACATGACGGAGTCATTAAGGAATTTTGAAACTGTATGATTTACATTGTCCCTATCTGCACCAGGTACTCTGCATTTTAAAATTACTACTTGTGTTTGTGTACATTTGATGTTGCTTTGTAATTATTTTTCTCAGGGTTAGTAGGCAATAAGATTCTTTCTTTGATTCAAGGATCCCTTGTAATTGGCTCCTTTATTAACATCTAAATAATAATATTGTAATTGATGTGTGATGTGTATGCTAAAAGGAAACCAAAAGGTATCTGTTGTGACTTAGTGAGACAAATTTAAAGTGAGGGACAATTCATCCTCCTCCTCACCTCATGATAACAACAGCAAGGAAAATTAATAGTGATTAATAAGTAAATTAATTTCCAGTTTTCTTCAAGTTCAAGCTTCAATAATATTTGGATTAGTTACAAAGGTTCACTGAAATAATGAGACAAAAAAAACTGCAGATGCTGGAATCCAAGGCAGGCAAACAGCAAGCCAGTCAGCATCTGGAGGAAAGGAGACGTCAATGTTTCAGGTATTATCCTTCTTCATTCCTGAAGAAGGGGAATAACCGAAACGTTAACTTCATTGAACTAAACTTCAGTACTTATGTTCGGGAGCTCCTTTCATCATCTAATAAAAGGCATCTTTCCAGAAAATGTTGCTTTGCTGTTTATGCTTTCTGTAGATGCACCATTATAAAATATTAAGCTATTCCTAGCCTTGGTGATAAAGCTCAAAATGAAGTAAATGGCGCATTTTTCACTCGTCACACTGGAGCCGACCGAACCAAGTAAGACTCCAGAAAGGAGGTCACCTTTAAGGCCTAAAGAAGCCTGAAAGAAAGCAGACATCTTGGGGAAATCACTGATCCATATTTGCTGGAGGACATGTCGTTTATATTGTTGACCTGGTAACTTTGAATGTTTGGCATATGAACAATCCTGCTGTACATAAATCAGAAGCATTTTAAAAATATGGTTACGTCTAGCTTATTCTTTTGTCAGTATCTTACATCACCACAGGACAAAAAGGCAATCAAAAACAACATGGATAATTTAAGTTATTCTCCATGATGTAGCTTCTCATTGGGTTTGACTTGTTGCAACATTTGCATTAAATATGTAGGAACAGAAGAGCTGTAACTGCAAAGTGTTCTCATGGTGTTGCTTGGGTTAATCTGGGTCCAGTGGTGGCAGGTGGCAGGTTGTTATTTTAAGCCCTGTACCAGATGGGTAGGTGCACTGACAACACATCCAGATTGGTCTCTCCAGTACTGGAAGCATCATTTTCCTTCCCCGTGGTGTTCAATATTACATTTGCTGATTTTCATGTTATCTCAGAAGTGCTTTATCTCACAGGTATGATTGTAGCTGCCAACACACATCCGGCTATACCTTTGTGTTAATTTCCATTGTGAAAGTCAGACTCACAAATCAATGAGCAACTTCAGCAATATATTCTGTTAACGACTCGTTTTGCACAAAGGGAGAGAAATTGTGGCACAGCTTCTTAAAATGTTAATGGATTCCCTCTTTAAACATTAATCAGCAATTCTGAATTGACATAATGTGGCATCCTGGCTCAGTTGCCCAACTTGCCTGAGAGTTCATTGTGCATTCAAACCACAATCCAGTATTTAAGTCAGGAGATGCGTAATTGAGGGAATGCTATACTGTTAAAGATGCTGCCTTTAGATTATATGTTGCTGCCAGTTTTACCCTATGGCTGGGGTGGGACAGACACAATGCACCAAGTGGTCTTCTGCAATTTAACACTGGCTTGGATCACGGAGTGTATCCCAGCAGTTCTTTTCGGATTTAGTTAAATGCAGTTAAGAGAAGACGAGACATAAGCAATTTGCTTAAATATAAACATTTATTGAGTAATAATAAAAGTCAAAAAAGAAAGGATTAATTAAATAAAAAGAAAGGAAAAAAAAACCTCATGCCCTCTACCTGTTGGGGACCCCTTGATCAATGGCTGGTCTGGAGGCTTAAGTGGTTCCTGGCGCCGTTCGCAATCCTGGTCCGAGGTGAAGTCCAACAACTTGAAACAAAAGTCTCTCTCTTACACAGTGTAGCAAACAGCAAGGTACAGAAAAACAAGAACAGATTGTGCCATCTTTGGCACTTACAGGAATGTTCACAGGATTCATTCAAGGTCATATAGCTATCGAATATCATCAACAATTTTACCCCTTCAGTCCGTCCTATACAAACACTTTGTCATTCTGTGAAAATGACCCTCGACATTTCTGTGAAAAAGCAGTGCCCTAATCTATCTTCCTGCCTCAACAAAGCTGACACTTTCTATTAATCCAGATTTGCTTCTTTTTAAATTGACATTTGAACATCCTTTGGTTTCTTGCTGTCATTTCTGTTGCTGTGCAAAGTAAGTAATTGACAGGCCTTGCTTTTGTAGTTGCTTATTTGTTTCTGAGGCTGACTTTTACAAATGGAGTTAACACAATAGGTAGAAGAGAGTTAGCAGCCCCAACTGTACAGATTATAAAAGTACTTTTGAAATACATGAAAATCAGAATGTATAATGTTGAATAACATGGGGAAAGAAAATCAGCAATCTATGTGTAAACTAGCTATGGAACAAATGTAACTGCACTTGAGAGTAATTTGGTGCAGAATTATTATGTATCTGTACGATGTGATGAGGTGCAAGGAATTGCATGTATTTTTCTCAGCATTCTGTACAGTTCAAATTAATTTCCTGATTGCCAACATCAGCTTGAAGGTGCACTGCCATCTTATTAACATATCCTGCTAGTTACCGCAACAGAGCGAGATAGAATATGAATATCAGTGAAGTCTATGATTTGAACAGTACTGTGAATGATAGTGACTTGACCATGGTTCACAGTTTAACTTTACCCCTTTCTATTTGTAAATTTATTGCTTCAAAGATTAAGCTGCATGCTATACTGATTTCAAAATAATGTACTGTTCTTTAATCATTGCTGGGTCAAAAGTGTGAACATCACTACAATTATTGAAATCGATCAAGGATAGAGTCCTACCTTGGTCACAATGGAATAATGACGAATAGGCAATAAATACTCCCATGATTAAATTGCTCATAACATTCTTGATCTCGTAGTGCTAGCAAAGAAAATTTAGAGTTTACTGAGGTAAAAAGAAACCATTAACTTTCTTTCAGAAACTGGCTTCATCTTGCTAGGAGATTGTAGGAGAAAGCTACATTATGAGGCATACTGCATCATTTCCAGTCGTGATGCAAACTGTCTCATTAACCCATCTCGCAGTGTGCCCAACCCCTTGTGTTGCTCACACCGTGTGAATTTAAGTAAAACTAACATGGAGGAAAAAATAATATATCATAGAATCATGCTGCAACACTAAAGAGTAAAGCACAAAATAAATGCATCAATAGGTACAGCTATTGTACGTAATGTCTAGCCCAGTAGACTATCTTTCTCAGACCTCTTGTGGTGCAGTGGTAGCGTACTTCCCTCTGAACCATGAGGCTTGAGTTCAAATCCTACCCGTTCTAGATATGTGCCGTAACATATCTGAGCAGGTTGATTGCAAATATTTAGACCGTTTTTCTTCTGTCTGTTGTATAACTTTTGCAGGATCATGTTTCAGTAACAACCGTGATCGATAAGTGTTGAAAATAGCCTCTTTATTGAGCATCCACAGTAGCACAGTTTGAGGCAGCAATGGAATCCAAAGTACAGTTTGACACTAGCCTCCTTTATGCACAATTTTTACATTCATTAAAATTTTAGCATCATGCTGTAGTTGTATCTGTTGCACACAAACGTTTGTGTGACATAGAATCCCGACACTGTTGAAACAGGCCCTTCGGCCCATCAAGTCCACACCGACCCTCAGAGCATCCCACTCTGACCTGTCCCCCTAAAACCCACCTAATGTGCATATCACTGAACATGACAGGCAATTTAGCATGGCCAATCCACCTAGCCTGTACATCTTTGGACTGTGGGAGGAAACTGGAGCACCCGGAGGAAACCCATGCAGACATGGGGAGAATGTGTAAACTCCACACAGACAGTCACCTGAGGGTGGAATCGAACACAGGTCCCTGGCGCTGGGGGGCAGCAGTGCTAACTACTGAACCACTGGATCTGTCCTGAGGAAGCAGAGTATGGTTTAGGGACTTGTTAAATGCTAGCTGTTACGCTTGATGAGATTAGAATGAGTGTACAGTCTGAGCTTGCATAATTAAGAGGTGTTCGTCCTTTTGTCTTTAAACTTAATAATGTGTGTAAAAGTACTAAGCCTATATGATCTAGGTAGGTGCAAAGTTATACACGTACTAAATAAAAGTATAGAGTATATTAAACTGATCTCCCGCAGCTGATTGATGAGATTTAATTTACTATTGCTGATTTTAACAATTCTTACGCATTCATTCATAGAATTTCATGGAAGCACTGTTTTTATAGTTAGTTTCTTAAAGAGGGTAGCAGCCCTATTTAATATGTATCTAAAAAGTACATACGAGTGGAGGAAACTGTTTGATTTTCTGCAACCTATTCAGGTCCCAAGAGACGGTTGCTAAGGGCTAATTAATATTATAATCTTTTCATTGCTCTGAGTGGGTTATGGAGACATGATGGTGGGGATGGCATTGTTCTGAATAGGTTGCGGTATTAACACTTATTCAGAGGTAGCCTTTGATACAGAAATAGGTCTAAACACTGCTTGCAGCATAGGGCCAATTAGAATTGAAAGGTGTAAAGAAGCAGAAATGGGTTAGAAGGGATGTTTAATTTAGTTTATAAAATGTACTACAGCAATATGGTTTTATGAATGAGTGAATGGAAACATGATATCATAAACATAGTGGGCTTATGAGTGAGTTAGTAAAGAGTTATGAATGAATGAATTAAAACATGTTATTGTAAACAGAGAGTGCTTGTGAGTGAGTTGGTAAAGAGAATCATAATACAATATCTCACACTTTATCCTTTTATACAAGAATGTTGAGGTAGTATCTTGTTGGCTTGGCATCGCAAGGTTAGTTATCATAGTGTGACAAACCCTGCAACAGGAGCACTGCAACAGTGAGTGGACCCTATTTAATTCACCTTGGTGACAGAAAATCCAATTGTTCACAAGTGCTGGAGTGGAGATTTAAGTGTCTATCCCTTCATGAGTATGTATTATGTCAGGCATTTTAAACATCTATTTTTTCATCTCATCCTTACTCAGTGAATGAATTTAGTCCCTAGACAATTGCATGGACGCTTGTAACTCCTGCTGCCTCTTGATAGGTATCTGCTGTGTGGTAAACCTATAAAATTAATTGTAATCATGAATGGAGATCTCAAAAACTGAAATGTATACTAGGACCACACATCGCATCCAGATGGAGATTAGCCAATTGTATCAAGTCTGGCTTTGCAAACTAAGGTCCTCCCTGGTTTGTTGACTTACAATCACACCGTAGTGTGTGTATTGATTCATAAGAAAGGAGTTCCATCGTTGTTACTCTTTAGCTTTAGTCTTGATTGACTAATTCTGAGATTTGGGGGGTTTTCTTTTTCATCTTTGAAACACCTACGGAGAAAGTGAAGGCTTTGAATGATCAGAATCTGATATGAAGGAATTGAATAGAACTTCAAACAGAGGCCTCTGTGGACTGGAACAGGCCCAGCTGGTTACTGTGTCTGTAAAGAAAAATTGATTCCAATCCTTCTGAACTTGAATACCTTTTAATGTGCCCTGACTCTAAATCAGGGTTATTGGTCTTGTAATAATCTAGGCCTTCTCAGGAAGAGCACTTTTCAAAATTGGCAAAGAGTGAGGAGAGATTTTTTTCTCTGTCTCTGCTAGTCCAGTAAGATGATTAATCCATTTACTTTAGCTTCAGGAGGCTGGGCCAATGAAGATTTAATCCCCAGCCTAATTAGAATACCTGAGAGTGTAAATGAAATGGCAAAATCAATCTAAGGGATTCTCTATCACCAGCTAAGCCATATGAGGAAATTAACATAAAACAAACAGAATGACACAGCAATCAATGTCATCCACCTCACACCAGTGTGAACATGATCAGAAAGCTGCATACAATAACTGAACCAATAGTTCACCACTGCTATAAGATCAGCACGAGATAGTATACTATTGATATATAAGCCAATCTTGAAATATTCTTTGCTTTTCCTCTGATTTCAGCTGACTTCGTCCAGAACACATAGAAACATAAATAGAAACATAGAAGTTGGGAATAGGAGTAGACCATTCAACATGATAATTACTACTCATTGAGTCCAAAACCCAATCCTGCCCAAACCCCAACCCCCAAGCTCTTGATCCCTTTAGCCACAACAGCTATATCTACATCCTTCGCAAAAAAAATCTTGAACCTTCAAAAGTTAATATTTTTCATCTCTGCCTCATTAGTCCCCTGCTCTGATCTCCTGCCAATGAGATCCTTCAGGAATTTTTTAACTGAAAATATTTTTGATGGCTAATGGATTTCTTCCTTTACATGCCTTTTCTTCCTGTAGATCTTCTCACTTAACCTGCTCGTGAAGATGTCTCACACTGTTATGTCAGTCTATTTTGGCTGGCTTCCAAAAGGTAAGAGCTAGAGGGCCTAACAACTTCTGAAACAACCTAGAAAAGGTCTTCTAGCCATTTCCCCCCTTAGCACTCACCTGGTCTTGTATCACCTATGTTTTCCACTGAACCATCATGCCCAACTTCAACCCATATCCAGAGTAATACATCACACAATTCAATATCATTATTATCAAGGCAGTTCTGCTGAGTTTGGAAATTTCCTGACCTGAGCTATGCTCTTCAGCGGTGAAAATCCAGCCCAAGCCACTATCACTTCATGCGTGTTTTCTGCAGCGTTCATTGAGCACTTTCTGGAATCATCTGCTCTGCATCATGTGGCAAACCATGCTGAAGCAATTTAATGATGACCTAAAAGCCAACAACCATCTTTAGAGGAAAGGAAAGTGACTGGTGGACTCATAGGATGCAGTTGAAAAGGAAAAGATAGCTGTTTGATATGATGATAAAGAAATGACAGATGACCAAAGCAGTGGAAGGTGACAGAAAGAACAGCAATCCTACTGGATTTGGATGCAATGAGGATTGATTCTGTGACTCGTTGCGCCATCAATGTTGTCCAGCAAAACAAGATACCATTTGATGATGTGTTTGTAACCAAACATAAACTGTAAAGGGAGGTGGTAAACTCTTGCTCCAGAATAAACAGTATCTCTGTCAAAAGTTAGCAAAACAGCTGCTGTGAAAGGTTGTGTAATGGAAGCCATTGTCATTAGTATAATGCCGTAGCTATAATATACACAAAAATGTCATTAAATAAAACTGCGTGCTTTAAATTCAATTTGGAAACATTGGGATAATATGTCAGGCATAATATGGTATTAAGTGTTAGTTTGAATGCTCAAAGCCAATATTTGAAGCATGAAATAATGGGTGAAATGCATAGTTTGTGCTCAACTCATCAAATACAATAGAAAATTTAGTTTTCTTTTAATAAAACATGCAGAAGGTTCATCGTTTTTAAGCAGCAAAATAACCAAGGAAGGAAATGAAATATAGACAATGGCAATGATTCGTTCGCTGCATTCTGACACAGGCTAAGTGTCTGGAAATCAAAACTATGGTCATGTCAACATTGCAAGGACATTAGTCACATTGTTTCCTTTCTTTTTAACTGAACTGTAAGTTTTAGAAGAAGACCCCAAGCACCACCAAACCCACTGATTTTATTGTACTTTTTAAACTTCTAAAAATATTATGAGGTTATTTAGTAAAAACCTCAAGCATGACTGAAGGGGTA
This sequence comes from Rhincodon typus, assembly GCF_021869965.1. Lineage (NCBI taxonomy): Eukaryota > Metazoa > Chordata > Chondrichthyes > Orectolobiformes > Rhincodontidae > Rhincodon > Rhincodon typus. The sequence continues at coordinate 25,171,881 of NC_063363.1, read as the reverse complement.
GAGAAAATTATTGACAAGTCAGTTCATTCTACTTTTATGTCATCTGTGCCTAATTTTATGGTGGCAACCTTTGACCTTTCTACTGCTTTGTTGACCATGGTAATTTTTTTTCTTCAAATAGTGTTGGGGTGAAAGTTTAAACCATCGTAAAAGAATAATTCATGTGTAATTTTCTCCCACATCTGTTTGATTGCTACAATTAATAGCGATAAGGATTTGTACCAATATATGAGACTGCCATTTGGGATATCTTCAGCCTGTGCAATTTTTCAGCAGATGATGGAGAACATTTGCCAAGGTCTACCCCAGGTCGCCATTTATCTAAATGATGTGCTAATAACAGGGAAGACCCAATAAAGAGTACTTAGACAACCTGGACATAATCATTAGACGTTTCTCCCAGGTGGGCATACATCGTAGAAGGGAAAAATGTGTGTTCCAGGCACCCGAGTAGTGTACTTGGGCAACAGAGTCGACAAGAATGGGTTATACCCATTGCAAGATAAAGTTAGGGTCATCAAAGGTGCCCCAGCTCCCACATCCGTTCTTGGGCTGGTGAATTATTATGGAAAGTTCATACATAACCTGGCCTCCATCCTGGCACCTTTGCATCAACTCTGGGCTTGGCCTTGTAAATGGCCGCATAGCTAAGCCATAGCTTTCAGGGAAGTGAAGAGACAACTGTCGTATTCTAAGATGTTGGCACGCTATGATCCCAAGCGAGATTTGGTGTTGACATGTGATGCCTCTCTCTACGGCACTGGCGTATTAGCTTCTAGGTGGCCCAATGGAGAGGAATGTCCAATAGTGTTTGCTTCAGGAGAGGAAGTTTGGTGTAGGAAACATGGGAATGGGTCTGCATGGGTAAGAAGCATAGTCAATGTGAGGTCAGGTCCAATAACGTATAAAGTTTAGGTAGATGCGATAGTCCTGAACAAACACGTGGACTATATGAAAGCTGCAAACATGCAAACGGGGACGGAGCAAAACATGCCTGCTTCCTCGGAACAGCTGGACAGAATGAATTTCTTCTGATGTGATCCGGGTGCAAGAGGCAAGCTACTGCGCATTACATGCCTCCATATCCAATGCAGAGTTGGAGGAACTTGACCCACTACTAAAGTGCCCCAGGAAGAGCTCCAAAACAGAAACTGGCCTGTGTCACTGGACTCAGTGGGGGAGGGATATAGTGATTGTAATTGAGTCAGCCAGGTCACATTAACAAAGTTAAGGATAAGCAAGATATTGATTAAGTGTCTTAAACAAATATAAAACAGAGAGTTCATAACATGTGGAGATGGTAAGGAGAAGGCAGCCATATGGCATATAATAAATCAACTATCAAGAATGCTACCTATATCTTGTTCCATGCTAGGCCAGTATTTATTGCCCATCCCTAATTGCCTGAAGGGCAGCAGTTTCCTTCCTTAGAGGACATTAGTGAACCAGATGGGTTTTTCCTGACAATCAGCAATTTAAACTCTTAATTCCAGATTTTTATTGAATTCAAATTCCACCATCTGCCGATTTGAACTTGGACTCCAGAACATTACCTGGGTCGACTAGATTAACAGTCCAGCGATATTACCACTAGGCCATCACCTCTCCTGAAGAATCATACCTCACCACCTAGAGGAGGGTCGATTTAACAGCAATGACTTGACTTTGATTAATGTATACCAACATACTGATGGGAATTTGAAACAGATGAGAATGCTTTTAGGAACAAAAAGTGATCAGCATCAATCTTAACAATTTAATTTCAATTAAGTGTAAGTAAGTGACTGATCTGTTCCATGTTTAACATGTGACACTCTTTTTGGCTGTTACATGTGGTTGTATTTAATTTCCAGTTGGCATATGCTGCACATTGTGAGCAGTTTTAAAATACCAACAGGGAGTCCAATCTCCCCTCTTAAGCATCAAGCAGAATGGTTAAATTAAAGCTGCCTACTTGTCACTGACGTCTTTCACTGCCATCTTCTTATTTTGACTTTCATATGATTCAGCCGGGTGCCAAACATACAAACAAATGTGAGCATCCTGTGGTGTTCAACCAATGATTTAATTTTAATTGCCCACTGACAAGGCAACCATTTGGTTCAGGAAAACCTTGAGGAAGTTCTGACAGAAAAAATAATTTTGTTCTTATCGGATCCCTTGGATCGCATGTGAAATGTTGGTCCAATTATGTTGCTGGCTCCCTTCCTTTCTTTCCTGTAAAACTCTGCTGACTGTCTTCATCCACCCAATGAACTCTATTGCACCACTATATGATTGTTAGACACTACACCCCCAAGAATAAGTTTATTCTGAATTCTCCTGTTTCACTGTATCCATGACTACCTTATCTCTGTATTGGAATTCCCAATAAATGATAACATCTTCCTTACATCAATCCTGTTAAGTATTTTCATCACTTTAAAGATATCTATTTGACTGCCACTCAGTCATTTATTTACTAAAGAAAAGAATCACTATCTTTAAGTATTTTTGGATAATTCAAACCTCTACTTCAGGAACAGTGCTGAAAAAAAAAATCAGGCACAGTTTTTTAGCGTTGTGAAAAAGTCCTCATCTTGAAAATGAATAATGAAGCTCATAGTCTTGCATAATTAAAACTTTTATTGCAGTTTCTTAAATATGTGTAATACAGAGCAAATGAAAGTACATGCAGTATACAACTGGATAACTGCAAGAGGTTTTATAAACCAGCAATGAAGTGAAGTTTGATAGGGATAGCGACATAATCAAAATTCACAACAGTCTGTTTGCAGCAGCAAATGGAATTGTTGATCTTTTCAAATTAACAACAAAGATCATGCAACAAATCAAACCATTGGAAATGGAAGTGCTACTGTTTTTCCTTTATTATATGCTGCTCTTTAACACCATTTTTTAATGAGAAAGCCCCAGTATTGCAACTAGGTCACTGGAATTAAATACAGCATCTTCTGAAAAAATGCTGGAGCATGGAGAGTAATGTGCTTGAAGAAATGAAGGAGACAAAATGGGTCCTGACGGAGGGACGGTGACAGATTCTGATATTTTTTGATCTTGTCTTATTGTCATGGGAAAAAGGAATCATCTTCACTGTCTGTGCAATGTTTCTTTTTCAAAGAGTGAATGTAGGTGCAATGGGTTGAATGGTCTCCTCTTGCACTGTTAAATTCTATGATTCTAATTCAAGTTGCAGTATTCACACAGGATAATCAGTCAGCACCAAAAAAGGCCATTTGATCCATACGTAGTTTTTATAATTCACTTGAAATTCCTTACTCACTTCATAATTGAATAACATTATCAGCAAAACATATTTCTTATTCACTCGTGCACTCTTCCTTTAAATGTATCTGTACCATTCACCTCAACTGCAGCTTGATTGTAGAACAATCTACATTTTAACTCCTCTGAGTAAAAGTGCTTCTTCCTGAATTTTCTATTTGATTTCTTGTTGACTGCCCATCGTCTCATTGGCTCATCGTCTCAGTCATGTTATCATCATTGGAAAGCTTTTTTGCACTCTTGGCAGCGGCTTTCCATTTTGTAAGATGATAGCTTGTGCCAACACAGTGTGAAACATTGTCTGGAGTGGCTCAGGAACCCCACTCTGACATATCAGCTTCTGCTGCAGAGCAAGACAGTGGGGTGAGAGGGTATACAATTCGTAGTACTCTCAAATCTCTTGGCCCGCCTTTTAGCGAGGGGGACCCTTTCTTTTCCTGCCTACCTATTTCAATGTTCTTCCAAACAGCAGCTTCCAGAGGTCATGGCCATTAGCGACTGGCTCCCAATATCACTTTCAATGTCACTCATCTTCATATCTCCATTGCAGGTGTCTTGGTAGTAGAGCTCAAGATGTCATTATCCAGTGGCTAGTTCACCCTACTGAAGATCTTTGGGCATTTGGCCATCATCCATCCAATGGTTATTGTTCGTTTAGCAATGTACTTTTGCTGTTGTTATTAGAATGCTGCAGCATGTCTTGTAAAAGAGTTGATGCAACTCTGTCTGAGACAGCAAAGGTGGAAGCTGTTCTGACTTTTCTCCTCGTTTGTATATATTGTGCATGTCTCCATACTGTATGTGATTGTGCTCTAGAAACAGGATTGGTAGACTGTCAGTTTGGTGTTCTAAAATTGCTGTTGTTCCATAGGCTCTTACCCAGCTGAACACAACAGTCACAGCTTTTGAGATGGCATGTTATTTTCAGGATCAAGTGACAGGGTTCAGATAATTATCAAGATTAAAAATGTGAATTTGTCAACAATCCTAGCATCACATTGTCAGCGCTGATAGATGCCGGTATGGCATAAATCTGGACCATGATATTTATCTTTCTGATGTTAATGGCCAAACAAACTCTTTGCAGGCATAAGACAATCTGTCCATTTGCCACTGAAGGAATGATATACAAATGTGACATATTCAGTGCGGAGCAATTTGATGACACCTTTGTATCCTTTGGAAACCAGAATCTCACTAAATACTCTCTTGTGGTCGAAGCAAGTTTCAACATAAGCTTAGCCTAACTGCTATACTGTCAAATTAACAGTCCAGACATAATCTCTGATGCTTAGGTTGCTTTTGTAAGAGGCTTAGTGGTCTGTGCTTGCAGATCTTTTTTTTCCCCTCTACCTAATTTAGATTCTTATTTTCCAAGCAATATGTGAACTCTTTATTTGTCAGGCAGTGTGTCATACTCATATACAGTCCTTTTTGTTTGGTCTGTACGGGTTGAGTTTGAGGTTCTTTGAAAGGGCAAACATGACTTAATTTCTATCTTGCACAGAGTGAAATACCATTGAAGCCAATTAATTTGTGATGCGATGCCCCGCTGGAAATGAAATAATCCTATTTATCAGTTCTATCATTGACGCAGGCTTCATGAGGTCAGACTTAATGTAATGACAATCAATTGTTGTCAGAAAAATGTCCCCTATAGAATAATATTTTCATTTGGTGATTCACTTGTCATGATTATAGGTGTAGATGTGTAGTCTGCTTATTTTTTCAAATTGCGGCAAAGTTGATGTTCAGATTCGAAGAATTACAATGAATTTTATATCAGCAAAACACTAGCTTTCAGGCTGCAAATCCTGCATCAGGGCTATCATTTTGTGTTTTTATAATTTTGAATCTATATCCAATAAGGTAGTTATGGATAAGGACAAATACAGACCAGAAATAAAGGTCCTGAATTGGGAATGGCTAATTATAATAATATAAGACAGGATCTGGCCAAATTGGACTGGGAGCAGCCACCAGCTGGAAAATCTGCACCAGTACAGTAGGGGACATTAAAAAGTGGAATACCAAGAATGCAGGATCAGCCTAGAGTCATAGGGTCATACAGCATGGAAGCAGACCCTTCAGTCTAACTAGTCCACGCTGACCATGTTCCTTTTAAATTTTTCTCCTCTCACCTTAAAAATATATCCTCTCATTTTAAACTCCCCTAGCCTAGTGAAAGACCTTGGCTATTCACCTTATCTGTGCCCCTCATGATTTTATAAACCTTCTAAGGTCACCCCTCAACCTCCTACGTTAGAATGAAAAAGGTCTCAGCCTATCCAGCCTTTCCTTATAACTCAAACCCTCCATTCTCGATAACATCCTTTGTAATTCTTTCCTGCACCCTCTCCAATTTAATAATATCCTTCCTACAGCAGGGGGACCAGAACTGCACACAGTACTCCAAAAGTGGCCCCACCAACATCGTGTACAACCGCAAAATCATTTCCCAAACTCTTATACTCAATGGATTGAGCAATGAAGGCAAGCATACCAAATGCCTTCTTCACCACCCTGTCTACCTATGACACAACATTCAAAGAACTATGTACCTGAACCTCTAGCTCTCTCTGTTCAACAACATTCCCTAGGGTCCTACCATTAACTGTATAGGTCCTTCCCAAAAATGCAACACATTGCATTTATCCAAATTAAACTCCATCTACCACTTCTCAGCCCATTGGTTCAATTAATCAAGACCCCTTTCATCAAACATCCACCTATTCTAATCACATTTTCCATCACTTAGCCCACACCTTGTGTGCTGTAGGGTTTCAAATGTTCATTTGGCTAGTTCTAAAACATTCGAGGGTACATGCATCTACCACCCTTTTAGGCTAAATTCCATATACTCACAAACTTCAGTGTGAAATAATCTTCCTCAAATCCCCTCTAAACCTTTTGCTTCTCAACTTAAAACTGTAACCCTCAGTTATTGACTCTTCTACTCAGGGGAAAATTTTCTTCCTATTTACCTTGTCTCTGCCTCACCAATCTTGGTATACCCTGTTCAGATCCCACCTCAGCCTGCAGTCCTCAAAGGAAAATAATCCCAGCCTATCTTGTCTTTCTTCATAGCTGAATCGTTCCAGACCAAACATTCTGGTGAAACTCCTCTGCACCCTCTCTGGTGCAGTCATATCCGTCCTATATGATACTCAAGCAATGGTCTAACCAACATTATACATAGATCCATCATATTTTCCTTGTTTTTGTATTTAGTGCCTTGTCTAATAAAGGCAAGTATGCCATATGCCTTCTTAACCATCTTACAAACCTGTCCTTATATTCTTAAATGACTTAAAGACAGGCACACCCAGGTCTCTCCAATCCTCTGTACTTCCTAGGGTCCCAGAATTCACTGTGTACTCGCTTGCCTTGTTAGTGCTCCCAAAATGCATCAACTCACTTTTTTGGATTAAAGTTTGTTTGCCACAATTTAGTCTATCTGAGTAACCTGTCCATATCGTCCTGTAGGCTAATGCCTTGTTCCTCATTATTTAGAACACCATCAATTTTCATGTCATCTATGAATTTATTGATCGTACCTCCTACATTCATGTCTCAATCATTAAGGTACACATCAAACAGGAAGGGACCCAGCTCCAAACAATGTGGTACACCTCTGAATGCATGTTTTCAATTACACATACACCCTTTGTTCATCACCCTCTGCTTCCTACCAATAAGCTAATTTTCGACTCAATTTGTCAAATTGCCTTGGATCCCAAGGACTCTTAGTTTCTTAACCAGCTTGCCATGTGAGACCTTGTCTAAAGCCTTACTGAAGTCCAATATCAACTGCATTACCCTCAGTTAGATACCTACACACCTCCTTGGATAATTCTGTCAAATTTGTTAGATATGATCTTTCACTTACAAAGCCATGCTATCATTGATCAATCCATGCCCCTCCAAGTGGAGATTAATTCTGTCTCTCGGAAATGTTTCCAATAGTTTCCCTACCACACGTTAGAGTAACTTCCCTGCAGATTCCTAGTTTATCTCTTATATTCTTCTTGAATAAAGGTGCCATATTGGCTTTCATTTAGCCCCCTGACATACCTCCTTTGGTGGGAGAGGATTTGAAAATTAATGTCAGTGCCCCACAATCTCATCCTTTGCTTCCCATAGCAGCTTAGGATTTGTTTCATCTGGCCCTAGGGATTTATCCACTTTCAAGCTTGCTAAAACTGCTAGTATTATCTCCCTCTCAGTAATAATTTAAGTATATCATAGAACCCCCTCCCTGATCTTTATGTCAACACCATCTTTCTCTGCAGTGAATACAGATGCAAAGTGCTCATTTAAAAGCTCTGCTGTGTCTTCGGCTACACACACAGATGACACTTTGGTCACTAATGGGCCCTACTCTTTACCTGGTTATTCTCTTGACTCTAATCTATTTATAAAATAACTTTGGATTTTCCTTCATGTTATCTACCAGTGTTTTTTTTTAAATGTCCCTTCTTCACTAGCCTAATTTCTTTATCAAGCAACTTCCTGCACTTTCTATACTGCTCTGAGACATTTGCTGTTCTGAGCCCTTGGTATCAACCAATAGCTTCTTTCTTTCCCCCCTTTGTTCAATCCTGAACATCCTTTGATATCCAGGGTTGTCTGGACTTCTTTATCCCACACTTCAGCTTGGAACAACATGTTGATGTTGTGCAGGACTTTGGTGAGCCCTCTTCTGGAGTACTGCATACAGTTCTGGTCGCCCTGCTATTGGAATGTTATTATTAAACTAGAGAGGGTTCAGGAAAAATTTTACCAGAATGTTGTTGGGAATAGAGAGTTTGCGTTATAAAAATAGGCTGGATAGGCTGGGACCTTTTTCACTGGAGTGTAGGAGTTTGAGGGGTGACCTTGTCGATGTTTATAAAATCATGAGAAACATAGATAAGGTGAATAGCAAAGGTCTTTCTCTTAGCATGGGCAAGTTCAAAACTAGGGGACATATTTCTAAGGTGAGAGGAGAAAGCTTTAAAAAGGACATGAGGAGCAACTGTTTTACGCAGCAGGTGTTTCACGTGTGGAATGAACTTCCAGTGGAAGTGATAGGTATAGTTACAGTATTTAAAAGTCATTTGGTCAGGTACATAAATAGGAAAGGTTTGGAGGAATATGGGCCAAATGGAGGCACATCAGACTAGTTTAGTTTGGAAAACTTGGTTGGCATGGACGAGTTGAACTAAAGGATCTGTTTCCATACTATATGACTATATCATCTGTCTATGATTGGTGTAGACTCAATGGGTCGCTTTGCATGATGTAAAAAGTCTCTTTTTCTCTATCAAGAATTTAATTATCAATGCTCTTAAGAATTTAGAAAATCCCAGGTCTTGATAATCTCAGATCAGGTTTTGAAGAGGAATTCCTGAATCGAAAGACATAAGGAGTAGTTGAAGCATTTAAGAGGAAGTAAGATATGCACAAGGGAGAAATATACAGAATCACAAATTGATAGAATTAGATGAAGATGGGTGGGAGGAGATGTGTGTGGATTCTAAACACTCACATAGATCAAACAAAACAAAAAAAAAACTCAGCAAGTCTGATAGCACTTGTAGAGATAACAGAGTTGGAGTTTCAAGTCCAATATGGCTGTTTTGATGAAATCTGGAAATGTAAAATGTTTTACGTTTTTGGGAAAGGATGGATGGGCAAGTAGAACAAAAAGGAAAGTCAGGAAAAGTTAGAGGGCATGGGAGATTAGAGAGCAAAGATGTCATCAAACAAAAGACAACAGGAGTGGTAATAAAAACAAAGTTGCTAGAAAAGCTCAGCAGGTCTGGCAGCATCTGTGAAGGAAAACTCAAAGTTAACATTTTGGGTCCGGTGACTCTTCCTCAGAACTTCCTCAGAATGTAATGATTGGAGAGGACAGGCAAAACATTTGTCCAGTTTATGTATTAATCACACACTTAGGGTCAGCTCTGACTGAAACTGTAATGTAAACTGAGATTTCTATGTATAATTTTAATGCTAATTGCTGCAAGCTTGGATTTCTATGGTTGAGCTAGTAACTTTTTTTTTAATATAAATATGAAGACAACAATCGACAGTAAATATTTCTGTGACCATTGTGATTTATTTAAAAAACAGAGTTTGAAGTGTAGCAGAGAGTAGGTGAGTTCTCTGTATGAATGTACTTTGGTTTACGAGAGAGTGTTTGTTGCAGAGCATGGTAAATAACAGGGCCTCAACGGATCATTAGAGAGTTCTGGAATCTTAAATTTTTATGCTTGTGGGAGAAGCCCAGGTTTGACAGAGAAATGTTTAGTTTCACTTTGGGTAGTATAAGTCCTGTGAAGACCTTGGAACAGGCTGGCTATATAGTGTCCCAGCAGAGAAAATACAGTGAGTTAGATCCATTGCATGAAGAGTTAGTGTTGAATCCAGACCAAATAAAAATCTGGAAGAGGTTATTTAATTTGAATACAGTGAAGCAGAAGTATGTGATAGCTCCAGCAAAATATATCACAATTCCAGTTACACAAATGCAAATCCTAAGTGACTTAATCCAATGAAAGTGTTAGATACAGGGATGCAGCTGTTAATAGTTTTTTTGGGCACTGCACCAGGCTGTTTTGGAGTTTTACTAAAGCTGTTTTGTATTTTTGTTTTCAATCTATAATGAGTGTTCTTGGATGAATGGTATTTTGCTTTTACTGAGAATTTAAAATCTTTGACTTTTTATTAAAAGTAAATAGTTCAGACTACTCCACATTTTTAATATTCCTTTTTGTAATAAACTTCTTTTTGTTGTTAAGCAAAATCTATAGCATTTTGTGCTTGTGGTTCAGTGAGTGACCACTTCACAAAAGCTAAAACAAACCAAATTGTGATCTACAAAATCGGGTTCCAGGATCCAACTTGTCCAGTAATAACATGAATGAGGATTATAGCAAAAGCAAAAACGCAAACAAATACATACACTGGAGAGAAAATATGTCCCAATGGAGAATGGAGTTAATGATCTAAAGTTGTTGAACACAATATTGAGCTCAGAAGACTATAAAGAGCTGAATTCAAATAAATGAGCTGCTACTCATGGGGTGGCACGGTGACTCAGTGGTTAGCACTGCTGCCTCACAGCATCAAGAACCCGGGTTTGAGTCCACCCTTGGGCAATTCTCTGTGTGGAGTTTGCACATTCTCCCTGAGTCTGCGTGGATTTCCTCTGGGTGCTCCGGTTTCCTCCCACAGTCCAAAGATGTGCAGGTTAGGTGGATTGGCCATGTTAAATTGCCCAGTGTTCAAGGATGTGTAGATTAGGTGGGGTAGAGGGGGATGGTCTGGGTGGGATGCTCTGAGGGTCAGTGTGGACTTGTTGGGCCAAAGGGCCTGTTTCCACACTGTTGGAATTCTATGATCTACAATCTACTCCTCTGCATTGGGTTTCATGAGAACACTGTAGTAGGTCTAAGACAGAAATGTGAACGGGAAAGCAAGATGGTACATTAACGTGGTAAGCAACCAGAAGTTCGAGATCATTTTTGTGTATGAAATGGAGGTGTTCTGCAAAGCAGTCACCCGATCTGTGTTTAATCTCTCCAATCTGGAAGAAACCTTAAAAGACCGAATAGTCAGTTTTTATCCATCAAATTCTATTTAATGCTAGATAAAGAATGATCTATTACATGAGATTCCTTTTCTTTGAAAGAAACAATTCCTAGTTTAGAAATTCTCACAACACTGATGTCTTGAGTTCAGTGCTGGTTGAGTTTTCTTTCTTGTCTTGCTCCAAATACTGAAATATCATTAAAAAAAACCATAAATGTAGAGTGCACTCCAGATACAATCAAACCAATACCTTTTAAATAGTCATTATCAGCTTCTGCTTCATTGCAGGCCTGTTGCGGGTGCAATGTTAGTTTCTCTACCTGTGGTCCAGGAGGCCTAGTTTCAAGTCCCAACAGCTTCAGAAACATGTAATAAGATATCTCAATAATTTGAGCATATATCTACAAGATGAGTTAGACTAGTGTCATTTGCCAGTTTTACCTCTTTTCCTCCTTCTGGATTATAAATAAAGTATCCCTATCTATTTTTTCCTCAGTGGACTGGGGAAAGATGAGATCAATTATAAATGAACTGACATGGTAATAACATGATAACATGTCACATCTCAAGTTGTCAGTTACTGTAGCAATTACTAACGTGAAAAGTTTTTTTTTGAGTAGATTTTGTTTTTAAATTTTCCTCTGACCTGTTGGTTTACTGATTGAACTATGTTCAATTCTAGCCCAATTGTTAAGATTCAGCAAGTATTCATCAACAAGAATTTAGTTGATGTGTGCCCGGCACCATCTGTGTTGATGCATAAATGCTGCCTGTAGGCATTGTAAAGGTAACCTGTCATGAGTAATTTATTGAACTAGTATAAGTACTGGGGTGATGTTAGGCTGGAACAGGAACAATAACGATGACTAACTGCAGAGAATTCAGATTAGCAAAATATTAGCATTGCTAAAAATTGTGTTTAATGATTCACTCCATTAAAGACGTCGCTTGCTGAATTCTTCAGAAGCAGCCTGGTATATGTTGTGGCATCATCTTATTTTAAGATTAGAATCAAAATTGGATCTAGAATTGTGTAAGAGGAAACGTAAAGTTTATTAACTTGATTCTAATGTTATAAATATGAGACTGAATAAAATTATGCATAAAAAAATGATTACATTATTTCAGAGTAGGATTTTCTTTTGCTCCAAGTGCAGTTTCAATCAAATTTTGAGCAATTAAACTCTGAAAAGCAGGACTCGTTAGTGTCTTTCATTACCAAGTTTGCTTTGATTATTACATCTTTGTACAGTTACTAATGTTAATATTTCTGTGAATTGGGTAGATGTCTAAATAGTGTGATCCTCAAATATACATACCATGATGATCAAGTTCCATTTCAATAGTTCAGTTTCCAGATGTTTGTGTCACCTTGCCAGTGGTATACTCTGGGGGTTCACATCTCTAAGCAAAGAGCAGATTGGATGTGGCCCTGCTGTGGATTGTTGTCCACTATTGGATGCATATAGAGATGGTCAAATGAACCAAAACTGTCTTTCTTTCTCTCAAACTCTCCAATTTTCACTCATTGTTTTCCTCTTTCAATAAATCTAATCCTCTCTACAGGTTTCCCCTCAAATGTAACATTTCACCTACTTTCTCTAGACATTTCACTTGTTGCTTTATTGCATTTGACTTTGTAAGATAAATTTCAATGCTAGGTATTTGCTGAGATGGGACAAAGCTGCTGTTTAGTTTGTTGAAGGAAGTGTCTAAGGTCAGATTGGAATGATAGCCATATATGAGTTATTGATGGTGTCAAGATGAATTTGGCAACTACATTTCATTAGCTGCTGGTAAGCTGACAGCTGATACACAAATTATTATTAAAGGTGAATGAAATGTCTCCAGACACACTCCTTTTATGATACTTTTTTTTCAAAATCTGAAGATAACATATAAGTTTTGAAACAAAAACAGAAATAGCTATTGAAACTCAATGGGCCTGGCAGGATCTGTGGGGAGAAAGCATATAATTTATAATGCAAATGTAATTCTTGACTTGGTTGTGAGCTAGTTAACATATCTTTAACATTTTACGGGAAAAGAGGAGGCTGCAAATTGTGCTTGAGGAAAAGCAGGAGCTTACAAAGGAGAGGGAACAGTTATAAATCTTTCAACAAGTAAATACTCAATTTGCTGACTGCCAGGCAAACTTTAAATCACTTAATGTATTTAAAATTAATGTAGAATCTCTTGCTTAAGGGGGCATAGGTTCAGGACTTACTATATGTTGAAAAATGGGATTGCTATTATAATGAACATTGTGTCATTTGGTAAATTTAAATCTGGGATTGAGATCTGATATGTAATAAATGGTGGGTTGGGTAGCTGGGGGCTAATATCAAATTGGTTAAAATGTTCCAACTTTGTGCATATGCAATGGAAACACATTGTCTATGACTTGACCACTTTTTAGAAGTTGTATTTAGTGATGACTTCTTGTGCACAGAACTGTGTGTTAGTTAATTTGAAAAATAAACGCTTCCACAGACTTATGTCTTAGGTAATGTGCCAATTGAAATGCTGTGTCACCTGGGAATTAAATGTTTTCATTCTGCTGTAGCTTTCAGCCTCGTAGCAGGTTTATAATTCTAGGATATTGATACATTCTTCTAATTTTGTTTCTGTGGGAGTTCAAGTAAACCATTTGTCAACCCAAATATAGGAGATATTGTGTTTATGTGATTGCATCACCCAACAAATAAGTGCTGCACTATCCTATTTTATAGGGCCTACTGTGCACTGAGAAGGTGTTCAAGGGTTTAAAGTTGGGTGAGAGGGAGTATAAAGTGTTTTGAAATAGGAGAAGCATCAAACCCAGGATTTCTGTCTCTGGCCTTGACGTCAATAGTCATAGCTTAAAATAGGGAAATAAGGATTACATTCAATATTTGTGGGTTTGAAAAGAATAAAATGCAGGTTGGAAATATTCAGCCATTCAGCTTATCTTTCTGTATAAACGTAACATCCTTCATCACAGTATGTTTCTTTATTGACATCTGTTAAGGTATTTTCAACCTTTATCCCAAAATGATCAACTTTCCCTCAGGAGTAACCAAAAACATGAGGTCCTATTATTTAATTCACTGATGCAATGTAGGTGTCCCTGGCTAGGTCAGTGTTTATTGCCCTACTAAAGAGCAAATCACATTGCTGCAGGTCTAGAGTCACATCTAGGCCAGGCCAGGTAAGAATAACAGTTTCCTTCCCCAAATCACATTGGTGAACCAGATGAGATTTTCCCAGCAATCGACAATAGTTGAATGGTCATCGTTAGACTGTTAATTTCCAAAGGTCTGCTCAATATTGATCCTTAATTTCCATTCAGTAATGTATCCACTTTGTATAATTTGTGCTTTGATTCTATATTTCAAATTTTCCAGCATCTGGCTTATCTGATATCAGGCATGCAATCAGAAATGCACATCAAGACTTGATGGCAGTCATGATGCATGGACCAAGTGGCAGTTGTCTGAAACATTTTAACTTTCAATAGTTAATGTGTGCTCCCTGTTTCCTTCTGCAAAGCCTTTGACTGGGTTGAAATGTAAACCTTGGGTTTTTGCAATATGTTCAGGTAGAACAGCTGGACAGAAATAAAAGAGTCTCCAAAAATGACACTGATCACTCTCAGTGACCCACATCCCACCCTACTAGTCCACTGATCCTCTGAATGTCACTCAGACCTCACTACCACCTGACATCCTCACCTGCTGACACACACTCATCCACCACATTATCTGCCTACCCACATATTTTCGTCATCTACCCATTTACTTATTCATCTATTTACCCATTATCTATCATTCACCATTACTAATATTCAAACTTGATCTTTAACCTTACCAATGCTATCTCAAGGGAGCAAGCCCTGAATTCTCCATAATTCACTGTGCTGCAGCAAAACTCTCCATAGGACTTTGCACTTTGCACTCCTGTAAAAGTTGGGCTTGCAAAACCAAGTCATAAATGCTAAGCAGTGTCGACTCAGAAGAAAGTTTGTGTACAGCAGTGAAGGCCACTCCCTAGAAAATCTGGGCTATTTGTTTTATTTTTAGTGCCCTGTTAACTTTCCAGATTATTTCTAATTAACCTGTTGAGATGTGTTGTGACACACCTTTGGGGTGAATGGGCCTCCTGGTTCAAAGTTAGGGATGCTACCATGATGACACCAGAGGCCTTATGCCAACTTTCCAATGCTAAAGGATAGATGTAGACTATTCTGCATCATTATCATTCCTTGTTATCTAATTTGTCATACCTTAATTTATGCACTTTTGAATCTCTTCCATTTTGCAATAATTAGAGAGGTTGCACAGTTTCAGTGCACACCAAAGTTATCAGAAAACAGTTTTATTTGGTAATAATCTGTCATTGAAGCACTGAACAGTGACTGTTCCTGTGTCCTTCACAATTAAAAAGAAGTGCCATGATTCTGACATGCAATCAAAACACAAGCTACATGGGCCAGGATTTTGTGGTTAATGATGGCAAACCTGTCAGCATTGCTATTCCATTGCTCTTCCACTGAAACTGACAATAATTTTCTGGGGTTTTACACATGCACAGAATAACATGGAAATCCGGAAGCTGTTATCAGTGACTCCAGTGGGTCATTGTGCAGGCAATCTTAGACTTCAGTCATTGAGAAATTCATAATTTGACAGTAACCTTTTACGATATTACCCTTGTTGCAAAACCCCTTGAAAAACATGAACCTTGTTAAATGAGATGTAACTAGATTATTTTATGGCATTCTAGCTTCATAATTATTGGAAAACACCCTCACTAGGTTTGAGTAGCTTATTTTATATTTATGAAATTTCACATTTTTTCTATTTGAAAAGAAAAATGAGGTGTTGATCTTTTAATTTAGTTTCAATCTTCATAGAATCAGAGAATCTCTACAGTGTGGAGCAAGCCATTCAGCCCATTGAGTCCACACTGACCCTCAGAGCATCCCACCCAGTCCCTGCCCCCACGCTATCCCTGTAACCCCGTGTGTCTGATGGCGAATCCACCTAGCCTGCACATGTCTGGACACTACGGCCACTTAGCATATCCAATCCACCTAACCTGCATATCTTTGGACAGTGGGAGGGAACCAGAGCACCCAGAAAAAACACACGCAGAGACAGGGAGAATGTGCAAACTCCACACAGACAGTCGCCTGAGGGTGGAATTGAGCCTGGGTCCCTGGCTCTGTGAGGCAGCAGTGCTAACCACTAAGTCACCTTGCTGCCTCTTAATCTTAATCCATTTATAATCATGTTTTCCTACCTGAAGATTTAACTTAAATATAAATAATGTTAAATACATTTCAGTTCCTAGTTTGCTGTCTGAGATCACGTTTTAATATAATTATTGCTTTTCTACTTGTCAAGAGCTCCTTTTAACTTGGTGCCATATTCAACTATGGCCAAGAAAGGGGAACCTGTGTCACAAATATCATTGCAAACAGTTTTCTTCAAGATTAGCCAAAGGCATCATTGGCAGTAATAGCAAAATCTAGCTGAAGAGACTTTGTTTCTCTTGCATTTAGATTAAGTTAAACTCTCTTACTCTTTCCCTTGAAATAGTCAACATTCCATACTCAAAGTATTCAACCATTTTCCGCACCTGAAATTGAAGAGTTATTGTAGATAGCTCTGATAACACAGGCCACAGTGTATTTGACTGGGATCCAACCCTGAATCGTCACATTAAATAGTGAACAGGATTGGGAGCCTACTGGATTTCCTTCCCAATCCTGACATTTGTAGCATAGGGATGCGAAGGCAACTTCTAACACCATTACTGATCTGGTTGAACTCAGTACAATGCAGAGTTTGAGCATGGTGGTTAACTGGACTTCAAATATTACTAAATTTATTGAGTGACTTTATTTTATTCATTCATGGGATGAGGGGCATCACTGCCTAGGACAGTATTTATTGCCCATCCCTAATTGCCCAGAGGGCTGTTCAGAGTCAACTACATTGCTGTGGGTCTGGAGTCACATGTAGGCAGGTAAGGATGGCAGTTTCTTCCCTAAAGGGCATTAATGAACCAGATGAGTTTTTCGAACAATCAACAATGGATTCACACTTATCATTAGATCCTTAATTCCAGACATTTATTGAATTCAAATTCCACTATTTGCCATGGCGGGATTCGAACCCAGGTCCCCAGAACATTATCTGGGTCTCTGGTTTAAAAGTCCACCAATAATACCACTAGGCCATTGCCTCCCCTTTCTTTGAGAGGCTCATGCTTTTCAGTTTTTGGATGTGATGTTTGTATTTTATATAAAAATTAAGGTTCTGTGAACTTGGTTAGTTTGAGATCATTCAGAAATTTAGCCTATATTCTAACTCTCACAAAATCCTGTTTACTTACTACTTCTGAGCAGCATTGTCTTCCGGTTCAGCATCACACCAGCTTTATAATTCTTACTAATCTTTCAAGAATCCCTCATAACTTTTAATCTCAACCAGCTCATCAACCCTTAAAGATCTATGATGTCCTCCAATTCTGGTTTTTTGTATATTCCATGATTTGTATTTCTCAGCAACCGTAACTTTAACCATGGAGGTTCCATGCTGAAACTGCCTTTTTCGCTCTGTCTATCTTCCTGCTTTAAGAACCTACTTCCTTGTCCAAAATGATCATGTAATGTTATCTTCTACAGCTCATTTTCAAATTTTGTTTGGCAATTATTCCTCTAAAACAGGTCAGACATTTAAATAAGTTAAACGTGCTATATAAATAAAGTTGTAAATGTTGGTCCAATTTAATTTAGGAACAATTTGACTCTTGGAGTCTGATCTGCCTTTCACTTAGATCATGGTTGATTTGAATCTTATGTTATCTTTAGTATTCTTGTCTTACTAAAATCCTTGCATCTTAATTTTTGAAATTTTCAATTGACCCCAAGCATCAACAGTTTTTTTTTAAAACAGAGGACAACAATTCACATGTTTATAGATGAAGAAATTTGTAGTGGGCATCAGCCTTGAATGGCCTTGCACTTATTCTGGACTTGTACACCAGAGGAAATACGCCCACTCGATCAACGGTATCAACCCTTTGAATTGTCTTTTTCTCCTCAATTCAGCCATCATTTATGCTTCCTTTGCACTTAGATATAGCAGCCTAATTTATATGCAAGTTATTCTCATATTTAAACCACTTTAGCTCCAACCTAATTCTGCTGCATCCACTCTGCACAAAATTAAGAGGTGCTACGCACAGAACTGGATGCAGAATAAAGAAACCGTGTAGAAAAGCAACTTACAAAATACATACTTTCCAAACATTTTGGAGTAGAATTTTACACAATTCCAATAAAAGCAAAGGGAAGGCAAAGAAAGATTACTTTTTCAGTTTCTGCACATTTGTAGGAATGTTTTTTGACCTTGAAATGAACAGGTCAGAGAGATAAATCCCTTTCCTCGTTTTAAACCACTCAACTATGATGCACTGTAGCTTAGCATAAGCCTTTATAAATTGAAAGGATGTGACTTAGTAGTGAATGCTCTGTGACCATATAGAAATGAATAGCCTCATTTAATCTACTCATTATTCCCACAGTATAATTGAAAAATATTAATACTTATTAACATTCATCTGGGCTCAAAAGTGGAAAATAGATATTTAGGGACGGTACTTGATCATCATCAGAACAGGATAAAATTGTATTGGTTCACTGGTTTGGGAATTCTCATTGAAATTAGCAAAAGATTTGTAGCATCATAAATTCATATAGCAATGCGTGAATTTTGATTTAACCAAGCCATACAGTATAAATGGACAATGTGAAGGGGGAAGCCAATAATTTCAGTGAGAAGGAGAATTATATTTATATAGAGGCTTTCCTCATGTATAATGTTACTATATGTCTTGCTGAAATGGCATATTTTACAAGACATGAGGGCAGTACATTCAGGTTTGGCTCCATGTCATAATCACTGTCCTCTGAACTGTAAGGTTTGAGTTGAACTAAGCTGGTCCTTCATTACAGTGTGTTTCATTAGGACTGAAAAGAACATCATTACTTTCCAACATTGTAGGTAATGAGCTGCTGAGTTTAATCAGAGATAAGTATGCCATGTTCTTTTTACTGTTATGGGCTGCCATTGTTACCCCATATGCCAGCTAAATGGTGCAACATGTGAACACTGGTTAAGACTCAACTAAAAATGCTTACTTGTGGGTCAGCTGGTGTAGAAATGGACTGGAAAATCTGAATGAAGCATCCTACCTGCAAGGATAGCATATCTTTCTTGCTCTGCTGTTGGCTTTCCAGCTTTTTGAACTAAGCTTGAAAGTAGTGTAATTTGAGGTTGAAACTGCCCTGCCTCGTAGCTAACAAATTAGGACTACAAGTGAATACAGAGTTTACAAAATTTATCTGCCAGGTTTTACATAGTCAGGCTAACACCAGAGCCCTTTTAAAATGATGGGTGATACCTGGATGCAAAAATGCCACCTGTATTTCTGACAGATACCTTTTTCCAGTTATGGAATGAAAGGAACATATAATTCACAAGGGTGAGACAAACAAACTCAGTAGGCCCATTGCAAACTTATGAATGGAGTAGGTGCAAATGTGCTTTAAATGCAGATAAGGTCTGGATAAGTGTTAATAAAAGTTTTTTTTTTAAACTCCATCCCTTCAAGTATGAAAAATGTCTGAATCAGCCCAATAGGATTCAAATAAATATCGTTTGTTGGTTGCTTTGATTGACAGGCCACCTGGTATAGGTTAACAAAAAAGTCTATTCACATAATTTAAATTGAGTTACTTGTAGGGAAGGTGATGGCCTTGTGTTATTATTGCTGAACTGTTAATCCAAAGACCCAGCAACCCAATCCAATAAAAATCTGGAATTAAGAGCCTAATGATGACCATGAATCCATTGCTGATTGTCAGGTTAAAAAAAAAAATCTGGTTCACTAATGTCCTTTAGGGAAGGAAACTGCTTTCTTTACCTTAACTAAGTGTGACTTCAGAGCCACAGCAATGTGTTGACTCTTAACTCGGATTAGGCAATAAATGCTGACCTAGCCGGCGATGCCCTCAACATGTCAACAAATTTTTAAAAAAACTTGTTGACCTTTTCAGCTGAAGTCATTAGGAATGTTTGCTCCTTCTACCCCCAACACCCTAGGATTGTATGTAATGAGGCCTTTTGAAGTGAATCTGCTGAGTTTGGAAATTTTCTGATTCAAGCTATCCACCTCTGCATCAGAAATCCTTATTATTATATTTCTGTGACTGAAATCTGGTACACCGTTTTCGTTGCAAAATTTTTTAAAACTTTGTTTTAATGCTGCATTGTACCAAATTAAAATTGTTACTCCCCATTTACAGCATTAAACATTTGGAAATGAAATATCCAAAGCGCATTTGAAATATTTGTCGTGCTTCAGTTGCATAACCAAAATCATGCAAATGGTCTGTTTACATTTACAAAACGATTTAATATTTCGGCTACATGTGCCAAAATTGATTTCACTCAAATCCCCACAGTAATGAAGAGCCGTAGGCAGAGGTAGGACTGGTAGTACATCTAAGATATGTTAACTGCAGGATAACACATTTTATTAAATCCAGTTAATTTAAGTTGGCTCACAAGCCAATTGTTGAAGGTTGAACTGCTCATAATTGCATAAACATTTTCAATTAATTTGTGAAAAGACTTCAGTATCTTTAAAGACGTCTGTTGTAATCTCAGGAGGTTTGCAATGCACATTCAGAAAACAGCAGTGCAGCACTTATAATGTCTACATGGACTTTATTGTAAGTGTGGTAAATATTTGGAATCTTGAGGTTAAAATAAATGTTTGTTTCAACTTGTTACATGATTCCAAAAGGGAATGAAGCTTTGAAGTTGGGTCTGTGGATTTTAGTCTCAAATGTCTAATTGGCTAAACTTTCCATGATTCAAGAAATATTCAAAAATGTGAACAGATCAAGGACAAAAGAAAAGTCACAAATGACTTCTGCAATTTAGGAAATAATCATATGTGTGGAATCATGCAACACAGACGAAACTACTTGATCCATTGTATGACTGCCTTTAAAAGAGCTTACAAATTAATCCCACTAACCTTTTTCCCAAAGCCCTTCTCTATTTCTTTTCAAATGTACATATGATTCCTTTCTGTAATTTATTGAGTCTGCTTTCACCCATTTTTTAGGCAATGCATTTTAGATCACTAGATCTGAATGTAAGGATTTCAGAGAATCTGATATCAAATAATTTCTGCTCACCTTTTCTCTGGTGCTTTTGCCAATTACCTTAAATCTGGTTACTGATTCTCTAGCTGGCGAAGTGCTTCCTCCTAATTCAATATATCAAAACCTTTTCGTGACTATATTTTTTAACAAAGCTAAATTTCATCTCGAATCATTTCATCCAGTTGGAACACAACTCATTGAGAGATGGATTGCATGAGCCCAAACTTTACGGCATAAATATAAATAAAGTAGGTGATAGTTGTTCTCTGATCAAAACAAATTAATCTTGGTTGGTATTTTGCCATGAATATTAACAATACCTTCCAGTACCTCACATGAAACTCTCTTCTTCCAGTGTAAGCTTTGGTGAAGAAGTTTCATGAGGCTTTCAAGGTAGTTAAAGCAAATTTGTCTCCTGTTCACATCATGTTCCAGCATGAATCAAGGGATAGAAATCAATAAACAGAAACTTGATTGTTTTGTTGTCCTTTCCTTACACAGATGATGCTGCAACACACTTCCAGGTGCTTCAGTTGAGGACAACTAACAAAGCTAATATGTGACCTTCTGAACTTTGCATTAGTGGGTTATACTTTCCCACTGGTGTACGTGGGTATCTGATGTCTTGTATGGGCTTCACTTGAGAGAGAAGTAGCTAACCAAGGCTCAGTGAATGGAGCAAAAGAACAGAATTGATCCATTTGGTCCCATTTACCTGTTCTGTAAGTAGCTTAGTCACTAAGTGATGGCTTTGTACTTGTACAACTGTATAAAACTGCCCCTCTGTGTTTGCACTTGGCCGTTTGCCTTGGCCTATCATTGGCGGTCACATGTAATACTTTATCAAAGTACGTGCTTAATGATCTGTGAGTACCACTTCAGCATTCTCCACACACCTTGCCTGCAGCTATTATTGAAATGTTTCTTTCAAATGTCAAATTCAAAAGAATTTGGATACATACTGGAGATTTTTTTAACCTTTCACTTTTGGGTCTTTTTGAAAAATGTACTGAACTCAATTTGAATCCTAATTCTCCATTTAAGGCTGTAATGCAGCAACACAGTAGATAATGAGATCAGCTAGCAATAACTTTAAATGTAATACCAGTACTGCAGTGTCCTATTAAATTGTAATAATCACAGATTTAATGTTTGGAGACTACTTGCCTATTCATCGTACAGTTAGTTGGGACCAACAGGCTCCAAATTACCAATGTAACAGCAATTATAATTTCAGATAGCTTATTAACTATCATTAATTCATCACCAAACAAATTCAAACGACAGTGGTGCACAGCAGACAGCAGATGGCAAAGGTGAATACTGGCCCCTTACAACCATTAGCATAGTTCACAGCTAAATTGCTGAAAACAAGCAGATGTGTTGCACATTATTAAAATACGCAAAACACTCCTGTTAAAGAACATCTTTACTCAGTAATCCTGCTGTATTCTTGCATGTTTTCCCAGAGAACAAATCCTTTCCAAGACCAAGCTTGGGAATGATAGATAGTTCTGTCATTTTTGTTGTCATATCTTCTGCTTGGTTCAGGTGCTTGTTTATGCTTTTTGGCCAGGGTTCCCGTTAACATAAAATATGAAGTAATGGACTGGGATCTGGGCATGAACCACAGGTGGGAATAACTGGTAAAAAGCTGGCAGCAGCAATTTAAACTAGTTTGAAAAGCAGGGCAGTACACACAGTTCCATTACTTTTGCAATGCAGTAACATGGTCATTAAGAACGATCAATTTGCCTGTTGTGCCAGGTCCACATAAGTGCCAGCTCTTCTCACCGTTCCCAAGTGGAATGTGTTACCTTCAGGACATTCTTTGAGTCTCCAGAAGCTGTTGCTGGATCAAATCAAGAAAACATATGTTTTGAGTTTCCCACCATCACCCCAATTCCACTTTTTCTCCAACCTGCAGATGAAGATGCTTAAAAAAAATGAACAATTTGATTGTATAAATAAGGTGAAATTGTTTTCAATGGCAAAATGACGAGATCCAACAGATTGAACACAATTAGCAAAAGAACCCAAAGTGAAGTATGGAGATAAATGCTCATATTTCAATGTCTAGAATGGACTATTTGAAAGCATAATTGAAGCAGATTTAATACTAACTTTTGAAAATGAATTGAGTAAATATTTGTATGGGAGAAAAAACAAATAATATGATTGTTTAGAAGGATGGGGGTTGTGAGGTGTGGGCTGAAGACTGGGATTAATTTGCTTGCTTGACCAAAGAGCTGGTATTGACACAGTGGATCAAGTGTATTTCTCTACTGTATGATTTTGAGTTGCCATACCTCTTCAAGTGATATCTCAGTGCAAGCCATCAAATTATTCTGGATTGTAACTATTCAGTTGAATTCATATGATGCTTGATGGTGATGGTGGCTCCTGAGAAATGAATATGAGCCTTGGTATGAGGCTTGGAAATAAAGCGGAATCAATGCTGTAACTGAATAATTGACATTCTTGACTTCTGTTGTGTTTGCAGAATTAGGATTGAAATAACTTCATGAAAGCTGGCATCCTGTGACCTGGGGCAGTATGGTGGCTCAGTGGTTAGCACTGCTGCCTCACAGTGCCAGGGACCGGGTTCGATTCCACCCTCGGATGACTGTCTGTGTGGAGTTTGCACGTTCTCCCCATGTCTGCATGGGTTTCCTCTGGGTGATCCAGTTTCCTCCCACAGTCCAAAGATGTGCAGGCTGGGTGGATTGGCCATGCTAAGTTGCCCCTTGTGTTCAGGGATGTGTGGGTTAAAGGGGGATGGGTCTGGATGGGATGTTCTGAGGGTCAGTGTGGACTTGTTGGGCCAAAGGGCCTGTTTCCAATCTAAAATCTTTTATGACCAAGTCACCCTTTATTTACTTGTGCATAATACATGACACTGACCCAGCTATCTCAGAACTGGCTCCTTGAGTGAACAGGACCCCTGATACTCCTTTTTATATCTGTCAGCCAGGGCTCCCTGATTGGACCAGGTTAACAACCCCAGTCAGGGAGCTCATATTCTATGATATCTACCTGGCTGACCTCATTCCAATCACTACAGGATGACTTGGATTAAATAGAGAAAGCAGAAAGAACAAAATAAATCCAACTGTCTCAGTACATTCATTAAACTTAAGTGAATTTGTGACCTTTATTAAGAGAGGAATAGAATTATCAAATTTGCCAGCATCACTTTTGCTTACTGTAAGTGAGAGATGTAGGAGATACAATGACCTTAGCCTGCACTGGAGATAAAGTATCATAATATGCCATTTAGTTGGATGGATCAACCTGCATCTGGAATGTCATAATGGAGAACTCTAGAAAGATGTGAATGTATCTGGAAGTTTTGTGGACATTTGCAAATGGCTTCTGATTTTCATAAGCCATTAACTCTTTCTCGACAGCACTAGATGACTTGTTTTATTTGCTTTTGGGATGAGTGTCCCAAGGATTTTATTGCCTGCTCATAGCTAGACTTGAGAAGACGGTTGTAAGCTGCTATGTCAGTAACTGAATAGTGTACAAGATAACAGCCTGTAAATTCAATACTAAAATAAAATCATGCTTTCTGTGTTTATGTATCAGCTCTTCAAGCTGTGTTCATCATCTAAATGTCACGTTTGAGGTCATGAACCTGTCCAACAGTGAATTGCAGTGCTGCCTGTCCCATTTAGACAAACCTTTCTCTGTTGTTGTTCTTTTTCTAAAGGACACCATTTAAAAGGGAGAGAAATGAGTGTTCTGGAGCTGTAACAAAATCAAACACAGAATGCTAGTTAGTGCCATGGGCTAGATTTTAAAGGTGAAGAAAATATTGAGTCAGGATGCAAGTCATGAATAAAGTGCAATGGAAAAGGTTGGCTGCAGTAGCAGGTTGATTGGTTTTTAATATGAAATAGTTCACGGGCAGAAAAATGAGGTGAATTCCTGTGAAAGTTTGTGGACATTTTATTTCATGCTGATTTCTGTTCAAGAACAAGACTTAGCTGAGCCAATGTGAAAATATTTTGATAAATAGCCCCCTGGGATACTGCAGCACAGAAATTGTGCATTCCACCCTCAATGCATGGATGTATTTTTCACCCACTCAAATTAGAAATCCATACTGATTAGTTCTGATTGACACATTCCTCCAAGTATTCTTCAAGTTTTGACATTCATCCTGTATTGAGATTCGGTCATTCGCTACATCATGGGGCAGTTCTCACCCCAAACAAGTCCTATTTCCCTTTTTTGGTTATGTTTAAATGATGGCTCTGTTGGACTACTTACATCCTTTTATAATCATCCAGCAACGCTATTGCTTTTTGGCACGACCTCATTGATTTGTCAACCACAATTTTCAATACGGTCTAATTTAAATCTAGACTGTTTTTGTGATAGCAATTACAGCAGCTCTAAGATCACTTTTCTCTCCTTATTCTTATGTATACTCCCCTCCAGTCATCACCCAATTTGTGCAACAGCTTCCCCCTTAATTTGATCTGCCATTTTCCTTTGCATAAATCTTCTTATCTGATGACTTCTCAGATGTTTTATCGAGAATCCATTAAAGCTGTAACCATTGAATTTCCTATGTTTACCATCTCTCACTTCTGCTAGAAATTCTATAAAGGTTGGCCGAATATAATCTCTCTGTCAGAAAGATATACCATCTGGCTTCTGATTAATATGATTTCTTCATTGCATATTGTAAATTCAGGGGAACAGATGTTCTGGTTTGCTTTCGGCAGAAATCTGAGAAAACTTAGCACACAAGCTGAAGATTATGTGGTTGGTAAACTGCCCAGGCTTTTCCATGCAGTAATTTGATGGACATAAAAACGCGGATCACGGACCTGAAATTTTCTACTTTGCATTTGAATTGGGCGAAGTTTCCACATGTAATGTCAACATGGAAAATTGGCCCTTACCTATAATTCAGGCTAGGTGGATTGACTATGTTAAATTTCCCTTAGTGTTCAGGGATGTGTAGATTAGGTGGGTTATAGGGGGATGGGTCTGGGTGGGATGTTCTGAGGCTCGGTGTGGACTTATTGGGCTGAAGGGCCTGTTTCAACATTGTAGGGATTCTATGAAAAAATAGTGCTATCATGATCACTAAAGAAAAAGTGCTCAGAAAGCTAATGCAACTAAATCCTGACAAACTCTCTGGACCTGGTAGCTTGCATCCTATGGTCTTAAAGGAAGTTGCTGCAGCAATAGTCAATGGATAATTTTCCAAAATACACGAGATGCCGGAAAACTCCTAGCAGATTGCAAAACTGCAAATGTAACATCAGTATTCAAGAAACGAAGGAGACAGAAATAGGGAGCTGTATTTCTGTCAGTCTAATATCTGTCTTTGGAAAAATGCTAGAATCTATTATTAGGTAGAAAGTAACAGGATTTTTTTTATAAAATCACATTATAACCAGGCAGAGTCAACACAGTTTTGTGAAAGGAAAGTTGTGTTTGACAAATTTATGAGAGTTCTTTCAGGAACAAAGAGGATGGACAAGGACAAGCCAGTAGATATAGTTGATTTGGATTTCCAAAAGGCATTTGGTAAAATGATACATCAAAGTTAGTTGTGAAAAATCGTAACTCATGGTTTTAGGAGTGATACATCAGAATGGTCAGAGGATTGGCTAACTAACAGAAATACGACAGGGTTCAGTGCTGGCATTCCAACTATTCATGATCTTGTTATAAATTGAATTAAAGGATAGCTGTCTTTGTAGCCAAATTTGCTAATGATCCAAAGATAGGTAGGACAGCTGTTATGAAAATGATGCAAAGATTCTCTGAATAAATATACATCTTGAGTGGGAAATGATTTGGCATGGATCATTATGTGGGAAGTTGGAGGTTTTCCACTTTGCCAGTAAAAGAATAACAGTGCACTATATAACTGAAGAGAGACTGCAGTACAGTGGAGAATGGGTGTTATAGAGTCATAGAGGTCTACAGTACAGAAAAAGGCCTTTGGCCCATTGTACCATGCCAGTCAAAATCAACCACCTAAATTTTCTAATCCCATTTTCCAACATTTGCCTTGTATACCATAGCATCGCAAATGCATGTCTAAATACTCCTTAAGTGCTATGAACGTTTCTGCTTCTACCACCCTTACAGATAGGGAATTCCAGATTCCCAACATCTCTAGGTAAAAAAAAAATCCTCAGATCTCCTCTGAACCTCCTTCCCCTTATTTAAATCTATGTCTCCTAAGCATTGATTGCTCCATCAAGAGGAAAAAGTTTCTTCATTTCCAGTTTATCTATGCCTCTCATAATTTTATACATCTCAATCATGTCCCCTCTCAATCTCCTCTACTCGAAGGAAAATAATCACAGTTTGTCCAATCTGTCTTCATAACTGAAACTCCCTAGCCCAGGTAACATTCTGGTAAATCTCCTCTGCACTCTCTCTCGGGCAGTCACATCCTTCCTACAATGTGGAGCCCAGGACTGCGCACAATACTCTAGCTATGACCTAGCCAACGTTTTACACGGTTTCAGCATAACCTTCCTGCTCTTGAGTTCTTTGCCTAGTTGAACAAAGGCAAGTGTCCCATGTGCCTTTCTAACTTCCTCATCCACCTGTCCCAATATCTTAAGGGACATGAATCAGAAATTTAGCATGAAAGCGCAATAATTCATTGAGAAGGCAAATATAATGTTGGCTTTTGTTGTGAGAAGGATGGAGAATAAAAATAGAGAAGTCTTGGTACGATCCAATAGGGCACTTGTGCACCAGCAGCTGAAGTATTGTGTCCTCTTTTGGTCTCTGTACAGAAGGGATATACTTGCATTCTGGGTAGTTTAAAGAGAGTTCATTTGAGTAATTCCTGAGATGGAGGGAAGGATGAGGTATCATAAAACAAAATGTTGAGCAGGTTGGGCTGATGTTCAATGGAGTGCAGATGAATAAGAGGTGATCTTATTGAAACATGTAAAATTCTGAAAGGACTTGATAGGTTACATGCTGGGAGCATGTTACTTCTCCTAGAAAATACAAAACTTGGAGGCGCAGATAAAAAAAAAAATGTGGTCTTGCATTTGAGATGGCAGTGAAGAGTAATTTGTTCTTTGAAGATCATTAGTCTTTGAAATTCTTTTCCCTGGAGAGCAGTGGAGGCTGTATATTCATACATGGCTGAGTTAGACAGATTTTTGATAAATAAAGGATTATGAGTACATTATGGAAAGTGGAGTTAAGGCCACAACTGGGTCAATCATAATCTTTCTGAATGTCAGAACAGGTTAGATGAACCAAATGGCCAATATCTGTTCATACTACTGGTGATCTAAGCTGAAGGAGTACTAACTAGTTGATAATTGTCTGGATTATCCAAAATCCTTTCTTGAATAAAATTATAACATTTGCCACAATCCCTTCTTCACATTGGGATATACACTAGCATTGTGAAAAGCTAATTTTGTACAAGCTAATCATTTCTCTTCCTTTCCCTCAAATCCCTCAGATGTACACCATTAGGTTATTTTAATTTGTTGACCAGAGGCTTGAGTATTATTCCATATCATTTCTCATTGCACAGACAGATTTTTTTTTCCACTAAAGTGTTAATGGCCTTTAGTTTTTTAAATAATCAATTTTCTTCCAGTTCACAAATTGTGTTTATCCCTGCATCAAGTGAGAAATTAAAATATTTGCTCCTGAGCACAGTCACCCATCTCTGGTTTAATTCACCAAGTGTAGTAATTATAGAGCAGCCAGTTTAACATCAGTGAGAGGTAAGGTTTCAGAAAGAATAATCAGGGAAGAAAAGCTAACAGGTGTTGGGAGAGGTTTGAGTCAATTTGGGAGAGGCAGCAAGGCTTGTAAAACAGTTTATACGCAGTTAATCCATTTGATCATTTTGATGTAGAGGCGAGCAGTTTGAGGGAAATATGATGGATATCATCTCTATGGGTTTTGAGAAAGCAATTGACAAAGTAACATAGAGAGTTATTTATAGAAATTGCCTAGCATCAGCTTGGATATAAAATTAATTGGATTAAGGACAGATAAACAGTGAGTCTTCATTCAATTTGCACCTCTGTAACATCCCACTGTGAACATACATTCCACATTATTCTAATATTCAAGGCTGATATGAAATGATCGTTTGGAGAATAAATGGTATCCAGGGATATACGGAAAAGGCAGGAGACTAACAGTATTAATAGAGCCAGTGCAGGCACAATTGGCCGAATGGTTTCCTTCTGTACCGTAACAGATACTGGTACTTTCATTCAGGGTTTGAAAGATAGAGAATATAGTATATTGAGCAGACTAATGAGTGGAAGCTGCGTCACTTGGATCATATTGGTTTCTAAAAGTACTTAATCCAAGGGATCCAAAAGTATAGTAAAGAATTTGGAGAAGGAAACAGTGTAGAGGCGACAAATTGTTTCAAAAATATATCTCAATTATAGAATTACATTAAATTGTGTTTCAGAGAGCTCCAACTTTTGGACTTCATCTGATTTCTGGCTTCAGGACGTGAATAGATTTGAAAACACTATACCAGAGTTTGTTTTAATCAATGGTATAACTATTTAATGCCTTAATTTCTTTAATATTCTCTTAACTAATCTCCTCGGTTCCACCACAATCAAATTCCAGCTCTGCAATTCAGTGTACATCTCACTCCACATTCCCAAAGACCCTTCAGCCTTGTCGACGTTCAATTCTATTTGTCAGCCACAAGTCACCGATGGAATTGTGCCACTGGACCAGACCTTTGTGGACTCATCACGACCATAAGCATTTGAGCATATAAGTTAGGCTAACACTTTAGTGCAGTATATTTATAACGTCTGTCTTTGGAAAGCCTAGTAGAACAAGCCTAATAGCAGCTTTATTTTCTAATTATCTCCTTTTTTTTGAGTCTCCCAGTCAACTGTAAAACATTTCTCGACATTGCGTTCAATTAAAGTCCTTGTCAAATTTATAGTTGAAATGTGTTGTTGCCCAGACCACTTGGGGCCAAAATGGAGTATTAGCTGTTCATTTTTGTCCCACATAATGAATGTGAAAAGATATAAATTAGGGACAGACAGACACTTCAATCCTTTTATACAAACTTTGCAAAGTGGATCTTTCAATGTTTGTAATTTGGACAGCCTCCATAATTATTTCAAACTTTTTCCAAGGTAGCCAAGTGTCTGCCAAACTTCAATTGCTTTCCAATCTTCTCATCCTTTTTGGAAAGAAACAATCATTGGAGTAAAGTTCTTGGGTGTTTTCTGCAAGCTGGTTTGCACCTTATTATTGTGTTCTTGGCTTAGTAATACCTTGCAGTCCCATACTGGCAAATATGGGAAACATTGGTGAGAGAGAAAACAGAACTTCACATTGGCGGAGCATCAAATAGATTTTGTTTTTGTACTTACATAAGTTGTATAATTCCCTATTTATTTTGGTGTTGACCTCATTTCATTAGCTCAAACATCTCTGGGAATTTAAGGTCAATATTTCACTGAATCAAGCACAAGTGGGAACATCAATGCAGTGCAGGATAGCACTAGTGGTGACTTGTCATTTACGAATTGCACAATATGACCTGAAAGCCCCATGACTACAATTGCAATTTAGCCAAGTAAGCTGTAAGCATGTAACTCACCACTCTGTGACATTCCAGCACCGTAAGTCACAGCATCAAATAGCATGTATCAGTGTCCTGCTTCATCACAATGCTTTTTAACAAACAGTCTGAAAAATTGATGAACCAAGATATGCAATTAGCATGTCCTTACTTTGTGATATTCTGAGTTGCATTGTAGCAGGCTTCATTGTTATTTGAAACAAGAATTCATTTTGAGATTATTCTTTGAGCCTGAGCAGTAAATTTCCACACGTGGTGCAAGCCATGTGCTTTCTATGAATGGTCAGACATTGGAACAGAGCAAATAACAGGGAAAAAGAGTAGCATACAAGAGGTAAGGCATTGAAATGGTTCAGCCAAAATAAATTAGTTCAGGAAGAAGATACAATCAGGAGAAAAAGATAATCAGGAATTTTGGAGAGGAACTGGTATTAAGGTGGTTGGAAGGGAGAGGCACACAAATATTATGTCATATTCTTCATTTGAGATATAAAGAAAGGCTGGGACATTTTTCACTGGAGCATAGGTTGAGAGGTGACCTTATAGAGGTTTATAAAATCACGGGGGGTATAGATAGGGTTAGTGGTAGATGTCTTTACCCTAAGATGGGGGATTTCAAGACAAGGGGTGTAGTTTTAAGGTGAGAGGAGAGAGATTTAAAAAAGACTTGAGGGGCAAGGTTTTTTTACAGAGTGTAGTTCACGTGTGAAATAAACTTCTACACTTAGATAAGTACATGAATAGGAAATGTTTGGAGGGATATGGTCGAGGAGCAGGCAGGCGGGACTAGATTAAGTTTGGGGTTATGTTTGGCGTGGATTGGTTGGACCGAAAGGTCTGTTTCCTTACCGAATGACTCCATGACTCTGACTTTGATATTCATAGAAGTAAACAGTATGATGCCATCCTATTTTCTGTTACCCTCCCTCAGAATTTTTGAATATTTTTATGAAGCATATTTTTAATAAATAGTGTATCATGCATTTTAAAATAATAAGCATTTATTTTTGGAAACAGTTGGCTATATTTACCTGCAATACCTCAGGAAAGGAAGGTAATTGATTTGACTGATTTCTTACACACCTGGAAAGCAATTAAGATGACATGTCTCATGGTTTGTCTCCTTCTGTTAGTCAGAACAACAGTTTGCTAGTGTCACACGGGCAGCAGGAATGTTCAGTGTGTCCAGACAGAGTCAGCAATTAAGTCTCCACAATCTGATGCTTTCTACATGAGAGGTCAGAGATGCCGGTTCTAACCTTGGACAACCTCACAAGAAAGCCACAAGAGATGGAAAATGGTCAGTTGAGGCTGCACTACATTAAAATGTCACCTTGCCTGCTAGACTTTGCTGAAATCTCTAAGCAGCAGGTCTCATCTAGCCTCAAGGGAATCTGCACATGTGGGTGCACCAGAAAACCAGAGGCCTAATTAATCAAAATCACGTCATAGTACACAAGGTACCACCCTTTTTAAATCGTGACACAACTGTAATGTACCGGTTGCGCCTCCCAATAAAATTGCCGAGTTGAAATTTAATTTACTGTTCTTTTCTCATCCTGCCATTTTTAACTGCATCCTGTCCATTGAGAAGTGATGTATATGAAATGTGTAAATATGTGTATGATCACTGTCCAGCTTTGTTACTGCAACACTTCAGCAAGTCATTCCATCATCTATTGTAGCACATGCTCATCTTTGTCAAAAAGACGGAGGAGATTCACACCACACATTATTTCAGAACAGTGTAAAAACCCTGAGAGGCAGGATTGTCAACTGTGCCGCCCCTCCCAACTCCAGCCATCAGCGGGCTAACATATCCATTCTTGTGTTGCACTGCCTTCTTACGCTAATTGGAAAGCATAAATATTAATGCTCCTTCATGCTCCATTCCCTCTCATCTTTTCTCGCTTCAGCTCTAGATGAGAGCTATGTTCTCCAGATGGATGACTAGCCTTAAGGGCTGTAGAGGCAGAAATACTCATAACATTTAAGAACTATTTAAGAAACACTTTTGATGCCAAGTCATACAAGGTTATGGGCTAAAATGGGATCAGAATAGTTTGGTGGTAGTTTTTGACTGGCACAGACTCAATGGGCTGAAGGACGTTTTTCTGTTTTGTAAACCTCTATGGTCATAGAGCGGTGTTGGAGGTGGATGGTGTAGTCAAGGTAAGAGAAAGGGATGATGGAGGAATAGGTTTTTAGGGGCAGTTGGAATGGAGGAATGCTGAGGGGTTTTTTTTGAGAAGAGTGAAGAATGCATATCTCGAGGAAAGAGAAACATCACCTGAAGAGCATAGACTATTGAGAGTTTTGGTTTACATGGGAAGTAGAAGGAAAAGATGTTTGATCAGCGGTTTATATGCCGAGGGAGCAGAAGGTTTGATCTCATGATGAGTTGAACTTGGAAAGAGCAGAGAGGAGATAGGAGAGAACTAAGTGAAACCTAGATTTGGACTGTGAGATTGGGGCAGGGTGTGGAGGGGACAACATTTTAGGGAAAGTTTAATCAGGCTGAAATAACTGCATGGTGGCCATGTCCTGTCACCAAGTCACCCTTTATTTAATTGTGGCCAGCCAGCTCGGAGTCAGTACTCAACCAAAAAGACTCTAATCTCCCAGTTATATTGGTCAGACAGGGCTTTCCTGATTGGCCCAGGTTAACAACCCCAATCAAGAACCTCATCGATGAGGTCCACTTGGTTCCAATCACTACACACACACACAAATGGAAGGAAAAGGACAAGGCAAAAATAACTTATCTAATGCAAGTTTGTGTGAAAAAAAAGAGGTAACACAGTGTGGAGCTGGAGGAACTCAGCAGGCCAGGCAGCATCAGAGGAGCAGAAAAGTTGATGTTTTGGTTCGGGACCCTTCTTCAGAACTGAGGACGGGGGGAAGGGAGCTCAGAAATAAATGGAGAGAGGAGGGGTGGGGCTGGGGAAGGTAAGTGAGATGGTGATAGGTGAGTGCAGGAGGGGAGTGCTGGGGATTGGTCAGTGAGGTGGGAGAGGCAGATAGGTGGGAGAAAAGATGGACAGGTTGCGTCAGGTCAAGGAGGCGGGGATGAGAGAGAGGGTTGGTCATTGGATGAGGCCGGGGTTGGGGAGATTTTGAAACTGGTAAAATACACATTTAGGCCACTCTAGCATCTACAGTTCTTACTATTGCTTTGTGTGACAACCAAGTTCTTTTTGGAAGTCTGGGGGGAAAGGCTTTACAATGAAGAATGGAAATTGTAGGTTAACTTTGCAGTCCAGGAATATTCACTAATAGTGAGCAGGTTTAGCAGATATAAGCAGGATTAAACAGGGTTTTCTGAGTCCAACCAGGTTTAGTACTGGATGGTTGAACTAGTTGTCCAATATATCCTCTCAATTCTGTATCACTTTTGTTTAATGCAGCGAACAAAGGGGCACATACCAGAAGAAAAAGCTAGCTAAGTTTATTGGAGCTGAGAACATTGGTGAAGGTGTGGTTGAGCAAATCTAGAGTTGAATAAAGGGCTAATTGCTAGACAGTTGGAATTTTGAAATCACAGATGCAAGAGAGCTGAGGACAATGTTTCTTTTATTTGTAGGAGTAGTTACAAAAGGAGGGACATGGAAGGGGGTTGTGGGTGGCGGTCAGACAAGGAAATGATCAGAAATTCTCATTCTGCGATTGAAATGGGATGACCAAGGCCATATGAGATGACTGTGACAAGGAGATATCCCGGAATGGGTTGAAGAGTTTACATGGAGGGAAAGATTTACAGAAGAGAAGAGAGCAGTGAGCACATGGGGCAGGACCAAGAATATGATGAGGTGAGATGGAGGTTGAAATCACTAAGTAAAGCTGCTCAGTGCATAGGCTGCAGGAGAAAAGAAAGCAGTGAAGATATCTTAGTGAAAGACACTGTACATTTGAGAGTGGTGACAATAATGGTTTTTGAGATTAAGCTGAAAAAGGTGAAAAATGTGAGAATGTCTGGCAAATTCTCTTCAACAATCAGTTTCCGTAACATTTACAGAAATCCATTCTGATGTATGCTTGCACATTCTGAATATTTCCTTTATATTCAGATATTGGAACAAAATAATAAATCTTTACCTTTAAATGTTCTACATTAATGGCCTTTCTCTGAGGAAGCAAGAAACCATAAACAAATCCATGAAGGTGAGGATGTCAGATCACAGGCAATGATTTGATATTTAAGTTCCATGTGGCATGTTGGTCTTTCTACAGTCTGAGTTGTCGCCTGACACTGTTAGCAGATGCTGCTCTTTTCAGTTTAGTGAGCTGTGAAAATGTAATTACTGCTGCTGAGCAGTAAATAAAGCGAATTGTTTCAGCTGCACGTTATAGTTCCTCAGTGCCTTGCTAAAAGGTCACACTCTGTATTCTGCAATCTCATCCCCAGTACAATACTGGAAAAGTATTTATTATTGGAAAGGAGAATTCTTTTATTGATCAGGCTAACAATTTCATCAAAATTGATTTTTTTTTCTTTCTGTTCTGCTACACACTTATCTACTTTGGAATTTTTTTTTCTGAATATGAACCATTTGGACATATTCTTGGACATAACTGTCAGCTATTGTGTAAAAAGGGCAAAAAAGAGACTTGCATCTTGTCAAGATACTTCGAATTTCTCTAAAGCCAATTACGTACTTTTGAAATGTAGTCATTGTTATATGGTTGAAAACACAGCGGCCAACTTCAAACAACAAGCTTTCAAAAATAACAAGGAGACAGGGCAGTTTTCCACATTGGTTGAAGCAGAATGTTGATCTGGACACCACAAAACAATCTCCTACCTTCCTTGGAAGAGTGATGTATTACACTTTGTGTCCAGCTGAAAGGACAATTCGAAACTTGGTTTGAGATATTGTCCAAAAGGCATCATCTTTGAATATACAACACTCTCACAAGCTGAATTTTATTTTAAGGTTTGCCTTCTTGTCTAGATATCCTGTGTCAATCAGAGTTCATCAGATTATTACCAAGGTTTCTCACTGCTCTATCCCCTACATCCCTATTTGACCAATTTACCCCAAACTACTCATGAAGGTCAGCCACGCGTAAATTGACTCACAGTCAACAAGATTGAAGAGGTAAATATGTAGCTCAAAGATTGATTTGGGAGAAACAGATTCTAATTGTCATGGTGCTGAGGAAAGAGGGAGCTTTTCAATGGGACAAGCTTCATCTGAATCATGCTGGGACCAGAGTTCTGGTGAATTGCATAACTAAGGCTCTTGATAGAACTTTAAACTAAATAGTGGTGGGTAAGTTCAGTTGTATGGAAAATTATGAAAAACGTTAAAAGTGGGAGAGGGCTCAGCAAAGGTTATTA
This sequence comes from Rhincodon typus, assembly GCF_021869965.1. Lineage (NCBI taxonomy): Eukaryota > Metazoa > Chordata > Chondrichthyes > Orectolobiformes > Rhincodontidae > Rhincodon > Rhincodon typus. The sequence goes on along the minus strand of NC_063363.1, from coordinate 25,135,848 downwards.
AAGTTTCCAGAACAGGTAAAAGAACAGAGAGTATAGAAAGGATCAGAATCTAACTTCAGGATCAGCAGATAAGGGGACAATTATGAGAAGGTGCACACTCAACACAGGACTGAGGGTGTTGTACTTAAATGCATGTAGTATATGAAACAAGGTAAATGAGTTTGTAGCACAGATTGAAATTGGTGGGTATGATGTTGTGGGTATCACAGAGATGTGGCTGCAAAGGGATCAGGGCTGGGAATTAATTAGCCAAGGATACATTTCCTATCAAAAGGATAAGCAGACATTCAAACAGAGTGGGATTGCCTTCTTAGTAAGAAATGAAATGAAATATATCAAAAGAAGTGATACAGAGTAGAAAACATAGAATCAAAGTAGGTAGAATTGAGGAACCGCAAAGGAGAAAAGGCAAACCTCCTGATGGAAGTTTGGTACAGGCCTCCTAGCAGTGATCAGGAGGTGGGGAAGAAGCTAAATCAGGAGACAAAAAAGGCATGTAAGAAAGACACTATTACACTAATCATGGCGGACTTCAATATGCAGGTGGACTGGGAAAATCAGGTTGGTAACAGACTCCAAGCAAGGAATTCGTGGAATGTCTGAGATTTTTTTTGGAGCAGCTTGTGACGGAGCCCACTAGGGAACAGGGGAGCTAGGGAATTGGTTTGAAGGTAGGAGACAGGGGGTGGTGGTGGAGGGTTGTTTTTTGAATTGGAGACCTGTGATTAGTGGTGTGCCGCAAGGGTCGCTGCTTTTCATCATTTATATAAATGATTTGGATGTGAATACAGGAGATATGGTTAGTAAGTTTACAGATGAAACCAAAATTGATGGTACAGTGGAAAGTGAAGAAGGTTATCTTAGAGTACAATGGGACCTTGATCAGATGGGCTGAGGAGTGGCAGATGGAGTTTGATTGAGATAAATGTGAAGTGTTGCATTTTGGTAAGACAAATCAGGACAGGACTTACACAGTCAAAGGTATGGTCTTGGTGAGTGTTGCTCATGAAGAGACCAAGGGATGCTGGTCCATAATTCCTTGAAAGTGGAGCCAAAGGTAGACAGGGTGGAGAAGGAGGCATTTGGCATGCTTTCCTTCATTGGTCAGTGCATTGAGTATAGGAGTTGGGATGTCATGTTGCAGCTATACAGGACATGGTTAGGTCACTTGTGGAATACTGTATTCATTTCTGGCCTCTCTGGTATAGGAAATGTGTTAAACTTGAAAGTGTTCAGAAAAGATTAATAATGAATTTTCCAGGATTGGGGGATTTGAGCGAAAGGTAGAGGCTGAATAGGCTGGGGCTTTTCTTCCTTGGAGCATCAGAGGCTGAGGGGTGACCTTATAGCAGTTTATAAAGTCACGAGAGGCATGGATAGGGTGAATTGCAAAGATCTTTTACCAACGGTAGGGGAGTCCAAAACTAGAAGGCACAGGTTTAAGGTAAGAGGGGAAAGATTTAAAAGGGACCCGAGGGGAAACTTTTCCATGCAGAGGGTGGTGCGTGTATGGAACAAGCTGCCAGAGGAAGTGGTGGACGCTGGTACAATTACAACATTTAAAAGTCATCTGGATGGATTTATGAATAGGAAGGGCTTAGAGGGATATGGGGCAAATGCTGGCAAATGGGATCGGATTGATTTAGGATGTCTGGTCTGCATGGATGAGTTAGACCGAAGGGTTTGTTTCTATACTGTACATCTCTGTAACTGTATGACGAGGTAATTCTGGATTTGGGATTGGATAATAAGGCAGACTTGATTTGGGAGCTTATGGAGAAGTGACCATAATATGATAGAATTCAGCCCACAGGTTGAGGGGGAGAAGCTGGAATCAGATGTAACGTTACAATTGAATAAAGGTAACTACAAAGACATGAGGTATGAGCTGGCCGGAATTGATTGGAAGGGTGGTCTGGCAGGAAAGACAATGGAGCAGCAATGGCAGGAACTTCTAGTGGTAATTCTGGAGGCACAGCAGAAATTCATCCCAAGGAAGAAAAAGCACACTCAGGGGAAGGTGAGTCAACCGTGGCTAACAGGGGAAGTCAGGGACAGCTGAAAAGCAAAAGCAAAAGAACAAAACATAGTGAAGATCAGTGGGAAGCTAGAGGATTGGGAAGCCTTTAAAAACCAGATCTGGGTAACTAAAAAGCAATAAGACGGGAGAAGATTAAAGATGAGAGAAAGCTGGCTAGTAATAGAAAAGAAGATTGCAAGAGGTTCTAAAAAAAATTAAAAGGTAAGTGAGAGGCACGAGTAGACATTGGCACTGGAAAATAAGGCTGGAGAAGTAGTAATGGGGGGCAAAAAAATGGCATAGGAGCTAATAGTTACTTTGCATCAGTTTTCACAGTGGAAAACACCAGCAGCATACCCAAACTTCAAGAGAGTCAGGAGACAGAAGTGAGTGTAGTGGCCATTGCTGAGGAAAAGGTGCTGGGGAAGCTGAAAGATTTGAAAGTGGAATTATCACCTGAGCCAGATGGGCTACACTCCGGAGTTCTGAAAAAGATAGCTGAGGGCATTATAGAGGCATTGTGGTGATCTTTCAAAAATCACTGGAGTCAGGGTGGGTCCCAGAGGACTGAAAAATCGCTCATGTAACACCTACGTTTGAGGAGGGAAGGAGACACAAATGAACTTGGGAGCGCTCGTTCAGGGTTCTCTTAATGTTAATATGCAGGTTCAGTCGCCAGTTAGGGAGGCAAATGCAATGTTAGCATTCATTTCAAGAGGGCGAGAATGTAAGAGCAGAAATGTGCTGCTGAGGTTTAATAAGGTCTGTTCAGACTGCATTTGGAATATTGTGAGCAGTGTATGGCCTACTTGTGGCTCCAAACCCACAGCAATGGGGTTAACTCTTAATTGCCCTCTTGGTAATTAGGGATGGGCAATAAATGCTAGCCCGGCCAGGGATGCCCACATCCCATGAATGAATTTTTAACAATTCACTGCTCATTAATGAGAATCCTGTTCTCAAACTTCAGGACCTGTTTGGAAAATTGCGAATTTTTGATCTTGACATCAAAATGCACCTCACTGTACAACCCACGTGACTTTCTCCAAATTTCCAGTCATCGCATTTTTGTTTAGGGCTGGGAAGATTTGCTCTTCGTTTGAAGAATCATGAATAGTGCTAAGCATTGCAATCCAGTGAAATAGTCATTGATGAAGCCAGTTAAACATAATTTACTTCAAAACATTACACAAAGGAACTGGATGTCTAAGGAAATAAAGAAAAGAATCAGATTGAAAAAAAAACACATACAAAAAAGTAAAGAGTAGTGGGAAACTAGTAGACTGGGAAATCTTTAAAGGCCAACAGAAAGCCACAAAAAAAGTTATAAAGAAAAGTAAGATAGATTATGAGAGTAAACGAGCTCAGAATATATAAACAGGCAGCAAAAGTTTCCGTAAATATGTAAATCGTAAAAGAGTGGCGAAGGTAAACATTGGTCCTTTAGAGAATGAGAAGGCCAATTTAATAACTGGGAATGAGGAAATAGCCGGGACATTAAACAGTTATTTTGTGTCGGTCTTCACAGTGGAAGACACAAATAACATGCTGAAAACAAATGGCAAGAAGGTTATAGCAGGTGAGGACCTAGAAACTATCATTATCACTAAGGAGGCAGTGCTGGGCATGCTAATGGGGCTAAAGGTAGACAAGTCTCCTGGCCCTGATGAAATGCATGCCAGGGTACTAAAAGAGGTGATGGGGAAAATAGCAAATGCACTAGTAATTATTTACCAAAATTCACTGGACTCTGGGGTGGTTCCCGCAGATTGGAAAACAGCCAGTGTGACGCCACTGTTTAAAAAAGGAAGTAGACAAAAAGCAGGTAACTATAGGCCAGTTAGCTTAACTTCGTCGTGGGGAAAATGCTTGAATCTATCATTAAGGAAGAAATAGCAAGACGTCTGGATATAAATTGTCCCATTGGGAATACCCAGCATGGGTTCATAAAGGTCAGTCATGTTTAACTAATCTGGTGGAATTCTTTGAGGACATTACTTGCATGGTGGACAATGGGGAACCTGTGGGTGTGGTGTATCTGGATTTCCAGAAGGCATTTGACAAGGTGCAACACCAAAGGCTGCTACATAAGATAAAATTGCACGGTATTACAGGTAATGTATTGGCATGGATAGAGGATTGGTTGACCAGTAGAAAGCAAAGAGTAGGGGTAAATGGGTGTTTTTCTGGTTGGCAGTCAGTGGCTAGTGGTGTGCCTCAGGGATCAGTGTTGGGACCGCAATTGTTTACAATTTACATAGATGATTTGGAGTTGAGGACTAAGTGTGGTGTGTCAAAATTTGCAGATGACACTAAGGTGAGTGGTAGAGCAAAGTGCGCAGAAGACACTGAAAGTCTGCAAAGAGATATCGATAGTCTAAGTGAGTGGGCAAAGGTCTGGCAGATGGAGTACAATGTTGATAAGTGTGAGGTCATCCATTTTGGTAGGAATAACAGCAAAATGGACTATGTTTTAAATGGTAAAAAATTGCAGCACGCTGCTATGCAGAGGGACTTAGGTGTCCTTGTGCACGAATCGCTGAAGGTGGGATTGCCGGTGCAGCAGGTAATTAAAAACGCAAATGGAATTTTGTCTGCCATTGCTAGAGGGATGGAGTTTAAAAACAGGGAGGCTATGCTGCAGCTGTATAGGGTCCTGGTGAGGCCACACCTGGAGTATTGTGTGCAGTTTTGGTCTCCTTACTTGAGAACAGATATACTAGCACTGGAGGGGGTGCAGAGGAGATTCACTCAGTTGATTCCAGAGTTGAGAGGGTTGGATTATGAGGACAGACTGAGTAGACTGGGATTATACTCATTGGAATTCAGAAGAATGAGGGGAGATCTTATGGAAACATATAAAATTATGAAGGGAATAGATAAGGTGGAGGCAGGGAGGTTGTTTCTGCTCGCAGGTGAAACTAGGACTAGAGGGCATTGCCTCAAAATAAAGGGAAGCAGATGTAGGATTGAAGACAGGACAAACTTCTTCACCCAAAGGGTTGTGAATCTGTGGAATTCCCTGCCCAGTGAAGCAGTTGAAGCTACCTCGCTGAATGTTTTTAAGGCAAGGCTAGATAAATTTTTGAACAGTAAAGGAATTAGGGGTTATGGTGAGTGGGTGGGTAAGTGGAGCTGAGTCTCAAAAAGATCAGCCATGATCTTATTAAATGGTGGGGCAGGCTCAGGGGGCCAGATGGCCTACTCCTGCTCCTAGTTCTTATGTTCTTATGTTCTTAACTGCCTCAGTCATGTCCTGGAATTCATCTTTTTTGACTTACTGCAGCTATGACTGGAGAGTTCTTCCTTGATTCATGTTTAATTGAGTTTTGCTAGGGCTTAATAATGCCACAGTTGGTCAATTGTCGCCTTGATATCAAAGGCTGTCAATTCTCTTCTGTCCCCCTGTCACCAAGAGCTACTGCCTCAGGGGAAGCAATGATGCTGGAGATAACACATGCCCTGAGATCGTTGACGGCGCTATTCAATGGTGGTAAGTATTTTGTGGGTAATCAGCAACAAACCTGACAATGAAGAAATTCCTCCACCATCTCCCTGCCCCCATTACCACCACAAACCCAGCTGCCTGCAAGCCACCCACCCTAACTCTCCTGCTCTTCATTAGAATAGTACTGTGGCATATTTTACATACCACAAGAGGGTAGATGAGTTGTTGTTTTCTAATCTGAAAGACAGCTTCTTCAACAGCACTCCCTCAGTGAATTATTAGTCTACGTTATATGCCAAGGTCTCTAGAGCAGGGTTTGATCTCTCAAATTTCAGCCTCTGAGATAAATAGAGGAAAACAAAAGATATATTTGTGAACTCTTCAAAGTACGGACAGTGTCAGTGCTTGACGAGTGTTTGAAAGAACCATTTCACAATTTGCGGAATTGATATGGATGCGGGGTTAATTATAAAAACATATCATTACCCTCTGCATTATTCATTGTTATCCTATTTACTTAGAAATGATGTTTTTCTCTTGAAGATATTTTAGTCTGGTAAACTGATATGTAAAATGATCAACCACTTCAAACTACAAATGTAAAACCAAATTAACTCAAATTAGCATTTGAAAGAAATAAAACGCTTGGTCTTCAAATCCCAGTCATAACATATATTGACTCTCGTCAGCAAATTCCAACACTTAGCCTTTTGCAATTATTTCATCCTGGTTTTAAATACATAGTGATCTAACTTCCAAAATACATATGTTTTCAATGAACTGACAAGATCATTGCACTCTTGTTTTTTTTTGAAAAAAATGCTATGAATGCCTTCCAATATCAGTGTCTGGGAGGTTGATCATTATTGCTTATTTATTGTGCACTACTGGATTTGTTTTTTAGTTGTATTTCAAACCATTGCCGGGTTTATGTGCCTTGTACTTGCAGGTGAGGGATGTCCTCTCAATGCTAAGCATTAGGAATAACAAATAAAATGACGTTTCACCCAACTTTACGATGCTCCTGGTAAAGGTATTCTACGAATCTATTATTCAACTTTGATATAAAGATAATCAGTCAGTTGCATTCCTAAACAAAAATTCCTTGTAGATTTATTTCAGCAAGTTTTATATTCTGGACAACATATTGTTGGCACATGAACAAACTGAACAAAATTTCAAGAGTCAGCAATGCTATAAAATTTGTCTTGCACCTAATGGGTGTCAGTGTTGACATCAGTTAGGGAACCATTGAAAGGCTGTGATCAGCAACAGTATATGACTTTCACTGACCCGATATATGTTTTTAGTTGGGTTGTAGCATCTGACAAATCTTCAAAACAATGAGATTAGTGGTAGCACTGAGACAAATGCCACACAAGAGTAAAGGAAACTAGTGTAAAGTAAAATATTTACAAGTGAGTTTTAATGCTGAAAAATGGTTCTGTCACTTTCATGCTCTCAAAAGTATGATGTTAATGTCCAGGGAATAGACAATAACGTTGTGGCTGTGATGCAGAGCCAGATGCTCTCATACTGCCTGCTGCAATGGTCAGCAGTGGTGAGTTTCATTGATAAAAAGCTTCTCCTTCCCCACAATCACATGTATCCCTCTGAATGTGTTAGCACTTTATAATTATGCAGGAACCAGCAAAAAGCAAGACAGCAGAAATGGTGAGGTAACAAGGTGTGGAGCTGGATGAACACAGCAGCATCAGAGGAGCAGGAAAGCTGACGTTTCGGGCCTAGACCCTTCTTCTGAAATGGTGACCACTTCATGTGACCACTATTTGAACATTGATGCCATCATGACAGCGAAGTCTCAGTGCTACTGCATATGTTACAATGCACCCAGGATACCATGATCTTCTCCCTTTTACCCTTCCATGACCTGACCCTACTTCACAACCCCACCCTCTCACCACTGGATCTCTCTTCCTGGCCTCATTCCTCTAATCAAGCTGTGATCAGCCTGTTTCCCTGCTTTGTGCCACAGAGTTTAACAACGAAACATGTTAACCTCAAATGCGACTACACAAAGCCGATTAATGAACCACGGAAGATTTTTGTGCGCTACAGACTTGACCTTGCTTTGCCTTGAAAGTAGGGAGAACTTTTTAAAAGTCTTACTTTCATGATTATTCATGACATGTGGATTTATTACATACAGGAACCTGCCACAGGCTGGCATGAGGCTCAGTTCGCCAAGATCATTCCATTTTCTTTGCATCTCCAGCTACCATCCTGAAATTGAAATTTTGCAACCAGTTTTGCCTAATTTAGTCACCATGTCTGTCACAGTTCCAACTTGTAGACTCCCTAACCTATTACTTATAGTCTTTATTCCAAATTCCATTCCCTAGCTTCCAATTTCATCCCTCTCCTCGGCAACAGTTTGAGTTGAAATCCATCTGTTTGCAAACTTCATGTCAAATTTGTCCCCAAAATGAGCTTCTGATCGTGGATTTTCATCATCAGTGAGGCTATGTCTTTCCACCTACATAACATTTCTTGACTTCATCCCTGTCTCAGTTTATCTGTGGCTGATGTCCTCATTCATGTCCTTCATCACCTCTTGACCTAATTCTTTCAATGTACTCCTGGCTGGTCTACCATATTCTACCCTCAGTAAAGGTGACGTCAAGCATAAGTTTGCTTCCCCTTTGTTATTTTGCAGCAAGTTCTGTTCAGCTATCGTTCCTGTTTGCTGCCCAATTTTGACTTCTGGTCGGGCAATTACTTGATTTGAAAATTTTTATCCTTTTTTCACAATCCACCATAATCTCGCACCTGCCTTGTTTCTATGATAGTTCTCCAGACTCAGTCTTTTAATGGACATTTTCTAATCAGCGTGTTCAGAGATTTTTTTTACACAATTCGGGAGCGGTTGGGACTTGAGCCTGGCCTCTCGCATTCATCATCAATTTTAATTGCGCCACAAGGTGGCCACACCTTCAGTTGCCAAAGTCCTGAGTTGTGAAATTTCCACTCTCCACCTCTCTGATTGTCAACCGTGTGCTCTGGTGTTGAAAGGGTTAATGTGACTATGCTTAAGATTGTTGACATTAGCAAAGGAAGTGATGTAAGATCACCTGACTACTGGCAATCGTTCTCTCTCGAAGACGTGTATGAAGTGCTGCCCTGTACATAGATTTGCTATGTTGAATAAAAGTGAATTTTTGCTTATCCACAAGCTTCTTGCAATCATGATCAAACTCACTTCTGGACACAACACTGGACAACAGACCATTTCTGAAGAAGGGCCCCGACCCGAAACGTGAAGTTTCCTGCTCCTCTGATGCTGCCTGGCCTGCTGTGTTCCTCCAGCTCCACACTGTATTATCTCTGACTCCAGCTTCTGCAGTTCTTGCTATCTCTCTGAACAACAGACCATCCTCCTTTAGGCATTCCTTAAACTGACCTTTTGGATCAAGCTTTTGGTCAGATGACTGAATATTTCCTTGCATTTTTACATTGATATTTTGTTTCATAATTTTCCTGTTGAAGTACCTTGGGACACTTCATTACATTAAAGATGCTACTTGAACTTAATTTGTTGTCAAGTTGCATTTGTATGTTAAGATATTAAATGCAAGCCTTTCCCACATGCAAAATAGTTGGATAAATCAGATTCAAAAATGATATAGTATCTTCCTTTAAAAGACTCTCAAGCATTCTCCCTCCACAAAACTGTTCATATCCTTGTGTAGTAATCTAAAATATTGTTGTGATTTTCTTGATAATCAACTCTAAATATCAACCTTGAAAAGATTTAATTTATATAATGCCTCATCACATCTACGAAAATCCTCCTGGCGCACTTTACACACAATTAGTTCCTTTGTGGATTGTCATGATTGCCACTGATGTAGCAGTCTTTCATGCCTAATAAATTCTAAAAATCATGAGGTGAAAGAATGATTGGTTAATCTGATTTACTGCTGATTGAAGCACTAACATTGGCATGGACCCATATAATTCTCGCGAAGTAGTGCCGTATCATATTATGGTATCCAATGTTCACCTGAACAGACTATGGAGACCAGACATTTATTTCCATTAAATGACACTGTAAATGACAATATTCCCTCAATGTGTACACAAATGGAGGTTTAAGCTAAGCGTTTTTGACCGAGGAAACAGCACAATCAACTGAATCAAGGAAATAAAAACTTTTCAGAGATAGTAGGAACTTTGTTTGTTTTCCTGTTCGCTAGTTGGTAACAGCAGTTTTGTACTTGTGTGCCAGAATATTCTCCCACCTCTGACTCCAGGATTTGCATTCAGCTTTAGGGAGCCCAGAGACATGAAGTCATCACTGACAAATTTCATGTGTCTTTAATATTTCACAATGGATTGCTAAGTCCATGAAATATATTCCTACAGAGTGTAGTCTGTTGAGGAACCGCTGAATGGTTTATGAGGAAGCCTGACATATTTCAGAAAATCATTTAAGAGACAGGGAGAAACCTGGCAGGTGAGATGTAAAACCTGAATCCATGATAGCTCGTAAAAATTTGGAGGGAACAATCCAAAGACCATTTTCTTCATTATCATTTAGTTTGCAGACAAATTGCAGTTCATAAAATCTTCCTGTTAGTGTTCCATGACGAGCGAACAGTGATCTTAGTTTTAAATTCATGTTGAGTGTCAGTCAGTAATCTTCCCAGAATAAAATGCTGTCACCTGTCTCCATCTGTAATCTGATTTTTAAAAACACGGAAGAAACATAACTGCAGCAAACCATTTAAAGTGAAATGAGTCTCACTGAGTCAAACTCTGACTGAACATTTCTTGTATTGATTAGTTAACATTTCATGTAAATGCTATTATGACTGCGCATTTAATTATATTGGATTTTTAAAAAAATTCTGCAGCTCCCTTTCACTCTTATAAGTAAAACAGACAAAGGAAAGGACTGTGAATGTAAAAATAGGCCATTTGGTACCTTAATTCTCCTCTGCTATTCAGCAATACCTTCACTTTGGAAAGATTGCTGGTTTATTTGTGCTTTGAATTCCACATTCCCATCTATACCTGATAATCTTCGATTCCCTTGCAAAACATGAATCTATAAACTCTGCCTTAAAAATATTCAATTACATCACTTTGACTGCCTTCTGAGGTAGAGAGTTCCAAAGTCACACAACCCTCTGAGAGACAGAAAAAAGAAATTTCTCACCTCCATCCTTGGAAGGATGACCCTTGGCTTTAAAACTGTTCCCCCTTCGTCCTGGACTTGGCCACAGGAGGAAACACCCTTTCTACATCCAGATTGTCAAGACCATTGAAGATTTTTTACTCGAACATCTACTGGAATCATTGCCAAGCCTAGACAGCCTATGCTCAGAAGACAGCCCTTTAATTCCAGGTACCAATCTAGTAAGCTCGTCTGAATTGTTTCCAATGCATTTATATACACTCTTAAATAAGAAGATCAAAACTACACACAATATTTCGGTTGTGGTTTCCTCAAAGCCCTATGTAACTGAAGAAGAACATCCTTACTTCTTTAACAAACAAAAGCAGAAAGTGCTGGAGAAATTCAGCAGATCTGGCAACATTAGTGGAGAGAAAAACTGAGTTAATGTTTCAAGTCTAGTGACCCCTGTTCAGAATCTCTAATCAGCCCATAAGCTTCAGGCTGTTGTGATATCACAGCAAGTTGCAATATAGGATCTGTGTGGGGTTAGTTTTATCCTGGCAGGTTGGAATGGAGGTGGAAGGAGTATAAGTTAGGAAAGGGACCAAGTGTCTAGATGGAGTGGTGGAGCCTAAAGGAATATTCCAGGCCCATTGGCTCCATGTAAATACAGTAAGCCTGTTTGGCAGCAGTATCAGTAGATAACGGTAATGTGTACATTCTGTCCAGTCTTGTCCTCAAATGCTAAACAGGTTTTTGTGTACTTCAAATGATTGCAATTCACAAACTCAAATGATCTACTACCTCACAGAGGCAGGCATTCCAATTGCTGCAGCAGCAGTAGATCCACTTGATGGCAGCACTGTCCATTTGTGATGTTGCAAGTAGAACATTGTAACATTTTCCATCATTCTGGCCTGCTAGTTTCCTAGTTCTGTCCAACAGGAAACTTCAAAACATCTCTCCATTGTCCTCTTCCTCTACCTGATACTCAAGCAAACTCAGAAAGGCTATTTCGCAAGTGTTTGACAATTTGATAAGCAGAGTTTGTCATAAGAGGGATGGAATCTGTCTCTTTAACAGAGCATTTCTTGGAGACTGATAAGCAAGGCATGAAATTATAGCCTGCCAGTACTCAGCACCAGACAAAATTGGTAAATATTTTTAATGGAACTTATCAGTGTAACTTGAAAGTCTTTGAATGGATGTGAGATGCATCCAATCATTAAAGCACTCTTGAGTAAATTATTAGATATTGGATTGAGTTCTAGTCAGGGTTTCCTCAATTATCTCAAGGAAAGACACTGTGAATGAAGTGTAAGAAACCGTTACATTTGCAAATAATGCTGCACCAAATCTGTAGGATGCAAGTGTCATTTATATTTTTATTCATTAGTATTCAGTAATAATTGCTGAGATTTTCATCAAAAAGACAAATTTTTAAAAGTATTCATTCAGCATTACATTTGCTTCACACTTTTATGACTTTCAGCTTTGTGTTGTGCAACTCTTGTGAAACAGAGCAATCCTTGTTTTATTAATAAACATGTATTTATTGAAGAGGGCAGGAATCTCAGCACTGTATAATTAATAAGAGACATAATTAGTCAGGAATGGAAATGTATTCAACTCAAAAAAAAACTGCAATGAACTTGTCAAGATAGTGTCTGTCACTCCCATGTGACTTCAGAGTAGGAGTACTCAAGTCATATTGGCTGTAAACATGGCACCAGGTGTCAGTACATAAATATGAAAGTACCATGGACTCTCTGTCATATAAGCATAAATAATGTGCCTCCCAACCAGATGCTCACTGGTTTGAGCCCCAGCGATCTTGCCTACCTACTGAGCTTGTATTTCCAGGTTTCATGTGAGTTGGCAGTAGGGAGTGTTGGCTAAGTTGCGAGATAGATTGCAAATTGTTCACCTCCAGGGAGAGGAGGATTTGGTATTTAGTTGTCAATTAGTGCTGCTGAAGAGACACCTACTGTTGGCTCATGTTTGGAGAATTAACAGTAAGATTGTTAGGTAAGACAAAGCTGAGAAAATGTTAGTTGGCCCTGAAAGCTCATTTATTTGGTGTATTAGTTCTATCAACTTGGCATTTCATTATATTATGAATAGTTCCAATATTTTAGTCAGATTATTCCAAACATTTATCACCTTGGAGTACACAACATTATCATGATTTCTGTTTCAGTTCACTTGTATTAATTTCCCATTTCTATTCCTGAGCCTACAATCTTGAGAGCCTTTGATATTTTGGTAATTTAGGGGAAGTCTACAATATTATGGCCCCAATCTTCCAGATTTTAGATATTTGGAGATGGGACATACCCTGAAAGATGTGTATCAGAATCTCTCAGAATTCCTTACACACTGACGGTACATTAATCAAACAGGAAATTGAAACTTCTGTTGGACAATTACTCAATGTCTGGAAACCTCTGAAAAGTCTCCACCTATGAGTCACGTCAGAGATTTCAGAGCATTCTGACCTATCTTAATAGTTAGTCAGGAATTATTAGAGGAATTAAAACAACTCTCCTAGCTAACTATACAAATTACCTCGCAGTTACACATGCTGACCCTTCCCTGATCACCTGACTCCCCACTCACTACCCCATTGTGTCCCCATCCTGACAACTGACCTACTGTACTCTCTCACTCATTTACTTGCCTTGTGTACATCCACTTGACTGGCACCCAACACCCTTGCTCACTCACCACCCTCTATCCGGACCTACTTAACTGGTCACTTCATTCACCTGCCACCTTAGCCTCATCAATTTAGCCAACACACTTGCCTTCTGTTAGTCACTGTGAAAGAGGTTTTGGGAACTTTGAACTGTGTTTACTCAATAGAATGGGCAGCTATTGCTGTAAAGTGGAGACGTGGTTTCTGTGATGATTCACAGCAATACCATCTGCACTGTTTGTTGGATTGCATCCATTGTCCATTGGTATAGATCATGCAATGGAAGCCAGATACAAAAAAATCCTGGAAAGATAAATAAAGTGGAAGATTTGGAGCTGTCACTGAAGTATTGTACTTCAAGATGAGCTCGTCTCATGACAGTTAAAGTAAATATTGTTAAGGGCTAAATGTTGCAAACTTTAAATTACTGTAGTTACTGGCTTTGAAATTGACAATGATGAAAATGGTGAAATGTAGGTAATCATTGTTTTCATTCAACATCAGGATTTGGATCTGGGTTAATGTTGTCACATGAGAGCTTGTAGTTATATCATTAAATTGGGCAACAGTATGTTCCAATAAACTTCTGCTGTGTTCTTCAGTTGTAAATATTAAAGTTGAAATGCTCTGCATTATATTTTCCCAAGTTTTTTATTGGGTTTAGGGAACCATCTGAGCAATAGCTTATACTTGGTGACACTGTTACAATCATTGTTTGACCAGTCATTTCTACCAATGAACACTTCTTATAATTAAGACATCCAGCACCACCACCTCTGTAATGTGGGCACTTGTCAAGATATCACTATTTATTTCCCTCAGTTTTCTAGCTTCCATATCCTTCTCAGTAAACACTGATGCAAAATACTCATTTAGTATCTCACCCATCTCCTGCAGTTCCACACTTAGGTGGCCTTGCTGATCTTTAAGGGGTCCTAATCTGTTCCTAGTTACTGTTTTGTCCTGAATATATTCATAGAATCCCTTTGGATTCTCCTGAACCCTATGTGCCAAAGCCATCTCCTGCCCCCTTTTTGCCGTCATGATTTTCTTCTTAAGTATACTCCTACTGCCTTTATACTCTTCCAGGGATTCACTCGATCTCTGCTGTTTATACCTAACGTATACTTCCTTCTTTTTCTTGACCGGACCCTCAATTTCTCTCGTCATCCAATATTCCCTACACCTATTAGCATTGTCCTTCACAATAATTGGGAATATACTGTCTTCGGGCTCTTGTTATCTAATTTTTGAAAGCTACTCACTTTCCAGCCATACCTCTACTTGTGAATATCTGCTTCCAATCAACTTATGAAATTTTCGTGCCTAATGCAGTCAAAGTTGGCCTTCCTCCAATTTAGACTTTTACTTTTAGATCTGACCTATTCTTTTCCATAGCTATTTTAAAACTAATAGAATTATGATCACTGACCCCAAAGTGCTCCCCCATTGACACCTCAGTCACATGCCCTGCCTTATTTCCCAAGACAGGTCAGGTTTTAATCCTTTTCTAATAGGCAAATCCACATACTTAACACTATGGCAGTTCCAGTCTATGTTTGGAAAGTTAAAATCCCCAACTATTACAACCATTTTATTCTTACAGATGACTGAGATCTCCTTACAAATTCACTCCTCAATTTCAGTGCTGGGTCCATTGCTTTTTATCATTTATATAAATGATTTGGGTGTGAGTATAGAAGGTATGGTTAGTAAGTTTGTAGATGATACCAAAATTGGTAGTATAGTGGACAGCAAAGAAGTTTACCTCAGAATACAACGGGATCTTGATCTCAGAGTAGGATAATAGGTCGACACAACATCATGGACCAAAGGGCCTGTACTGTGCTATACTGTTCTGCGTTCTATGTTCTATTTTCTAGATGGCCAAATGAGGCAAGGAGTGGCAGATGCTGTTTAATTTAGATTAATGCGAGGTGCTGCATTTTGGTATGAAAAATCAGGGCAAGACCTATACATTTAATGGTAAGGTCCTGAGGATTGTTGCCAAACAGAGACCTTGGAGTGCAGGTTCATACCTCCTTGAAAGTGAAATCACAGATAGGCAGGGTGGAGATGAAGGTGTTTGGTACACTTATCGGTCAGTGCATTAAGTACAAGAGTTTTGAGGTCATGTTGTGGCTTTACAGGATATTGTTGAGGCCATTTTTGGAATACTGTGTTCAATTCTAGTCTTATTGCTATACGAAAGATGTTTTCAAACTTTAAAGGGTTCATAAAAGGTTTACAAGGATGTTGCCAGGGTTGGGGGGGTTGAGCTGTAGGGAGAGGCTGAATAGACTGGGGCTATTCTTTATGGAGCATCGGAGGTTGAGGGGTGACCTTGTAGAAGTTAATAAAATCATGAGGGGCATGGATACGGTGAATAGTCGAGGTTTATTCCTCCGCGTGTAAGGGAGTCCAAAATAGACGGCATAGACTTAAGGTGAGAAGGGAAAGATTTAAAAGGGACCTAAGGGGCAACTTTCTCACACAGAAAGTCACGTGTGTATGGACTAAGCTGCCAGAGGTGGTGGTGGAGGTGCGTACAATTACAACATTTAAAAGGCATCTAGATAGGTATATGAATTGGAATATGGGTCAAATGCTGGCAAATGGAATTAGATTAATTTAGGAAATCTGATTGGCATGGATGATTTGGACTGAAGGGTCTGTTTCTGTGCTGTACATCTCTATGACAATGATTCTATTTGTCATTGATTTGAGTCATAGAGTTATATAATATGGAAACAGACCCTTCAGTCCAACTCACATGTCCACAAAAGATAGCCTAAACTAATCCCGTCCCATTTGCCAGCATTTGGCCCATATCCCTCCAAATACTCGCTATCTATGTAAAGTAGTTAGTGAGTATTCCAAATGCAGCAATTTGAAATGAATCTGTTAAGAAGCAGTCACTCCATTTACAGAGCTTTCAGTAATGAAGCAGTTCAGGCTAGCCAATAATATAATTTGAATAACATCCATTCAGTGAGCTGATAGTCGGTGATAACATTTGCAGAACATACTGTGCCAGACATTATGAGGTGGGGATGAGAATGACAGCCCTTGACATCAAGTCTACATTCAATTATGTGTGATAACAAGGAAGCCAATCCAAAGTGGAATCAGTTGGTATCAAAGGCAAACTCTCCAATAGTTGGAGTTATACCTGGACATGAGGATGGTTGTGGTTGTTGGAGGTCAGTCACC
Source organism: Rhincodon typus (assembly GCF_021869965.1). Lineage (NCBI taxonomy): Eukaryota > Metazoa > Chordata > Chondrichthyes > Orectolobiformes > Rhincodontidae > Rhincodon > Rhincodon typus. The sequence continues at coordinate 25,119,326 of NC_063363.1, read as the reverse complement.
CAGCTCCGGGACATCTCTGCATGAGTTTCTCAGGTTAGTGTCCTGGGCCTAAGCATCTTCAGCTGCTTCATCAATGATCGTCTCTCCATCATAAGGTCAGAAGTTGGGATGTCGTCAATGATTGTACAATGTTCAGCACCATTTGCGATTCCTCCGATATTGAAGCAGTCCATGTTGTCCCTGACAAGTGACAAGTAACATTCACATCAAATACCAGGCAATGACCATCTCCAATAAAAGACAATCTAACCACTGCCTCTTGACATTCAACAGTGTTATGATCACTAAATCCCCCATGATCAATATCCTCAGGATTACCATTGTCTAGAAACTCAACTGGATTCACCACATAAATACAGTGGCTACAGGAGCGGGTCCAAGCCTGTCCACTTACTACAAGGCACAAGTCAGGAGTGTGATGGAATACTCCACACTTGCCTGAATGGGTGCAGATCCAATAACACTGAAGAAGCTTGACACTATTCAGGACAATACAGACCACTTGACTGGAGCCATATCCAAAAGTATCCATTCTCCCCACTACTGACGATGAGGAGAAGGACTGTGTACTGTCTACAAGATACACTACAGAAATTCACCAAAGATCTGTAGACAGCACTTTTGAAACCCATGATCAGTTCCGTCAAGAAGGACAAGGGCAGCAGTTACATTGGAACACCAACAACTGCACGTTCCCCTCCAAGCCAATCACCATCCTGTCTTGGAAATATATTGCTGTTTCTATAACGTCACTGTGTCAAAATCCTGTAATTCTCTTCTTAAGGGTATTGTGAATGGACCTAAAGCACGTGAATTTCACCAGTTCAAGAAGGTGGTTCACCATCGACTTCTCAAGGGTCACTAGGGACAGGTAATAAAAGTTGGCCAGCCAGCGATGCTCACATTCCACGAATGAATTAAAAAAGAGACAATAATCAACTCAAACACCTAACCTGATCTTTAAGATATTTGTTGCCCAAATCTAATTTTCTTTTTACTTAGAGTTGGTTGAAAGGGGATTCTTTTTCATGCTGGACTGGTTACTATCAGATCAAAACTATATGTGTAGCCTAGGTTTCTGCTAAAGATTTGCAGGTTATGTGTCCACAAATGGTCACAAACCAGATATTGTTTTCCTCTGCACTACCGGTAGTTACAATAGTATTTGAATGTTGTGGTCATGAAACATTTTCATTATAATGGATGATTTATCCTCATCTTATTTAGCCTACTAATGATATTTTTAGCTGAGGCCTCAATAGTTGGTTCTCCCGTGCTGACATAAATATTTTCATTTCCTATGTTGGCTATGATTGTGACATTCCAAAGATTGTCAGGATAACTGAGGAATGGGATCCAGAACTGACTCTACAGTGTAGTGACCGATGGCTCTCATAAGGGGTACATGTGGCATCACTTGAATTCAATGCCTGATTTTATTTCACTCCAATGTGTTGTCAAACTGGATTTAAAAAGTGAACTGAAGCAGATGTTGTTTTTTCACCCTTGACAATTCTTCCCCACAGTCTGGAGGTAATTTAAACATAGAGAGTGGAAATGGAACTTTGTGATGAGTATGAAGCTTCAGTGCTGCCAGTTGGTAATTGCTTCCACACTCATTGGAATTGTATTGGTCCTGCAATATAACCAGGGTCTGAGTCAGATGGATATTCATGCATGGAACAGTGCTTCTATCATCTGTCTGATTTGTAATTTGTGCAATCATCTTGATTTAGAACAGCAAAGATTATGGAGAAGTTGTTCCCACGCGATGAGGATTTTGAAACTGATTTTGAATCCTTTGTTATCATATTATACTGTTGTCTCTGAGTATTAATCTGGACATTTCTTTTTTCCCTTTTTTTAATAGGTAAGTGAATATCATTCTTCTACCCTGCACAAAGGCGCTGATGGATGGCAAAAGAAGTACTGTTTTTTGTGGTAAGATAAGAAGATTCAAAGGTGAAGAAGGTAGCTAAAGACATAATTTTTTTTTCAACCTCTGACAAACTGTTTGGACAGCAGGTACAATATTTACTCATTTGAAGCTTAAGACTTTTACAGTAGTTTGCTGTCAGAGTGAGATGACTACTTCATCATACTGAAACGGGGGTATATGCTTTGGAGAGACGTTATCTTTTGGACCATTGCAAAGGCTTTTTCTTTTAAATTAATGAGTTCATCTACAGATTATGCCCTTTAGCAATGTTACTGACTTAGAAAATATTTTCCAGTTTCACATCTCTCACAAAATTCAGCTCTCTATCTCTGGCTTTCAGGTTCCCAGTTGATCATTACATTGCTACTGGCAAGCTCTATTGCATAAAAATGCATGAGTAATCAATCTCAATTAAAGGCACTTTTAATTTTCCTAGGCCATACTTACAAACATAAGTCAGTCTTATCAGCTGTTGTTCATCTCCAGTATTGCTCACTGATCCAAAATGAGCCAAGTGGCAATAAATTAGCCTTGAGCTGCTGCATTTTAGTGTGCAATACAGCGTAGTTTTTTTCTTTTACAATACCAATATAATGATCTTGATGCTGCTGGAATTCAAAGGGGTTTATTTATCAGACAAAGTAAATGGCCAATACACTAATTCCCAATGAGAAAAAGACAGATATGTAGCCATTATATAGTAATGTAGGCATGTAATGGAACAAGAATCTGATTAATGTTACAATTTTGTACATAGGAACTAAAAAGGATTATTTGGCCCCTCAAGCCTGTTCCAACATTCTGTGAGATTGTGGCATCTTATCTACCTTTACTTCATCCAATTGTATTCAATACACATCCCTTTATTGTATTTTGTTTTCACAAAGTCATAGTTTTAAATTTGTACTGACTAAGTGATGAATTGATTAATTATGAATTGATATTGACTAACTGAAACAATACAATTCGATAATTGACAGGCAAACGCCAGAACATCACACCATGAAAGATATTTTTGTCTTGGGCTTCTAATCTCTACTGGCTTGATAGTTAAAGCCATTTATTCTGAATCCTTTTCTTAAACATTGTTAATCAGACTTACATCAACATACTGTAGGTACATTTTGGGGTATGTATTATTTTCTGTAGATTGACACCAGATATTTACTAATGCCAGATATATGGCTAAATATGCAGATACTTCAATGGTTATAATTCAATACAACTGGAATGAAATGTTAAAATATAAATTTTGAATTTTAGTATCTTTTTAATTTTAATTAAGTGAAAATCTTAATGTTAACCATTTTGACAATGTGGCAGTTGCTTTTAACCGTCAGACAATTTTTACATTTTATTTATATTAAGAATCTTGCTCTGCATTTGACACTTTCCCACCTCCACTTCTTTTCTGAATATCTTGACTTTTCATTGAGTTCCATTTCACCAACAACTCTAAGTCTGAAAAAGTAGCCAGTATTCATGTCACGGCTTTGTCATTGAGTTCCAGAGGAATCCACCTATGAAAGGAATCACTATCAAATCTGATCCTAATTTTAACCACTGTCCACACGTCCACAAGTGTTTGTGAACAATCAGGACTAAAGCCAGTTCTGCGACAGTGCAGTTGCCCAATCTCAATCTTTTATAGAGTTGTATCTAGTTTTCCTGTTGTGTATGTCATCTTTGTATATGATAAGAGGGATGTGTTGCCTGAGGAAACCAGAAAGCCAGTTTCCTTCTCAGGTCATCTCCAAATAGCGTTTTCAGAGTAAGTAATTTTCTCATAGTATTCAATCAATCCACAATAAGTTGCCAAACTGTTGAAGTTTTGCTGTAATCTGATCATATCTCTGTTTTTGTTAAATCATCTAGTCCACTCTTGGTGTACTGAAACACAATTCAGTAGCCGACAACTGAGCTCAATCTAACTTCCTGAGGTGGTCTATGTTCAAACAGGTTGTATGTTGGCAATCAGACATGTTCTCCACCCTACGTGGAACATTCTGTCTCTAAATTGTATAAAAAGCTCTTGGGATTCTAGAATCCAGGATTTTAGGATTCTGTCATCCAATGTATTGCCAGTCAGTCTGGTTAGTTTCTATATGTGTGGTGATAGATCATTAGCATTTCTTTTCTTTCTGTCAGAATTCTGCAGTCAGCAGCAAATGAACAACACTTTTTGTTCATTTATTTACATGTGTCCAATGTATTAGAAAGTCCTCTAGACTGGATTAGAATGTTTTGTGAGTCCCAAGCCATAAAGCATAAATTGGAGTATTTAATTCCATGTAGAAATTATGCCCAAGAAGAGAAATAAAGAGAGTTGAAGAAACATTGGATTAAGACAGAAAGAGATAAGAAACTTGAAAAATAAATGGATTTGTAAATATTCTCTAGGAATAATTGAATTCTGAAGGAATAATGTTCCACATTTATAGAAGATAAACGTTCTGTATTTAACCTCACGTGTGTGAACATGAGTAATTACTGTTGAATTTATTCTTTAATAATGGTGACCATAAACCTACTTCACGGTTGCTCCAACCAAAAATACATATAAGTATTTTTCTCCACTACTTCTGTTTTATTTGTGTTTGTGTGATGCTTAAAACATCCCATTTTTGAAAAACTCATGAAGTCCTGACATGCTAGCTATGGTAATGCTTTTGTATGTGTGAATGTCCACAGACCATGATGACACACTTTGAAAGTGGCTTTGCTAAATCTAGAGGCACTATGAAGCTCATTTGCTGTGATCACAGTGCAGTCAACTTTAATAATCCCTTTCCTTTCTGGTCAATGTTTTGATTTGATCGATATCAACATACTTGTGGTTCAGAAACCAAGCACATACATCCGATCTTCCAAGTAAGGAAATTATGGAGTTAGCATGCCTCAGAACAAAGCAATTGTTTCCCATCAATACATGTTGGAAGCACTTCAGCATATGAACTGGATGAACAATACCATTGCTGTTCATATATTCCAGATCACAAACTGCAAATCAAGGTTATTAAGAAGTAACATCAACAATTTGTATTTATGTTGTGTTTTTAGGACAGCAAAGCATTACAAGAGTATTCAAGGGATGATAATTAGACAAAAATTGATAAAACTCATGCAAAAATGAGTGCTATTAGCTCAGATCTTGAGATAGAAAAGGACAGTGACCTAGACAGTCTTCACCATCATTATTCCACTCAATGTTACTGGATTTTTAACAGCTTACTATGTTCAATTTTCAACACCCTCAGTGACCTTGAAAAGCTAGTTTTATATTTTTGAAATTTCACCATTATATTTCACAGGATCAAAGAACTGTGACAGGGCAGGAGGAGACCATTCAGCCCATCATATCTGCACCAGCTTGCCAAATGTGCGTAATTACTTAATGCCATTCTCCTGCCCTTTCCTCGTATCTTTGCATATGGGTTCTACGAAAATAATCATAAGCAATGCCCTCTTGAGTACCTCAATTGAATATGACGCTTCCACACTTCTCGGCAGTGCATTTTAAACCTGAACTCCTCATTTTCTCACCTTGTGTTTTATGGCGTTGCAAATAATGTTATATCTGTGCCCCTCCTAATCTTGACATTTTTATGAACAGGAACAGTGTCTCCTTATCTTCTCTGTCTCGCCCCATCATGATTTTGAAAACTTGATCAAAATTTCTCATGTCTTTCTTCTTGTCAACAAGAACAATTTCAACCTCTCCAATCTATCCTTAGAAATTATGTATCCCATTCTGGAACCATCCTTGTCAATTTCTGCGCTCTCTCTATTATGTAGTGCCTAGACGGTACAAAATGCTTCAACTGAGGTCCAACAAGTGTTTTATACAAGTGCAACATAATCAACTTACTCTTGTGAAAAAATGCCCTTTCACTTTATGAAACTGTAAAGCAAAATCTTATCATAAATCTAGCTATTAATGTGAATATCCAACATCCTGACTGAAGTCATTACTTGAGCAAGCACTCACCTCAAGTTGGAACAGTTGCAGGCGATCTAAATTTTAACAGATGACCAAATGCCAACCAGCAATTGAACAGCCAGAGCCTTTGGAGATTTGATGGACAAACCTCTGACACTGTCTGGAATTCTGGGCTGGAATATGTACTGATAGCAGCCTCCCTATTCACCAGTATGAATGTTGGAGGCAATTTTCAACCCCTCACTAGCCTCGTCTTGGTTGGATTGCTTTGCTTTCATTCTTTGGGCAACAGCTCATGAATTAATATGATACATAATTATGTTAATGATTATTTTATTTGTAGAACCTTGCATTTTTGGCCTGCTCCATGAAGCCTTGGGAACATCAGACACCAAATTAGAGTCCATCCCTGAAAAAGATCACATTAAGTCTCAGCAGCGTTAATAGTCAGAGACATTTCTGATTGGCAAAACGTGGCCCTTTCTGTTTATTTCTCAAACATATATTTCTTACTTCCAAGTGTGACTTTAAGTTGTTTATTTAAATATTATTTACAGTCAACCTCCAAAATGACTTTGTAGTAACACCAATACAAAGTGGTTCCTATCCACTTTCCTCCATTTTCAACATCCATAGCTCCATCTAATCTTTTTTTCAAGACTTTAACCAGCAATTTTCAGGAAAAAGGGATGTTTCTCAAAAAGTGTTAAAGCTTGCAGGCTTTATCAAAGGGCATAATTTGTCGATAATGTACTTTTAAATATTTTAACTTCTTCATAAGCCTGGTCCAGCTGAAGGTGTCTCTTAAAAGTGCAGGTTGTAGTCATGAGTCAAATAATCTGTTACACTGTTTCATTGATGCCATTTGTTCAGATTGCATGTCGATTCAATTGTGATGTGCAGTGAGAGACTGTCGGCTTCAGAGCAAGTTGATGTTATCTTGAATATTCTGTGCTCTGTTGGACAACTATAACTGTCCCACTTGTTGACAAAATGTGTTTTCACTGTGCACACTTCTGGCCAACAGAAACAATTTGACAAACTCTGGTGTCAGGTACTCCTTTTTAATTGAAATAATCTTTCAATGGCTAATAGTAGGGTTAAACACCTATGGTAAGAGCATGGAAACAGTCATCGCTTGAAGATGTAAGTTGGGAGTCATCTTGCTGCTCAAACTTGCTTTTATTTTAAGTCAAACAATGCTATGTGTTGTAAACACTGTGCCTGATAGAGGGTGTCCTCTGCAAAGTGCTTGAGTCTGCGAGTATAAATGCATATTTCTAGCCATTCACAGCTGTATTTGACTCATATACATTGTATTGAACTATTCCCTGCTCTCGAATGTGTGGACTCAGTTGACTATTGTTTATTTATTTAGTGAATGAAATTCCTGGAGCTGGGATAGCACCCTCGTCTGTTGAGTTTAAGGTGATTGGTCAGCAAGTTAATCTGCTCAGTAATGTGCAGCATTATTTGAGTGTCTCCAAAAGCATGTGAGAGTGTTGTTCCCAGAAACCATTATTGGGGGTTGGCTGCAAGTGGCCTTGGCTTATTCTGAACCTGTTTATTAAGAATCACTCTCATCATAGACCATTGACTTCATAACTTGCACATTAAGAATCTGGTCCAGGGCACAGAAATTTGGAGCTTGGGTTACTCAACAAATATCATTAATATAGATGTATTTCTGAGAGCTGGTTATTGGCAGGTCATTTGTATTAATGTTCATCAGTGTTTGGTCTAGCCTTCTGGTAATTCACTGGCCAGCCTTTGGAATTGTGTGTTGCAGAGGATTATTGCAATAACTGTTCCAACCCAGTCTGGAAGCACCCTGACCAACAAATGTACCATGAATGACTCTGCATCATAGGCAACTGTGAGCTCCAGTAGCAGTATGCCTGAGTTCAGGTTCTTTTGGAAACTATCTTCACTGCAGGTAGTTAGTGCCCAAAATTGATTAAATGCACTGACCCCCGCTCCTGACTAAGAGAAATTTTTTTTTGAGATTAAGCATGGTCTTGACTTCGAGAGAAATGTGTTGCAGGGTAAGTCACTCAAAGACCTTACAGCAAGAAGTAATGTGTTAAAGAGTTGAAAACTGGCCACCAGTGTAAAATCTTTTCTGGGTTTTGGAATGGCAATGATTTTTGCAAGATGTGACACATGGGGAGGGAGTTTGAGCTGGGGTCAAACTGAGACAGGCACAAGCACAGATGCCAAGGCGTTTCCGGAATTCTGGAGCAGTGTTGTCGTAACACTCTGCTATGCCACATTTCTGGTTCCTTGACATGTTCTCCAGTTCTGTGAAATTGAAGGGATTAGGACTGCCATGTTTTGTATATTAGTAGCATTGACTAATGAGGCCTACTGCATAGAATGTTGTACATTCAAATTGCTTCATGTTTAAAGGTAGGTCAATTTTTGGCACTGAAATTCATATTTTAAAGCAGAAGTACCACTTTGGCCAGGAAAAAAAAATGTGGGGTTGCTAAATATTTGGGTTTACTTTATATAAAAATGTACTTCATTTGGCTCAAACCAATATCATAGGATGTTTGTATGACTAAGTAAATAAAATATTCCTTGTTCCTGAATGTTTGGTATATTGTTTCTTTGTGACATCAATGGCCATTTCTTTAAATTTTTCCTATAAATGAGAGCCCAATTATTGCAAACTTGCTTTGGGTGATGATCAGGGATAGAACTCAGAGATTTGCAACATTCACCAGATAGGATGTACATTTTACCTTGACCATGGTGCAGCTTTCAGCTAGTTAGAATATGGTTTGTAAGTATCCTGTCTCCAAATCAAGCCAGCATGCAGCTCTTGGCTCAGAGATGTCTGTTCTCTTAATTGTTTTGGCTCCTCATTACATAGAAAAATGAAGGCCATAGTTAATGAATTAATTAAAAGGTTTCCTGGTCAAGCCATGAATTACTCATGGATTTTTGCTTCACTGAGGGGTGTATTTCTCTCACTACAGTTAGTTCTCCTACATTGCGATAGTTGCGTTCTTATGTGACCTCGCGCTAAAGAAAATCACGCAATAGAAAATCGCCATTGAAAATTGAGGTTTAAGGAAATCACTATTGAAACTTGCTATATCTTTACAGCAGAAAGTTTGCGTTATCCAAACAGTTTCTGCTATTCATCAATTGCGTTATAGCCAATTCGTGCTAACAAAACATGTTTTACAGCAGAAATTACCTGTACTTAGCTTATACTGACAATCTTTAGTAATTATTTGGTAAGCCCAGCTGTTGCTGGAGTCACTTTCTCTGTGATTTGTGAATATTATGCAGCTTTCTTGCTGCTCCATGTTGTTTCATAATTTTATCCTTCATGAATTTCAGTGAAAGGATTATCACCATGACAGCAATGTGAAATGGGTCATTCGGCTCTTCAAAATATATCGGTGATTCATTCATTCAAAGGCCACTGGGAGTTGTAAATATTTAAACACCAACTCCATCCAATTTTCAAAAAATCATAAATTTTGATGGTTATTTCAATATTCCCTTTTAAATATTTAGTCTGAATTCTTAATTACTTACCAGCAATCCACCATGTTTTTGTTGTAATGAGAATGTACTGCATGAAAGCAGACTGCCTAGATTCATTGTTAAGGGTTGAATTTCTCTATATCTCGGTGCAGTTGAGAGAACATAGATTTGTGAATGACCTACAGATAGTGATGACAATTCATGCATCAATACTGAATCTACAGGTCTGGCTGCTATCACCTGCTTGCCTTAGCGACCAGAATGTCTGTGTATGCTAAAAATCTGTAAAGATTGGACTGGGAGATGTGGCAGAAGAAATCATTCCAAAGCTGATGGGTTGGAAATAATGTGTCTCAGGCAAAGAAAATATTGTGTTGTGGAAAGGTTGCTTAGAAAATTTCCAAATATCAACATTAAGGAGCTGATCTGAGATCAGTCTCGCCAAACTGCTCTTCCCTCTTTTTAGGTACCTGAATTAATGATGGATCAAAGATATTCAAGTAGTCTGTGTTTCAAACAGTTTTCTCTTCAATTCAGAACTAAATGACTTCACATAAAATTGTAAGATATAAGAGCAGGAAGACGCAATTTTTTCCTTGAGCCTGCTCTGCCAGTCAATAAGCTCATAATTGATTTGATTGTGGTCTGAACTCTACTTTCTTGCCTGTCCCTTGACTCTCTTGTAAAGCAAAAAGTATGATTAACTCAGCATTGAATATATTCAAAGATGTAGCCTCTGTTGTTCTCTGGGGAAGAAAATTACAAAGGTAATACCCTCTGAGTGAAGAAATTGCTCCTCATTTCCAACTTAAATGGGAGGCCTCTAATTTTCCAAATACACCTTTTAGTTCTTCAAAAGAAATTATTCTATTCTAAAGAAAGGTCTAGGACTTGAAAAGTTAATGTTGTTTTCTCTCCATTAATTGCTGAGTTTCTCCAGCAAATTTTGTTTGATTCACATCTGCAGTATCCATGGGTTCTTTGTTTTATCCCCTGGAATCATTGTTTCCTTATTTCAGTCAAGTGAACTGAGTGGACAGAGAATCATGGAAGACATTTGTGAGATGTAGATTGTCAACTCTTAGCCACAAATTTTCTTTTGAAGATCAGTGAAAAAATCACTGTAAAATTTTTAATAATTCACAGTTCCTGGCACTTGAGGAGGCAGAAGTGTATTGTAACAGTATTTCATTTTAATTTGGTTCAGTACACTAGGATTGTTAATCCTGGTTCAATCCAAACTTTCGACTTACCTGGAAGTAGCAGATATATCAATTGGAAAAGGTGGGGAAATAGCAAAAACTAGTAAAGTGGGTATACATTAGAACTGACTGCAAAGAAGTACACAACAATTAGCAACTTTTGTGCTCCTGTTTTCTTTCTATTTTAGCTGTTGCCTTAACATAGGAGTGCAACTGAAGTTGGTGCTGACTCACAACAATTGCCAAATGTTCTCTGGTAGCTCTCTCAAATGAATCTTCCATCTGTGTGAGCCTTGGTCTTCAGTGTCAGGAGGCTACCTGACTGCTGAGAGAACCACAAATCATATTTTCACTTGGCACTCATGGATGAACACATTCCAGCAGGAATGATTTGCCATCCAGAGCCACAATCCAGGATCTAATTTTCACTCTGCACTCCAGAGACATCTAGGGTAACTGTAATCATTGTTCTGCTACCCTGGCTAAAAATCAGCCAATAAAGCAAATTTTGTTGGTTTGAATGATTTAGCACACAAATGCTCATTGCACCTAATAACGGAAGCCATCAGGGATGTCTGAAATTCAATGAATCATAGAATCCCTACAGGGTGAAACTAGGCCATTCAGCCCATCAAGTCTATACCAACACTCCTAAGAGCATTCCACCCAGACCCAGCCCCCCCACCCTAGCCCTGTACACTATTTCCCATGGCTAATCCGCCTAGCCTGCACATCCCTGGACACAATGGGCAATTTAGTATTGCCACATCTGCAGACTGCTTCAGTGGTTGTCGACTGTTATTGACTAGTTAGTCCTTGAAATGACAAAATAGAGAATTTCAAACATTAATCATTCATTATTTTGGGATATGTTTATTGATTGCCTTTTTAATAGCATTAAATACAGACACAGGGATTTCTTTTTCCCTTTAAATGATAATATTTTGTTAAATGAAAATCGAAACAGAAGATAATTTTTCTTTCAATCATTGATGTTACAGACTAACAGCCCTGTTCCCAACTTTTCCCAATGTATGCAGGTAACTTTGCTTGAATGATTTTCAAGTGACTTTTTAATGAAAATGCAGTGACAGTGATTTAATTATTAATGCACTAGTAAAAATGTGAGAACTGATGAATAACATGTAATGTATTGGCAGTCAAAATTTACAGATGTAGTCAACAGAGTCACAAAGGTGTACTGAATGTGCTTTCATACTTTCTGCTCCTTCCTTGTGAAAAAGCTGTTCGATGATATCACAACTTGCATAACTCAGCAGTTACGAACTTGCTGCCAATTCTATTATTTATGAGACTGAACTGACACCCAGATATTTTAAATTTAAATGCCATTTTCGTAACCAGTGGAAATCCTGACCTAAAACGTCAACTTTCCTGCTTCTCTGATGCTGCCTGGCCTGCTGAGTTCCTCCAGCTCCACACTGTATTGTCTCTGACTCCAGCATCTGCAGTTCTTGGTATCGCTTAAAAAAAAAACATGTTGTTTATGGGCTAGAAGCAGAAGATAAAGTGAGCAGAAAATATGTAATTTGTCACAAAACTTTGCATGGTTCGTTAATGTCCTTCAAGGGAGGGATTCAGCTATGATCTAGCTATAATCCAGTCTGGATTATGTGTCTAAATGCTGTTGATGGTTTTAAAGTGACGAGAGATGAAATAGTACCATTAGCTTGAAAGATTGACTTTTTAAAATATAAACCATAAATTTAGACTTAACCTGTTCAACTTACTTTACCTGGCTGAAACATCTGTTTCATACGTTAGTTTTAAAAAGAGAAGAAAATTCACCTCAAATTACTAATGACCCAGCGAGTTAGAGGTGCAAGGTATGCTACCTTGGGTGCCAACAATAATGTTTTCACAATAAATGCCTCAACAAATGAAAATGTGATTTGTCACTCTTTCAGCTACTAACTGGAAATTTGAGTTTCTTTTTTTAAAAGTTATTGATCTGAGGAGAGCATAGGGCTGCTTCTATGGCTGATAAATCTTTGAAAGTAACAGATAATGCCTTTCTCTCTATCAAGTTTGTGCCAGTGTTATTGTCCATTAAGCTTTTTAGTATAAATGCCCTTTTTCCTCTTACATCAATCAATGCTCATTTTTAAAGCCCCCCAATTGTATAATTTATTCACACAGTTTATTGACTGCTTCATTGCTGGTTTGTGACAGAGAATTCAATCATCCGTTGACCTTTTGGATAGATAATAATTTCCATTCTCCCCTTTAATGCACTTTAACAAAGGTTTAAATCATGGTCATTCTCTTGACCAGCAAACTTATCCCATTACCATATATCTGATCATAACCCTAAATAATAAAGATCTCAATTGGTCCTGCGCATGAAAATTCCAGATCTGGTGAAAAAAAATCACAAATTTCTCTCAATGATAGCAATCCCTTGCGCTGAGTGAAATGGAACTGCATCTTACCAACAATATCTGACGAAAACATTGAAATACCCAATAGATATTGTAGAGAGAGAAATAGAGCTAACATTCCAGGCTGGTAAGATATCATCTTATTGTTATTTTTACATCCTATGTAGGAATAGTTAAAACTCTGCACTATTCTGTCACCAAGGATCAATATTAGCTCCTTACATTTCTAAAACAACCTTGCATCTCGATACAAAATTAAGGATCGTACTTGTACTTTTATGGCTTTACCTACATGTGCATTACTTCTGTTAGCTTGTTCACTGTGCAATAAGATTTCTTTTGGCTTTAGTTGAACTTTTGACATTGGGTGTTAAAGAACTGGTGAGGAAAATCATTCCCGTTGTCAGTGTCCGCTGGAACCATCAGAAACATAAATAATTCCAAGGATTGCAAAGTGACAAAGATAACATAAATTGCTGAGAGGGGTTTGGGGACAACATAAGCAGCTGCAGGCAAGTGATCTACTTTAGGTTATGTATCCTGAAGTAGAAGATAATGAATCCAAGACAGTTATGGTAGATTAAGAAGAATTGTTATGGATTAAATTGTCTTCCAAATTTAAAATTCTCTGCTCAAGTATTATCAATACTGAAATTCTGTATCAGCCTCCAGTGAGTCTTTTAATAGTCAACCTTACAAATTGGTCCATTGATATGAAGGTGGTCCAAAGGAAGATTTTATTTGGAAAATTTTCTCCAAGGTAATTTTGTTATAGAATCATAAAATCCCCACAGTGTGGAAGCAGGCCATTCGGCCCATTGAGTCCGCACTGACATTCTGAATAGCATTCCACCCAGACTCACCCCATCCCTGTAACCTTGCATTCCCCATGGCTAACCTGCTAGCATGGCCAATCCACCTAACCCACGCATCTTTAATAATATGATGAGAGGACTCTAATCACATGTATCAGTGGTAAGCTGCACTACAATTGCAATGCAGAACCTCCCTTTTATAAGTTCACCTGACTCCTGATTGGCATACCAGATATGTCGAGGTGCCTTGTGGATCAATGATGAGAAAAGGAAAATATATGTATATATATGGAGCTGTGTGTGGCCAGAAACATGGAGTTGGCTGTATCAGCAATGACCTTATTTAATAACAGAACAGGCTTGTGGGCTTCCAAAACCAAGACATTAAAATTATCCAGTTCTTGGGAACTGATTTTGTGGAAGAAAAGGCAAAGATTTGATTTAACGTCCTTCCTCACCTCCCCTTCCGTGTTTAGAAGAGCCAGTCTAGTATCTAACAATCAGTAGACATGGTTTGAAACTCCCATAACAGGTTGCTGCTGGGCCTTGTGTTGACTGTTGCATCTTTCCATTATATAAACCTGGACAGGCCTGGACTGAGTGAGAGAGTAATACCTTCTGTTGTGTTAAGTGGTTTGTAGTGAATGAGCAGGATTGCATAATATAAACCATGTAATTAATGAATGGACTTATGTTCTGAAGAAACGTTAGTTTGGAATGACTATATAAAAATGACAAACCTGACAATCAGTATTACTGTGACTGCATTGTGTTTGTAATCACTTCAGGGGATTAAAGGAAAGTGTGCTTTTTGATGGTGTGCTTCTTTGCCACTCTGATCTCCTTCCACACTCCACAGAGAATTTGCAATTATAATTATTTTTGTGTCTTCCTATTCAATCCACTGGAGAAAGAGAGAGAAAGAAGGTCAGAATTAATTTTGATACTGTGTTTGTCAGTGTTTTGACCTGCAATATAGAGTTTTATGATGTGGGTTTACTTGTGTTCAAGGCAGGTATCCTCAACTTTAATCAGAATCTACATTAAATAAGGGCTGGATGCTTAACTTATGCAGAAGCACGTATTCCAGAAGGAATGAAGCTCTGTTCGCAAGTCACAACAAAGTGACAGGCTTTTGAGTTTCTCTTTCACCTTCCAGTTAATGTGTCAAACCAGCTTCAGAGGCTGTCAGGATGGTTTGCAGATTAACTTAATGGAATAGTGTCATTGGAAATTCTGGAAAACCAGAACATTTCCTCACAGGAATAGCAACTGAGAGAAAATGTGTTTACCTGTGCTGGCCCATGGCAGGACGTTGTAGGGTCTGTTCAAGAGCTTGTTCAGTAGTAAGAGGGGCTTTGAAGACAGAGAAAGAATTTGAGAGACAGAAGTGTTTAGGGAGAGAATTCCGGAGACAACTAATTACTCTGACAGCAGTGATAGGTTGAAGGGAGTGTGAGAAGGAGAAGGAATAAAAGACCAGAGCTGGGATTCAGTTTGTGATGGAGGTGTTTTGAGGATGGAAGACATCGTAGATAAGAAGTCGTGTGAAATGTTGATGGAAGTTGGTAACGAGAATGAGACTTGTAAATTCACTAAGCACTGAGGAGTCACAGCCAATCAGTAGGGATATGCATAATGGGCAAGTACGACATTGGATAGGGCATCAGAGTTTCTTGAAGGTGAATAATGAAAGACCAGGGGGAGGCAAATGGGAAAAAACAATGTTATATGTTGTTGCTATACTAACTAACAGTTCTGATAGATTTGCTGTTGAAGATTACGTTTAGCTCCGCCAGTTTAGTGATGTCATACACTCTTGGGTGGAGAATGAGGAATATTGCTCAAGATGCCAATGAGGTCAGATCTGTCATCTGGTTCCTGCTAACCTTCATAATTACATCTAACCAGCCAGTATAACTCATACCTATTCTTCATGTGCAATAAACTGCATTTTGTTATCAGGAAAGTGCCTCTTGTGAAGGTTTCCCAGCAGTCCCTCTGCCACCATTAGCCAAACAGGTCCTCGGATATGGTACAAAAAGGAGGATTGGTGTCAGCAGTCTGGCCCAAATAATAGCTTGTATTGATTATTTCTGCAGTACATATGACAGAAGAGCCAAAACATATGACATTTCTTTCAGAAATGATAGGACTGAGAGATTAGAAGAATAAATGTATTTTCTTGGTCAACTACAAGACATTGTTTTGAGGCTTGGAACAAATCAGACTAAATCCAGCTTGAGAGCAGTCACCTATGCTGTGAGCTTTAAGGTGAGGAGCATGGATCACAAGAAGTAGATTTCAAAATTTGCCCAATGTAATCTTAATACTTGAATAAGCTGAAACTCAAACTAAAGTCATTAATCATGCAGTTTTGAAAGACATGGGTTTTGAACTGGGAGGCAGTAGAGAACTTGAAGAAGGATTGACATGAGAAGATGGATGGTTTGAAGGGTGTATTTTTAAAGATAGTGAGCTAACATGATAGCAGATTTTCAAACCAGGAGGATTTTGTTTTAAGTCAAGGGGCTGTTGCCCAGTACAGGACACACAGGTATACAAAAATAACGTAATGTAGTATGGACAGAAACTAATTGAGTATAGGGTCAAAGAACAGCAAGGAGGTGAGTTTGAAAAAGTACAGGAGATTGATGGATGAAAATCGACAATGTGTGGGGATTGGAGATGACTAAGTGGGAAACTGTCGGAGAGTAAAAAAAAAACAGGAAGCAGAAACGGGGATGACATTGAGGTAGTTGGATGAATTTCCTCAACCTTGGAAATAAATCTGTGTTTTATGTCTGTGATATAAGAAATGAGAAAGAGGTATTTGATTAAGAATTGATCAGATAGGAAGTAAAGAGTCCTTGGGTTCTCAGTGCCTTCCTTGCATCAGATAAGAATTTGATTAAGGCATGGTAAGTGTTGATATGATTGAGCCAAATTAAACAATGATTGAGACAAACTGTCAGG
Source organism: Rhincodon typus (assembly GCF_021869965.1). Lineage (NCBI taxonomy): Eukaryota > Metazoa > Chordata > Chondrichthyes > Orectolobiformes > Rhincodontidae > Rhincodon > Rhincodon typus. The sequence goes on along the minus strand of NC_063363.1, from coordinate 25,102,548 downwards.
CCCTTTATACATTCAAGTTTGAGCTTTTAAATATTCAACCATTGGTGCTGACGTAAGACCCTGCCATTGTTGCAACAGTAATATTTCTGAAAGGTTTTGTTTTTGTATTTGAAGCAATCTCAGCCAGATATGCCAAATAAATCATCCAACTCTGCCTCCTTTGGCGGTCCAGATGCTGGTCTTCAGCCAAATTGATTTACTCCATGTGATATCAAGAATGACTGAAAATACAGGATACTGTAAAGGCTATAGGCCCTGAGAATATTCCAGCAATACTACTGAAGACAAGTGCAAAAGGAGTTGCTGTGCCTATAGTCAAGCTTTTCCAGTTACAACCACAACTCTATCGGGCAATGTGGAAAATAACCCAGGTATATCCTGCACTCAAAAAGCACGACAAATCCATTCTGACTGATTACAGCAGTCATGGAAGGGGTTACCAAAATCATTGCTAACAAGAGAGAATGTTACGATTGTCCCTTGACATTCAATGGCGTTACCATTATTGGATTTTCGAATAGTAACATTCTGTGCATCATCATTGACCACAAACTGAATTGGACTTACCATATAAATACTGTGGCTACAACAGCAGTTCAGAGGCTAGAAATCAAGCAGTGAATAACTCACCCCCTCATTTACACTTGCACATACTCCCTAGTTGCCTGGATGAGTGCATCTCAAACAACATTCAATCATCAAGCAAGCGTGACTCCAGCCCACTTGATTAACACTGCATTCACTCCACTACTAACATTCAGCAGTGGCCAGTGTCTAATACCCTCAAGATATAATGCAGAAATTCATCACTTTCCAAACCCACAATCACTTCCATTTGGAAGGACAAGGACAGCAGATACATGTGAAACATGAGGACCCATAAGTTCCACTTTCTGTGATTTCATTTTGTATTCATATAACAATTCAATGTGTGGACCAAATATTTCCACCAACTTTTTCACATTAACCAGACATACTGTGTTTGACATTGTTTTATCGTTCAACTAATTAAGTTAACTGGTAAACAAAGCTACATGCCAAAATATACATTTCATGAACAGTTGGAGTCTGGGTGGAACAGAGGTTAGCACTGCTGCCCTAAAGTGCCAGGGAGCCGGGTTCAATTCCAGCCTTGAGTTCTGAGGAAGGGTCACTGGACCCAAAACATTAGCTTTGTTTTGGGCAGCACGGTGGCTCAGTGGTTAGCACTGCTGCCTCATAGCACCAGAGACCCAGGTTCAATTCCAGCCTTGGGCAACTCTCTGTGTGGCGTTTGCACATTCTCCCTGTGTCTGCATGGGTTTCCTCCCACAATCCAAAGATATGCAGGTTAGGTGGATTGGCTATGCTAAATTGCCCATAGGGCCCAGGGGAGTTTAGGTGAGGTGGGTTAGACAAGGGAAATGTAGGGGTAGGGGAATGGGTCAGGGTGGGATGCTCTTTGGAGGGGTGGTGTGAACTTGTTGGGCTGAATGGCCTGCTTCCACACTGTAGGGATTCTATGAATTGATTCATATTTATTTGTTTTCCATAGTGACAAAGTTTCTGCCTGTCTGTGGAGTTCTACACGTAGCTCTGACAGTGCAAAAGCAGCAAAACATTAAGCCAGTTTGCTTTCTATATGAAATAACATGCTAAAATAATGTCATTCTTTGGAGTTAATAGCCAACACCAAATGCGAGAGGAGAAATAAATGAAGCAAAGAAAAGTGGCAGGAGGTAAGAGACAGAAATATTTGAAAGAAAGACAGTGTCATATCAATACATTCTGAAAGCTTTTACTAGATGGAAGAATGGACTCATATCAACAAACCTACACTGGAAACTCAGTCAGCAAACAGCTGTGGTGGAAAATGCAGTGTATGCATTCAGGTTCCTAATGTCACTTCAATTTAAGAACGATTATATGCAAAGGTTCAATTTGAGTTACAAGAGCATAATCTAATTAAACGATTTGAATAACATCACAGATGTGAGTTCAAAACCAAAGTGATATATCAACCTCATTAACACAAATTTTGATATCCATATAAAGTTTAACAAATTCAACGCCTTTGGTCCTATCATTGGTAGAAGATTTGGAGTCCTCGAGTACTGTGATTAAAGAACACTGTTGTTTGGCTGTCATTAGTGGGTAATTCTTCGGGAAGTATTCACTATCAGGGCAATAATTTGGAATGGCATCTTCCAAAACTTCAAAAAAATATGATGCATCCAACCTTAAATATTCATGACATGAAAATGTATTTGTATGTGTTCTCAATGAAGGGGCAGCATTTTGTTCAAAGGTTTTTGTTTCTCTGTAATGTGACCTTTTGTTGTTCTGTTTTGTAATTTAGCTGCTGCACCAAATTGTAGTGTTTCAGTGAATTGTGTTGATACCCAAGACTAGGTTTAAAGTAAGTTGATTCTCATGAATATTTGGGAATGAGCAATTTGGAAGTGGAGATATATTACTAAAAAAAAATGGAAGTGCAAAGTTTCAAAATAATGTAGTAATGATGAAAAGTAAATGTATTAATTTAGATCAAAGTAATTGTATTTTTTAGATGTTAACTGACTGATTGTTCGTTAACACCACTTTCAGCATTTAGTGCAATAAAATTGCAGTAATTTATACAGGAATCTTTGATATTCTTAACACATTGTATATCGATTTGTGACCTTGCCAATGATGCCCAGGCTGGTCCCTTATCGCACTCGCAAAGTGCTCACATTAATTTTGACTGACCATCTGTTAAGATACTTTAATCCATTTCTACCTTGGTCATTAAAACAAAACTAGCAAGAGTTCATCTAATTACATTCAGACAAAGTTGTTTAAAATATTTATCATATTCTGTTATCTCTGTAATTATTTCCTCCAGTAATTAATTAGTGAAGATAATTGCAAAGTCTGACAAGGTAGCAGTTTAATTAGCAATGGTAACTGCTATTTTTTTCTAACCGGAAGTGAGAAGTGATACTGAATTATAAATTATTTATATGGCCAGGGGTCAGTTTGAGTAATTGCTATTTTCTAATTGGAAGTGTTGAAGGTAAAGAGAAAATGTATTGAGTTTAAATCTCCTACCATAGGTTCAGTACACACACACAAGCAAGAAATCATACGACACCAGGTTATAGTCCGACAGGTTTATTTGAAAACACAAGCTTTCGGACCCTTGCTCCTTCTTCAGGGTGTTAGTGACAGAGGTGGCATCAGACACAGTATTAATAAGTAAAAGATCAAACGGTCACATAACTGATGAGGATGTATTGAATAAACCTAAGGTCTTTAATCTTTAATCAGTTAGAAGATTTTAATTGATTAATATGTACATGTCAATCCCCCAATTTCATTCAAGTCACTGCCCTGAGAGAACTAAAGATTTTATCAGTGTAAAGACGAGGTGACATATTAGGTCAGACAATGCGTGTTAGGTGTGAGGCCTTCTTTAGAATCTGTTTGTGTTTTGGTTTGGAGTTAGACGAGCTTTATTTCGGAAACTGGAATTTATAAAACACCATATTGACTGACTGTCTATAAACTGTGTGCTTTTTGAACAAAATAGAATGTATCTGCAAATATAAATTCACTCCATAGATTTACATGAGTGCGTGTGTGTGAGAGAGAGAGAGAGTATGTGTGTGTATGTGTGGTACAGAGAGTGGGTGTGCGTGTGTGGGAGAGAGAGAGTGCGTGTGTGTGTGCTTGTGTTTGTGTGTGTTTGTGTGTGTGTGTGTGCGTGAGGGGGGAGAGAGAGTGCGTGTGTGTGTGCTTGTGTTTGTGTGTGTTTGTGTGTGTGTGTGTGCGTGAGGGGGGAGAGAGAGAGTGTGTGTGTAAGAGAGAAAGAGAGAGAAAGAAAGTGTGTGAGGCGGGTGGGAGAAAGTGTGTATGTGGATGGGGAGAGAGATTGTGTATGGCAGGAGAGAGAGTGTGTGTGGGGATGGGGAGAGAGTGCGTGTGTGTGGGAGAGAGAGTGTGTGTGTGCGTGTGTGTGTGTGTGTGTGAGAGAGAGAGAGCGCTTGTATGTGAGAAAGCATGTGTGTGTGTGGGAGAGAGAGCGTGTGTGTGTGGGAGAGAGAGAGAGTTTGTGTGCGTGAGGAAAAGACAGTGTGTGTGCGTGTGTGTGGGGTGGGGAGGAAGAGGGAGAGAAAGTGTGTGTGTGCATGTGTTTGGGAGGGTGTGTGTGTGGTGGGTTGTGGGAGAGAGTGTGTGTGGGGGGTGTACGTTTACCCAAAGATCTGTGGCCGAATGTCCTTCACTGCTGAAGTGCTCCCCCACTGTATACAAAGTGTAAGGTGATAAGGCAAACAATTCTGGTCTCAGTGGGGTCATATTGAGTTCAGCACCTTCTGCATGTTCAGCATGATCTTGGGTTCATGTTGCACGACAGGTCACCCTACCACACTATACACTCACTCACACACACACATACACACTTTCTCACACAAACATACACACACAGACACATACACTCTCTCATGCTTGCACACATACTGTCTCTCTCTGTCACACACACACACACACACACACACATTATTCCCTTCTTACACGCAAACACAGACACATACACACACACATACACACACACACACAGACACACACTTTCTCACACAAACATACACAGACAGACACACACACACTCTCTCATGCATGCACGCACACTCTCTCTCTCGCACACACTCACACACATATAAATCTACGTGGTGAATTTGCATTTGCAGGTTTGTAATTGCAGATACATTCTATTTTGTTCAAAAAGCACACAATTTGTAGACAGTTAATGTGGCATTTTATAAATTCCTACTTTGGAAGTAAATCTAACTTCAAGATGATACACAGACAGATTCTAAACAAGACCTCACACCGAAAATGCATTGTCTGACCTGGGATGTCACCTCGGGTATACTGAAGAAACTGATAAAACCTTTAGTTATCTCGGGACAGTGAATTTGAATATTAATCCTTTCTAACTGATTGAAGATTTAACAGCCATCTTAGGTTTGTTCAACACTGCGTCAGTTCAATGACTGTTTGGTCTTTATATATAAATCTTGCGTCCTATGCCACCTCTCTCACTGACACCTGAAGAAGGAGTGAGACTCCGAAAGCTTGTGTTTTCAAATAAACCTGTTGGACTATAACCCGGTGTCATGTGATTTTTGACCTGTATCTATGAATACTATTGAAAAACTTCCACTTTGGCCACTTGAGAATCATGTTGCTTTTCATTTGTTTACTTTCTGCAATTTTCCTTGTGGAGGCTACTTCAGTTCTCATGTCCTTGTCCCCAGCATGTGTGCATGGGCTTGAAAGCCTGTCATGTTGAGAATCTTTAGGGTCAACAATAATCTTAAGAAATTACGTTGCAGCATATTTTTTCGGAAAACTCTGTTCATCTTGAAATTGAAAATTGAGACGTAAAATCCTTTATTTATATGCAACTGAGATAATAATTGAAAAGTTCATTTCAGTGGATTATTAGTATTAACTTGGGAAGATATCCGCCTATATAATTGATGTGGTGACTTGAACATACTTGACCTGTCCCAGTGAACAGAATTTTATTTTAATGCTACAATGCAAAATAGAGATGAGCTAGAAGCATGCAGCATGACATAATTTGTGGTATTTTGAAGCTAAATGTACACGATCATTTAGTGTTCTTCTGGTGTTTATTTCATCTCAATTAACTTTGTCACACTGCAATGCTGATCTGATATAATTGTAGAATTGGGCAGATGACTCCCCTCACTGCTCCCACCCCAACCCTGAAAGGAAGTTGGTGGCCTGCTGACAGGTTTAGAGAAAACCTACCCCATCACTTGTTGTGGCAACTGCTATGGAGTCGAACTTCAGCTTTCACCGAGATGAAGGCCCCACCTCTGGAACTGGTGGCAATTCTGATTCACCAACAAGTCTACCAGGCCCAACAGTGCCAAATTGGTCACTTCAAGATAAGCCAAGGATGAAAGACCCATGGTTCCCTGGATATAACGTGGAATAGGTTAATTTAGAGGGGATTGAACATGGGTGTGGAGAAAGTTGTTTTCACAAAGATGTAGTGAGAAAGGAAAGAGGGCATTATCTTCCTATTACACTCCTGAAAAATAGTAGCTATTTCCTTCCCAGTGCTTGAAACGTTTTTAAAACAATGGGTTGCACCACTCAGTTCCTCCCTGTGCCAACCATATTATGGCATTTTAAGGGTAATATTATGGTCAGTTAAGCTTGTAATGAGCTGATGTGTTTGGCAGCCTCTCCACTCTAAATACTGTAAGAGTGAGCTTGGGAGTGTCTGGGAATGTGGTGGGACAGGTACGTACCTTATTTCACATGCCTCCTCCACTGGTAACAAATCCATTGGAGCTGTGTAAGATCCAGTCCATTACCTTAGAAAGTGAGCATTCATACAAGGACAGTACTTCACAGATGGGGGTGGCAATGGCCAGTGGTATTATTGTTGGGCTGTTAATCCAGAGACCCAAGTGATGTTCTGTGGACCTGGGTTCGAATCCCACCATGCCAGATGGTGGAAATTGAATTCAATAAAAATATCTCAAATTAAGGGTCTAACAATGACCATGAATCCATTACCAATTGTAGGGAAAAAACCCATCTGGTTCACTAATGTCCTTTAGGGAAGGAAACTGCCATCTTTACCTGGTCTGGCCTACATGTGACTCCAGATCCACACCAATGTGGTTGACTCATAACTGCCGGGATGGGCAATAAATGTCGGCCTATCTGGCAATGCCCTCATTCCATGAATGGATAAAGGAAAAAAATTCAAAACATTACTGTTTCATGAGACATTATCATTTTAAATAGAATCATAGCTTTCAGCGAAGATGCATTGCTGAGAGGTAGAATCCTCAGTAAAACATATCAGATTGAGGGTTTATGGAAATTTGTGCTGTATCATGTATCAAGTATCATAGCCATTTTTTTTTTGTTCTGAGCTTCATAAAAGTTACCTCATTGGTCTGTTCACAAGACTAAATGCTGCCTGGTCAATGACAATCTGCTGTCTTTCCTTTCGGGTACCTCTGGTCTCCAATTGCAACACCTCGTCATGATTGTAAGGCAACACAGTTTCCAGGTCACCACTGAGGCTACTTTAAAAAAAGCAACCAGGCATTACACTAAAAAACTCTATCCAAACCTTCCTACTTGTATTGTGGGCATGTGCCCTGCCTCTGATCAAAACCTTCAGACTGACAATGGAGTAAGATTAGAAATTCAATATACTGTGAATCATGGCATCCAGTTTCATCAATGTACCACATTAACTGGGAATAGAAATGTAGTTGAAGTACTTTGATGCTTAGTTCATCTCTACTTGTGAATAATATATTTATGAACCTATTATAGACATTTTTAATTGACCTGTTCAGATGGGTTTTGACACATCACTGGACAGGTGAGACTTGAACCCAGGCCTTCTAGATTGGATGTTGGGACAGTACCACTGCACCAAGAGCCTTGATGGAGTATAGTTTAAGCCTTGGTATTCCAATGACAAAATTGCCATGTTGCACACTGTGCCCTTAGTCAGACAGCAAACTCTGAATGGTACAATGTCCTCATTTTGAAATGTAAACCACAGGCAGGTGTTTGTAAGAGAAACATTTAGAAAAGCTGTGAAAATGGAACAAAGGCCCTATGTTCTCATGCATTTAAAATGAAGAGCTCTTCTTTCAAAAACACATGCTCATTTCATGTATCTGGGTGTCAGTGAATCTGTAGGGATGTGTTACAGTCCTATCTTCAATATGTGAAGCCAAACATTGTTTCCCTCATTGCATTTTTAGATCATGGAGTGAATGCAGGCTCAACAGCAAGAATGTAGCTGCAGGTAGGAACACAAAACCAGAAGGAGGTCATTCACGCCTTTTATTTTTCCACCATTGAATGACCATAGCTGATGAATATCTTACACCTTATCCACCTTTGTTACATATCCTCTCCTACTCTCATCCAGCCAAAACATATTGGTTTAAAAGTAATTTTTTAAGCAAACCAGTATTTACTGCTTTTGTAAAGATTCTTCCAAGGAATGTGGATGCCAATAACCAGACTAGCATATGTTGCCACCTCTCATACCCTTTGGAAGACACTGGTAAGCTGCTTGAAATCAGAACACAAGAAATAGGACCACACATCTGAAATATGGCCCCATTCAATGAGATAATGGCTGATCAGATTGTGGCCTCAGTTTCAATCTCCCACTTGCGGCCACATCCCTTGACTTCCCTGCAGGTCAAAAACCTTTCTAAGTCACCCTGGAATATATTCAATGACATCTCTCTGTGGACGAGAATTATAGAGATTAAAAATATAAGATAAGAAATTCCTCCTCAATAAATGGGAGATCACATTCTTTTATTCATTCATAGAATGTGAGCATTGCAGGCTAAGACAGCATTTATTGCAGTTAAGTGTCAACTACTGAGTCAGGATTGCAGATCTCCTTCCCTAAAGGATGTTAATGAACAAGATGAGTTCTTACAAAAATCAGCAATAACTACATGATCACTGTTAGGCTCTCCTTATTCCAGATTTTTGTTGAAATCAAATATTACCATTTACCATGGTGGGTTTTATTTCCTGACAAGGGAAAACATCCTGTTGACATTGACCCTGGCAAGCCCCCTTAGAATCGTAGGTTTCAAGAAGATCACCTCTTACATTCATGGATTCCTGTGAGTGTAGCCACAACACAAAATGAACCTTTCATCATAAGGCAGCCTCATCATTCAAGAAAGTCACCTAACGAAGCTTCGCTGAACTGCCTCCAATGCAATGCATCTATCCAACAAGGTGGACAGGTGTCTGGATATAGCCCGCCTACAATTAGCAGGACAAATCCAACCAAACCAATTACCACCCTATCAGTCTACTCTTGATCATCAGCAAAGCAATACAGAGGATGATTGATAGAACTATCAAGTTGCAGTTGCAATGTAATAACCTGATCGCTATTGCTGGATTTGGATTCAGGCAGGGTCACTCAGCTCATGACTTCATTACAAGCTTGGTCCGAACATGAACTTAAGTACTGAACTCCACGGGTAAAGGGAGAATTAAGGCAGCATTTGACAGAGTATGGGATCAAGGAGCCCTATCAGAACTGGAGAAAGTGAGAATTGGGGGAAAACTGGTTGAGGTCACACTTGGCATAAAGAAAGATATTGTGAATGTTGGGAGTCAATCGTCTCATCTCCACAACATTTCTGCAGAAATAACTGTGGCTCCTGTCCTAGGCCAAACACTTTTCAGATGCTTCATCGAAGACCTCCCTTTCATCATAAGATCTGGAGTGGGGATGTTTCCAGACTACACAATGTTCAGCAACATTCAGGATTCAAATATTGGTACAGTCTGTGTCCATATGCAGTAAGACATGACAGCATTCATGCTTGGGCTGACAAGTAGTCAGTAACATTCATGCCTCACAAGACAATGACCATTTACAACAAGAGGTAAACTAATCTTTGTCCCTTGACATTCAATAGCAGTATGATATTGAATCCCCCACTATCAACATCCGAGAAGTTACCAATGATCAGAACTTGAACTTGACAAGTCATATCAATACTGTGGCCACATGAACTGGTCAGAGATTAAGAATTCTAGACTAAGTCACTTACCTCCCAATTTGAAAAGCCTGTCCACACTTACAGGGCACAAGTCAGGAGTGTGATGAAATATTCTCCACTCACCTGGATGTGTGCAATACTGACTCGAGAAGCTCAATACCATTCAGGACAAAGTGACAAGGCTTTTTTGATGAAGGGTCTAGGCCCGAAACGTCAGCCTCTCTGCTCCTATGATGCTGCTTGGCCTGCTGTGTTCATCCAGCCCTGCACCTTGTTGTCTCGGATTCACCAGCATCTGCAGTTCCTACTATCTCAGGACAAAGTGACATGATTGATTAGAACCCCAATGATGATCTTCAGCATTCACTCCCTTCATTAGCAATGCACAGTGACAATAATGTGTATACCATCTACAAGATACATTGCGCTAATTCCGCAAAACTTATTCACAGCACCAGACATCTGCAGATTCCCCGCTAAGTCATTTACCACCCTGACTTGTAATTGGATTGCTGCTGCTTCATTACATCAAAACCCTGGCATTCCCATCTGAACGCAATTGAGTGTTCCTCCACCCAAGGACTTCAAAGATTCAAAAAGACAGTTCAGCACCATCTTCTCAAGGACAATTTAGGATGTGCAATAAATCCCAGTCTAGCTAGTGATGCCCAGATTCCTTGAAAATATATATTTTTTAATAATTGCAGTGTTGTTGATGTGAGTACATGGAAAGTACTGCTACAGAAGGGCTTCCTGCCTTTTGATCCAAAGACAGTAGAGGAATGGTGAATAATTCCAAGTCAGGATAGTACGTGACTTGAAGTGGAGTCTTCAGGTTATGATGTTCCCCTTTTATTGTTCTAAATAGTTGAGGTCGTGATACCCCATTTCTGTGAAGGCCAGATATCTTCCCGAAGGCAAGGGCTGCACACAATAACCCAGATGTAGCCAAATTAGGGTTTTGTACTGATGTAGCAAAACAACCTCCTGTTCATATCCCAGCCCTCTATAAAGGCTAACACTTCATTACTCTTTTCTTAGTTTATGAGGCTGACTGCTACATTTTGGTCATCTCTGCACATACATCCTACATTTTCTTTTCATCTCAAGCACCTTCGTCACAATGCAATGACTTTGAAATAAGGTTGAATTGTGAATTTTCTCAATTTAGAAAAGATACTACTGTGACTGTATTTATATTGAGAGGTGCAAACATTGTAAGTGGTGCTTTCTTATTTCCTCTAGCAAAGTACAATTGAAAATGTGGCCACATGCACTGTCTATGATGTGAATATACCGAAGAGAGTTTTCAAAATCATTGAGTGCAGAATAGGCAACTCCTCTGCAACTGCCTTTTGTGCTTTGGTGTCACATTTATTTTATGATGGTCCTTTGAAGAGTTTTGGATGTTTTGTAATGTTAAAGGTTTTCTATAAATAAGAGCTGTTGTAGCATAGGAGCACAATGACAAGGTTCAGTAGACTAGGACAGATAGCAGATTGAAACTGGGCTCTTCTTGATTTGTATGAGTTGTAGTTGCTACATCCTCAAGAAAGTGATGCCAATAATGTTCTGAAGTGGCTCACACTTACATTTCTATTTTGAAGTTCTATTGTTTTTGGCTGCTGAAGATACCTGGGTAAAAATGAGAAAAGCTTAAACCTGAACAGTTTGCACTTATTCAAAGATAGTGGGAACTACCGATGCTGGAGAATCTGAGATAAC
>NC_063363.1:25020631-25090836 GCF_021869965.1 Rhincodon typus | reverse complement strand
AAGGGTCCAGATCTGAAACGTCAGCCTTCCTGCTCCTCTGATGCTGCCTGGCCTGCTGTGTTCATCCAGCTCTACACCTTGTAATCTTGCATTTATTCAATGCATTTTTATTGTTGCTTACATTGGTGAAGACTGGTGTAGCAGGGCAGAGAGGGGGCACTAGCACAAATAACTAACTTGTATTTCAATGGCAGTTTGACTTTTTATTTTCAGTGGATAATGCCATGTGTTGTTACCAAAGAACCTTTTAGACTCAGAGAGGTTAGAGATCTATGTAATACCAAAAGCCTTTGAACAACAAACATTCTTTAGTTTTAAATCATACTTCGTGTGTTGTTTGCATATGACCCAGATTCTTCAGCCTCGTAAATATTGAATGTTCCTTTCTTTCTGTCTGAATTATGTGCTGTTTCTCATCTGTGCTTTGTAGTTAGATAAAAGTTATTGTCCTTTTTTTGAAAGACAGTTTTTCATTCTCAGGTCAGTCATCTGACAATCTGACTCAAAGACTGAGCTGACCTGAGTGCCAATTTAAAAAAAAATTAGCTCCAACAAATTGCTTTGTTATTCCAACAAGGGCAAAGAACATTCTTCTCCTGAATGTTTATGGAAGTAAAGATATGGGGATTCATGTGAAATGATTGAAGAATCAGGCTTCATACTCAGAAACACATCTCCCTAGCACAGCATTCATTGTGTAAGAAATGCCTTTGCAAGTCAACGTGGTGCCACTGGAGATTAAAACAGATATTGGATACTGTGGATGGAAGAATCCAAGTTTGATTCTGTTGTCTAATTAGAACTAATTTAGAGCTCTATCTAATGATGCTTTGCAATCTTTCTATAGGTCCCATTGTTGTGACCTCAATTAGCGAGTGAATGAGCTTATTCACATTTCTCCCAAGTTCATTTATATAATATCAAGTGAAATTAGGAAATGTTCCAAATGCTCAGCATCTGTGGAGATATAGAAGGAGTTAGCATTTCAATTCAATGACTTTTTGGCAGGACTGGAAAATTTATAGATGTAATCATCATGAGCAAGTCCAGAGATAGGCAAATGAGGAAAGGAAGAATCAAAGAACGGGTAAGTTGGTCAGTCATCAGAGGCAGGAGAGAGTAAATAGTCAAATTGCAAAGTGAAGTGACAGGAATGATGGCTAAAGAAATAAAACGATAAATAGAACCATTGCCACCTTACATCCAAAGATACCTGAAAATGGCAGTAATGATCTAAAATCGCTCAAGTTTGTGCTCAGCACAATAGATTTTGAAATTACTAATCAAAATATCAGATATTGTTCCTTGATTTCACAAAGAGATTTAAACACCAGAAGGAATAGTTCAAATTTGTACGTATTGGGCCTAGGTCACCACCCTGAGGAACTCCTGCAGAGTTGTTCTGGATCTCAGGTGACTGACCTCCAACAATCACAACCATCTTCCAGTGTGTCAGGTATGACTCCGACCAGCAGAGAGTTTGCCCCTTGGTTCCCTTTGATTCCAGTTTTGCTCGGGCTCCTTGATGCCACACTCAATTGAATGTGGCCTTAATGTCAAGGGCTGTCACTCTCACCTCACCTCTGGAATTGAGAGCTTTTGTTCCATATTTGAACCAAGGCTGTAATGAGATTAGGAGCTGAGTAGCTCTGGCAGAACCACTGGGTATCACTAAGCAGGTTATTGCTGAGTACAGGCTGCTGGATAGCACTGTTAATGATATCAACCATCACTTTACTGATGATCAAGAGTAGACTGATGGGGCCGTAATTAGCTGGTTTGGATTTGTCTGGCTTTTTGTGTACAGGACATACCTGTACACAATTTTCCATATTGTTGGAGAGATGTAAATGTTGTAGCTGTACTGGAACAGCTTGGATAGGGGAGTGACAAGTTCAGGAGCACAAGTCTTCAGTATTATTGCTGGAATGTTGTCAGGACCCATAGCTTTTGCTGTATCCAATGCCTCCAACCGTTTTATAATATCGCATGGAGGGAATCAAATTGGCTGAAGACTTTTGCACTGTTGGGACCACTGAATGAGACTGAGGTGGATCATCCACTCGACAGCTCTGGCTGAAGATTGCTGCAAAAGCCTCAGCCTTATCTTTTATAGTGATGTTTTCAGCTTTTCCATCAATGTGAATGAGTATGAAGTTTTGCATTGCACGATTGACTAATTAAAGATTATTTTTTTGCCTGCAATCGTATGGACCAAATAATTTGTTTCTGTTACTGTAAATACTTTGTAGCTTTTGACTGATCCTAATCTGGAATTGATCGATATTATCATATGAACCTTAATTTTAATTCCTTTGCCTTGTCATAATTAGTTAAGATTGAGACATAAACAGAACCTCCTCTGCAGTTGGCAAGAACTTCAAATTCAAGCCAATCATATATTCCTTAAATGCTGCAATGTTCAAGAGGTAGGTCAGTTGTAATTCTCTACCTTACTGCAAACAAACCAACTTTTTATTGTTTTAAAACTTGAAAAATTAAAGTGATAAAGCAAATTCCATGCAGTTTCCCCCGAGGTTTGTCAGTCTAGGTTGACTGCAGTTGGATCCAGTCTGATTAGGAGTGATCTTTTCTTCAGGGTGACTTCTATCCTTGATATTCCTTTTCCCCGTCAACGTAGTTGGTTCTTTGTGTCCTTTTTATTCTTTGGCTGTGTAGTAAACGTATTCATATCATTCCTTCAGTGCCCTTTGGCTTACTTTCTAGAGTATGCAATCAGTCTTTCATTGACCTACATCAAACTGAACTTGAGTTCATAACATCATTGTTTTCCCTGCAGTGAATTTTCCATGGTGTGGTTAACCACAAGATGTCTCGTGCCCTTGTTTTTAGATTCTGTCAGAGCTCAAATGACAGCTAGAGGTGAGACTGCTTAAGTTGTAAGTGTAGTATTTTCTGTGATTGTCACTACTGGCAACTTGCAGTATCTGCCTCCTCTGCTCACATGTGGCACGTGGTAAGGAGTATTGATGTAATTCGCTGCCACAGATCCTTCTATGTCTATGCTATACATTAGATCCATAGTGGTAGAGAATAGATTACTGGTGAGTCTAATAGAAGAGATACTTAGCTTAGTTTGCAAGATGATTTATTGCATGAGAGCAAAGCATACAACTTACATTGCTAGTCAGGCATCTTCACTAAGGACTTTTAGGAATTGTCCAGAATATATGAGCTCCCTATGAGGGCTAGTGGAGAAATCCTTATATCTGTTCAAAGTCTGTGTGTAACTTCATTAGGTTGGATGGAATTTACACAACATCAAAGTTAACTTCTTCAGAACCATTCCTCATACAACGGTAAAGACTCCTTTAGCAACAATTATCATGGCTCAAGAAACAATATTTCATTCAATTGCACCATTTCAGTAATTTTAGCCACGTTTTTCCAATTGCCTAGAGATGATATCATCCCAATCTCAGGTTTTAACTTTAGCCTGAATTGGTGACCAATGTTGGTTTCCATTCTGGGCCAAATCCACAAAGAAATGAAGCTAGGGTCAGGAGAAGCTCAGTGAAGGCAGGTTTTAATTTCACATCTGTCGTTGTCCAGAAGGAGCAGGCGTTTTTTGGGGGGCGGGGTTTGTAAAAAAATATGAAAGGAGCCTTACTCTAGGATTTATCCCTCAATTGCAATTGACTCTGCAGTGTTCTGACCCCATGACTAAAATCAAACCAGCCTGACTGCTGACACTTCTAAATTGATCTACCTCAATCTTTGTCATGTGTCTGACTTGGAACAAAATTTGAGGCCTTTTTGTCTAAAATGCAAAGAATCTGCTCAGCAGACCAACATCTCTCATTTTGAGGATTGCACTAGCAAAAACAAAATCAAGATAAATGTCATTAACATGTCTTAGAGATTCTGTATCAGTAACTTCAAAACTGCAACTTTTTCCATTGTTCAGAGTTGTGTGGGAAGTTAATTCCTTAAGTCAGGTTTTAAATTTTAATGTATAGTCTGGTTTACATTGTAATATGCACAGAGACCAATAATAGAAAAACAACATCAGTGCTCAACACTACAGTCATTGACCTAGTCATTATCCGCCCTGTATTGTCAAGAGAGACTGATCTTGCTCATTGCAACAGACAGCAATAAGATCCCACTGGTGTCAAAATAAAAATGAGGAGAGATTACATTTTGAGGCACATGACAAACAGAGAGAGCTTGATATTTTTTGGCTGGCCAAGTGAATTTAGAGATTGTTTTGCAATCCTCGAGTAATATTAGGGCCAGTCAAGGACAGTAGTGGGAAGTTGTACGTGGAGTCTGAAGAGATAGGAGAGGTGCTAAATGCATATTTTTCGTCAGTATTCACACAGGAAAAAGACAATGTTGTCGAGGAGAATACTGAGATACAGCCTATTAGACTAGACGGGATTGAGGTCCATAAGGAGGAGGTGTTAGCAATTCTGGAAGGTGTGAAAATAGATAAGTCCCTTGGGCCGGATGGGATTTATCCTAGGATTCTCTGGGAAGCTAGAGAGGAGATTGCAGAGCCTTTGGCTTTGATCTTTATGTCATCATTGTCTACAGGAATAGTGCCAGAAGACTGGAGACTAGCAAATGTTGTCCCCTTGTTCAAGAAGGGGAGTAGAGACAACCCTGGTAATTATAGACCAGTGAGCCTTACTTTGGTTGTGGGTAAAGTGTTGGAAAGGATTATAAGAGATAGGATTTATAATCATCTAGAAAGGAATAATTTGATTAGGGATAGTCAACACGGTTTTGTGAAGGGTAGGTCGTGCCTCACAAACCTTATTGAGTTCTTTGAGAAGGTGACCAAACAGGTGGATGAGGGTAAAGTGGTTGATGTGATGTGTATGGATTTCAGTAAAGCGTTTGATAAGGTACCCTATGGTAGGCTATTGCAGAAAATACGGAGGCATGGGATTGAGGGTGATTTAGCGGTTTGGATCAGAAATTGACTAGCTGTAAGAAGACAGAGGGTGGTGGTTGATGGGAAATGTTCATCCTGGAGTTCAGTTACTAGTGGTGTACCTCAAGGATCTGTTTTGGGGCCACTGCTGTTTGTCATTTTTATAAATGACCTGGATGAGGGTGTAGAAGGATGGGTTAGTAAATTTGCGGATGACACCAAAGTCGGTGGAGTTGTGGATAGTGCGGAAGGATGTTGCAGGTTATAGAGGGACATAGCTAAGCTGCAGAGCTGGGCTGAGAGGTGGCAAATGGAGTTTAATGTGGAAAAGTGTGAGGTAATTCGCTTTGGAAGGAGTGACAGGAATACAAAGTACTGGGCTAATGGTAAGATTCTTGGTAGTGTGGATGAGCAGAGAGATCTTGGTGTCCATGTGCCAAGTTGCCACCCAGGTTGATAGGATTGTTAAGAAGGCGTACGGTGTGTTAGGTTTTATTGTTAGAGATATTGAGTTTCGAAGCCATGAGGTCATGTTGCAGCTGTACAAAACTCTGGTGCGGCCGCACTTGGAGTATTGCATACAGTTCTGGTCACCGCATTATAGGAAGGATGTGGAAGCACTGGAAAGGGTGCAGAGGAGATTTACCAGGATGTTGCCTGGTATGGAGGAAAGGTCTTATGAGGAAAGGCTGAGGGACTTGAGGCTATTTTTGTTAGAGAGAAGAAGGTTAAGAGGTGACTTAATAGAGACATACAAGATGATCAGACGATTAGATAGGGTGGACAGAGGGATCCTTTTTCCTCGGATGGTGGTGGCTAGCACGAGGGGACATAGCTTTAAATTGAGGGGTGATAGATATAGGACAGATGTCAGAGGTAGGTTCTTTACTCAGAGAGTAGTAAGGGCGTGGAATGCCCTGCCTGCAAAAGTAGTAGACTCGCCAACTTTAGGGGCATTTAAATGGTCATTGGATAAACATATGGATGATAATGGAATAGTTTAGGTTCGGTGGGCTTCAGATTGGTTTCACAGGTCGGCGCAACATCGAGGGCCGAAGGGCCTGTACTGCACTGTAATGTTCTATGTTCTATGTTCTAATTAGCGAAATACAGTGATCCAGAACAGCCACGAGAGCTACTTAACAGTAGGGACTAAAGAGTCATGAGCAAAGAGCTGGGGTGTAATGTGTTAATTTCATTCTGTTTGCAGTTAATGCTTCGAAGGCTTGCTATTTTACAGTCAGTATTAGATCCCACCCCCTCCTTCTCCCATCCTTCGATTTTATTTTCTATGTCTCATTTCCATCTCTCTTATTGATTCTTGATTTCCATTTGCCTTCTGTTCATTTTCAATTTGACTTGATTTTTAAAAAGTAACATCTCATGTGAAACATGTCCAGAACAAATTCAAGTTTGAATAGACACTGTGCATTGATACTGTTTGGTGCCTAAAATGCAGCATGTTTGATGTTGAGTCCACTGCTGCTGACTGTACATGGCCTCACAAGGTCTTGTATATTTTTGGACAACTTTACAATGGTTACTTTGCAATTCAAAAGGGATGTCCTTTCTCATCCTGGAAAAGGGCTGACAGGATTGCCAAATGCAAGCTGATGAGCGAAGCTTTGTAAATGTACTGGTGATTTCTTTTTAGTTCATATATGTTTTTGTATCATGAGGGCTGGGATTGGGTTTTGAAACAAGAGCGTTAGTGTGCGATTTGATCATAATTATAAAGAAAATGGTCATAATTGGAACACTAAATGACGCAAAACGTGTGTGGATGAGAGAGAGAAAGAGAGAGAGAGACATGACTAAACTGTTTCAGTTCATATCTAAATGTAGCCATGAGAAACTGATTTGGTGGCAGCATTTCAGTCTCTGGGTCAGAAAATCGTACGTTCAAGTTCACAACCAGATTTGAACACACACTGTGAGATGGCACTTAAGTGACGGAGTGATGGAATGAAATATTAATCCAAGATAAACTTTGAATGTCTGTAGAAATGAAAATACACCAGAAATGTACTCCTGGATTGTGGCCTAATAGTTTTACCTCAACTCTCATCATTGAAACAGATTAACGTGTCAATCAATGCATAGCCTCATTGTAGATCTTGTTGTCTACATGTTGCATGTTACATTTCAGACAAGGTGAAAGTCAGTGGACTACCAAAATAGTTTATTGGCTGTGAAAATTTTTGGACTCCTGCGGATGTGACATGGTGCCACATAGTGAATTTTTCTTTCATACAACTAAGGGTCAGGAAAACTGTAAAACAGCTTACATTTTCAATTAACACTTAATATCAGCAAATATGTTCCTTATTATGCTCCTGTTCATCCATGGCACATGCATATGGGCTTACATTGTAAGAATATAGAAGACTGAGTCCTTTGCTAGGAGTTCAGGACGTTACTGAGAAGAAAGAAGAGAGAAGAAAAAACAACACAGAAAAGAGAAAGAAAGGAAAAGAAATGGATGAAGCGGATGAGCTCTGGCTGAAGTGTCCTATTCCACCGTCATCTTGAACTTTATTTTTCTCTATTTTTCTAAGTTTTTTCCCTAAGAACTTGTACTGAAGAATCTGTACCTAGTCACCTTTATACCTAAGATGGCGCTGTAAGTGGCGACTTGTCAACTTTTCAATATACTCGTTTGAGCACGTGTGACAATAATGCTAATTCAGTTCAATTCAATTCACTGGATACTGGAAGGAATCAATCAGAAATATTTGTTTACTCAGTACAATATTTAGAATTTCTGCACTAAATATTCCTTATTGAACTAGTCATGAATGACAGAAGCTGTTCATGAGTGCCCTGTTAGCACTGCCACTCTTCTTAAAACTAACATTCAGGGCCATCCATTGTTTGTTACAATCAGGTGAGGAGGGGTTGAATGACTACTCTCTTTGACTTCTCCTCATTTAACAGTGACAGATCTTTTTTTTGTTTGAAAGAGCTATATTTACAACTGCGGGCACTGAATTGGTATGTGTTGACCCAAGCACTGTGAGCAATGACCAATCATCCTTTCAACTCTTTCCTTTTACACAAAACACTAATTGGGTTAGGCAGTTCCTCGTGGGCCGCTGTAACAAAAGGAGTCAATTGAAACTTTCAGAACTGAAATTTAACAAAATCACATGAAAACATCATTACTGAGGGTCATGATGCAGCCCAGCCCCTGCAGTTCCCACTGGTCTCTAATTGCCTCTATTGTGCCAGTGGAACTGGCATGTTTCCTCTCAATGGACTGCTGAGAGTGGACATGTCTACAGAGGAGAGGCAGATAATTAGGCATTGCAGGCAGTTCATCCAGGCCCAGGAGAAGGCCATAAAAAGGCATTCCATGCTGCCTGCCTCACTCTGCACAGTGTGTCCACAAAACCAAATTGGCCTATGGACAGGAGTTAACAGTGGTAGGGCATGATTCATGAGTGACCTTTAAGGAGAAGAAGCACTTGACTTAACAATATGTGATTTATTGCATGATCACAATAGGTACAAATTGCATTGGCTAGTCCATCCTAATAATAAAGACAATCTTCAGTTTTGACACAGATACGTGAGTCAAGACTTTGAGTTTAAATCTTCTTCCCCACCCAAGCTTAACTGGGTGGAGCTTAAAGCAGTCTCTAAAATTAATCCTTTCAGAGCCATCACATTGTACAACAACTACCGTATTTAACAGTTTATACAGTTATTATGAATAGGATAAATTTCCTTGAGAAAGAGGTTAGCTTTATTCTAGTAAACTGGTCTCTAAAATAATAAAATATACACTGACTTTCACACATCTCAAAGTTCGCAAACTGACACAAATCGAGTACAGTGTGGGGAAGGATAGGTTGGCCAAATTAAAGCATATTAAGAAGACAGCAAAAGAGCATACAGCCATTAGTTTGGTGACATGGCTGGCTTCAGGCTGAAATCAATGGTCTTTATGCTGTGATTCGAAGATATAAATTATTGAGCCAGTTTCTGTTCTGGAGGTGGTAGTTGCTGGTTTGGGTTCTTTTTAGAAATCTGTATTTGCAGCAGAATCACAGTCTGCAGGCAGAGCTTAAAGCTGCATTGAAGAGAAAGGGAAGAAAGGGGGATCCCACTTGGTTTTCTCTCTAATTTGCTTATCCTCCATTATACTGACAGAATCTCTTTAAAACATGCAAAGGATTGGCTTGCCATGTGCAGTTTCTTCCCCAACTGTTATGATGATTCAAACAGTACATTGTCTCTGTAATTTAAAGTATTTACTGAGTTAGTTTGCCTTTTGTCATGTTTATCTCTTCAATTGGACATGTTTGGGTCCAATCATTGCCAAGGTCCTTTTACCCAAATGATTTGTTTTATTGACCCATTTCTAATCATGAAAGTCTGAGGTAATTGCAATGAATATCTTGCTGAGAGCAAGAGATGAAGGTCTCTTGTGACGTAGCAGTAGTGTCCCTTCCTTTGAGCCAGAAAATCCAGGTTCAAGCCCTACCTGCTCCAGAGGTGTGTCATAAGATGTCAGTGAGGAGATGGGTGTACTTCACACTTCCCCAAACTCATTGCCTTTGATATCTACCGTCCAGTGAAGTGGAATGTACTGTAATGTACGTTTGGGTTAACCATCTTAGGCTAGTTAGTTAGTTCAGTTCGCTTAAGTGCCTTTTTTAAAAAAAAAAAAATTTACAGGTTCAGTTCAGCTTTACAGCTGATTGATTAAAAATCATTATTTACCGTGAAATGCACCTGCATGATATGTTAAGTAAAACAAAATAAAATGAGAAGAAAGACTTGCAGTTATACAGTGCTTTTGTGAACTCTGAATGCCTGAAAGCTTTACAGTAAATGAGGAAATGCAGCCAATATAGCAATGTAACAATGAAAAAACAGAAATTGCTGGAGAAACTCAGCAGGCCTGGCAGCACCTGTGGAGAGAAATCAGTGTCGATGTTTGAGGTCTAGTGATTCTTCTTCAGAACTTTCTTTTTTCAGATGCTGCCAGACTTGTTGAGTTTCCAAAGCAACTTGTATTTTCGATTCAGATATGCAGCTCTTTATTCCAGTATAGCAACCACTTCTGCTCAGAGTAAACTCCACAATGAGCAATGTGGTATTGACCAGGTTATTTGTTTCTTGACATTGAGTGACAGATAATTATTGGCCTGGACATCTTCAACTCATTTTCAGCTAGGGCATAGCATTTTGCATCCACTGGAGCAGGCAGATGGAGCTTTAGTTTAATGTTCCATTCAGAAAACTTCTGATTCATAGATGAGGGTTACAACTGAGCCCCAATTGACACAAAGGCATCTTGTATGAATGCAATATTCCTGACCTGAGCAGTAATCATCCTCAATTATTGGGGAAAAAAAATCCATCTGAATGCCATTAGCAGATGACCAAAGCAGTTTGTTTCTTGCAGTGTACTTGTTTTCAGTTTTTACTATTCTTTAATGACTTGGACGAGAATATTGATGCAATATTATAAGATCAATGTGACCAGGTGGAAAATATTGGAGGGATAGGCACCATTTGAGCAGAATTAATCTGCTGATGCTTTCAAGAATAAATGGATTTCGGTGTAGATACATGTAAATTGAAACAGAAATTGAGAATTTGCACTCGATAAGATATATTTTGGGACAGGTGCAGCAAATAGAGAAATATAATCTCACTGAGTCATGCTATCAAGGTAAGGCCAATAACATCTTCTTAAATAGCTGTCTCTTCTTTGACAGATAAGCTGGTACAGCCATCGAACAGAAGTTCTTTTTAACTTAAACTAGCAGCATTAAATTCCAACCGTAATATTGGTGTCATCTATTTACAGAGCAGGGGTCAATCTGACTTCTACAACTGGTTATTTGTATTTTATAATTAAGTACAAATTCCTGTCTGCTCTCTCTCCAAACCTAACCAACTTCCTAACTGAGCAAACCAGATTTTTTTTTTTAAATCAACCTGCTCATATGTTTTTATTTGATGTATCTCTGGGGCAGGTGGGACTTGAAATCAGATCCCCTGGCTCAAAGATAGATGCACTGCCACTGTGCCATAAGAGTCCCTCAGAATTGGAAGAGGTAAAACGAGGCTTTTTTCTTTCTGTTATATCCAGAAGTGTGCTTACATACAACTGAGCTATATTTTTCCATCATCAAGTCATTCATAGTATTTTTCATCTATAAACCATCATGGATAAACCGTCCATATTTTCATGTTGATTAATTTACATGCAAAGCCTACTAAGAGCAATGCCAACCATTAAAAGTGTGGGAGAAGTAGGCAGAGAGAGATGGAACTAATTGGTGATATAGGGAGGAAAAGCAACTGTTTTTCTTTCTTTTATTATTATACACCTCTGGAACAAGTAGGACTTGAATCCAGGTCTCCTGGCTCAGAGAAGAGCCTAGTTTCTCTTCTTTAGTCAGATCTATGAAACAAAATTAAACCAAGTGAATAGGAGGCAGGCCTTTAAAGGTGTAACGTGAAAAAAAAGGCAAAATGAAACTGAGAAAATATCTATGAAACTGTGTGAAAGCCATCCCTTAATATAAGCTGCAATGAGCATCAGCTGGTCTCTATTATCTCTGTAGCAAGCACTGGTTTATATCTTCAACAAAAAAATAAAAGAAGGTTTGTTATTTTGCCCTGGAAGAACTATCATTCACAACATTGTCACCAAATAGCAAGACAGATTACATTAAAGATGTCCATTGATTCTTAGCAGGTACAAAATATATCCAGTAGATATCACCACTGGGGGACAAGATGAATTTTATAGGCAGACAGCAGAGAGTTTGAAGCAAGGACAGCATTTAAAGTGTATTGTCAGTCTTCCTGCTCCCTCCCATCTGTAAAGGTAAAGTTGTCATCATCCTATCAGACCATAGGCCTGCTCTCTCATTACAGAGAGATAACTGGTGCTTAATCTGAGAGGCACTATGCCTCAGGCGAGGGGACAGTTTGAGAAGGAGAATCCTTCATGGTAATGTCAGCCAGCGCAGAAATTGAACCTGATGCTGTTAGCATCACAAACTAGCCATCCAGCCAACTGAGCCAACTAGCCACTGAATCCAAAGTCATTCTCCACATTACACGGAGAGACTAAGTCACCTCTCAGCCTGCCTACTCTTAAATGGCCAATTAATAGCTACTTAAGGACACAGCTCTGCTCCTGACACAATGTATTTTGGGAAAGGATGACAGGTTTCAACTGCACACAGAAAAGTGAGAAAGCAGGAGGGGATCCCTGTGCCCCTCGTGGACATCCATATCAAGAGAAATAGATTATCCTATTGTTTAATTCATTGCTGTTTGCTGAAATTTACTATGTGTCAATTGGTTGCAGAGTTTACCTAAAGTGCAATTGGGAGTGCATCTTAAATGTGTTTCATTCACTAATAACTGATTGGGCATCCCTAAATTTTGTAAAAAAAAACAACATTTTGTTACACTCAAAATGGAAAGACTTTTCTACCCAATAATAATTGCATGGTTTTCTTTTTCATGTAATTTACATTGGATATACAGCAGCAATAAGTTTCCAAATAGTCATAGAGTCATAATAACAGACCTTTCGGTCCAATTTGTCCATGCAAACCAGATATCCTAAATTAATCCAGTCCCATTTGCCAGCACTTGGCCCATATCCCTCTCAGTCCTTCCTATTCATAATACCGATCCAGTTGCCTTTGAAATGTTGTAATTGTACCCACCTCCACCACTTCCTCTGGCAGTTGATTCTATAGACACACCACCCTCTTGTTTGAAAAAGTTGCCCCTTACGTCCCTTTTAAATCTTTCCCCTGTCACCTAAACCTATGCCGTCTAGTTTTGGACTCCCCTTCCCTGGGAAAGAAATCTTGACTATTCACCCTATCCATGCCCCTCATGATTTTATGAACTTCTATAAAGTCACCCATCAGCCTCTGATGCTCCAGGGAAAATAGCCCCAGCTTATTTAGCATCTCCCTATTGCTCAAACCCTCCAACCCCTGTGACACTCTTGTAAATCTTTTCTGAACCCTTTCAAGTTTCAGAACATCTTGGATGTTTGTTGGGACTATTGATTATTCCTCCCTCTCCCTTGAGGCCAAACCTGGTTGCTGAGGCTGCTTTCAAATCTACAGAATTTATGGCACAGATGGTATTTATTGTAATGTAGGATGTCTTTTTTTTTATTATCAATTAGGGTCATGGTTTAAGTAAAAGCAAAATACTACAGACCCTGAAAATCCAAAATAAAAACAGAAAGGTGCTGGAGAACCTCAGCAGGTCTGGCAGTATCTGTGGAGAGAGAAACAGTGTTAATGTTTCAAGTCTGATTTGACTTCTTCAGAAGAATAGTCATACTGGACTTGAAATGTTAACTATGTTTGTCCCTCTCCTGATGCTCCCAGACCTGTTGAATCTCTCCACCAGTTTGTATTTTAATTAGAGCCATGGCTTTTTGTTTTCATAACTCGTTAATCCTCTTCATTTTGCTGTTGTTGGGTCTCAAAATACTGGAAAAGTTCCAATAGATTTTGCCTCCATCTGGTCCATTCTAGGGCAATGGAATCCCAGGAGTTGCTGTCAATGTTATAATTCTTCTTGTTGTTTTCAGCACATCAGCAATAGTTGCATCTATGATTATGAAGACAACCGATCAAAATTAATTTGGTCAAGTTTGTTCTTGATGTTGTTTTACAGGCAGCCACAGGCAATGATAGTGTAACTATGATAAGCAGCTGTGCTTTGGAAGGTGTCACTGATAACTGTTGGAAAAATTAGAATACATTGGATTCTACCTTATACGGTTGTGCTTACAGAAACAGAGCAGTAAAGTGAAACTTTTTATTAAGATAAAATATAAACCACAAAAAATGGAATTGTGAAAAGGAAAAAAAAAGACAGAGTCAATTACCAGCTGAAAGAAAATGACAGGATAACATTTTGGGTAGGGACTTTGATCTGCTTTGCTGAAGAACTGCTCCTGGGTTATAAACCTTCCACCTTCAGGACCTGACACCGTGTGAGTTATTTACAGCATTCTCTGTTATTATATTGATGGCAATCATTCATTTTGATTTGAGTGTCTTCTGTATTGATGTATGCCACTCTGGAAAAAATAGATCCAGCACCATCCTATAAATAGGTTTGTAACGTATGTCACTTCTGTTGATGATAACCGTCACTTTGAATGTTTGTTGGCAACTCTTGTTGTGCTGCAGCTTATGGTAAATATTAAAGATAGTTTTTTTTGGCTCTCTGAAGGTGAAAAAAGTGCAAAATAAACTGTTACCATGTGTGGTTTAAACATGCATGTGTAATATATTTAAACCGCCTGCACCCCTCCAGTTTGATGTGACTGTGACAAGCAAAGTTGCATTTAAATTCATCAATTCTGGTGAGCAATTCTGTGGACTATATGATCATTGCATTCTGCAACTCCCATGATGGTAAAAAGAAAGTAAAAAGGATTAAAAGTCTTTTCTCATGTATTACTTTTTACATTCTCTGTTTACCTTCACTTTCACTTTATTGCCCGTACAGAAAATTCCACACAGAAATTCATTTGGGATAAATTGGTTGTTTGTTAATAAATGTACCACACAAGTAAGTGATGACAATAAATTCAAAACACTCAATGACAGAAATGTACCTTTAATTAATATGTAAGTAAAAACTATTCTAATGTAATTAGAACAATCTGTCCATGGGTGCACCTGGAATATATATCCACAACGATATGATAGCTCCTGTTAACAGTTCTTATGGAGAGGACCACAAATGAGTTCAGGGGACGATCTATTGAACATCTGAGGGAATATAGTCTTTATCCTAACAATATCCAGTCACAGTACTGACATGAGATGTGATGCTCATTACGAAGAGAAATAGTATCTTTCTAAACCAATTAAACACTGGGAAGAACAATGTCATTGATTCAGTTCCTACAATAAACTCTTTTCCCTAGTTACCATCTCCATTGTCATTGGTAGATGTAACTTCAGCTGTCAACACACTGAGCTATAGAATGCCCTATTTAAGTCTATGATATGTTTTCCCTTATTTTAAGACTAATCAGTCAGCTATCTGTTCTAACATTGCCTTATGTGATTCAGTGTCGAGTTTGGCTTCAGAAGGCTCCCATGATATGCCTTGGGATATTTATTACAGTAAAAGAGCTGTATAAATAAGACAAGCTGTTTTTAAATTAAATATTACTTCTATCCTATCAGGTTCCAAGGTGCCAATTGAAAGTGCTCTACCCTGAAGAATACAGTCAATTTATAGTGTTGTTTCATCTAATGTCATTGATATTTCCTCTGATGGTGCAAATCTGTTAAAGCTTGCCTGAATAAAAATTCATTCAAGTCCATTAGTTTGAAACAGGCCAAGAGAGGTGCAATGAATTGAGAGTACATTTTCTCTTGATAACATGGGCGCGATTTTATTTCTCCTGCAGGATATTGGATGGGAACTGAACTGAAGAAATAGGCAAAGGAGTGTAGACCATTTGGCCCCTGTGGCTTGCTCCGCCGTTCAATATGATCATGGCTAATTTACATTAACTTCAATATCCCACACCCTACATCCTGAGAGGTCAAAAATCTATTTATCTTAATTTTGAATTACTCAATGGTGAGACATCGACAACACTCTGGGCTGGAGATTTCCAAAGATTCTCACTTCTGAATCAAGATATTTCTTCTCATATCTATCCTAAATGATCGATCTCTTATGCCGTGCCTCATGTTCTATATTTCCCAGCAAGGAGACAACCTTACTGTGTCTACCCCATCAAGTCACTTCTGAACCTTCATTGATTCAATGAGTTCAACTTTCATTCTTCTAAACACCAGACAGTTTGGTCATAATTTACTCAGTCTCTTATCATAAGATAGCCAATCCAACTCAGAAAGCAATCTGATCAACTTTTGCTGTAGTATCTCCAAGGAAAATATATCTTTCCTTCATTATGGAGATCAAAACTGCATGTTGTCTTCCAGGTGTCGTTTTAATGATACCCGATTCAATTGTAACAAGATTTCTTTGTTCTTGTTGGATTCAATGCAGTAACAGTCAACATGCTAATTTCTGAAAGAAGGGTCACCGGACCTGAAATGTTAACTCTGTTTTTCTCCTTCACAGGTGCTGCCAGACCTGCTGAGCTTTTCCAGCAACTTTGTTTTTGTTCCTGATTTACAGCATCCGCAGTTGTTTCGGTTTTTATTGGGTAATTTCTTTATATTGCTTGCTGAACATACGTGTTTCCTTTGCTTTTTTGTATTCCTTGTCTTGTCGTGATGACGGATCACAACTCCAAAGTACTGGACATATAGAACTTTTAATTCCAACATCTGTTTTTATGTAAATTTAAAAAGCAGACTCCTATAGCCAGGAGAGACTGCTGCTGTAAATCCAGTGATTCTGAGTCCTGTGCGGAACCCATGGAATGTCACACCTTTACAGATTTAGGGAAAGTTCAAACAGAGAGACCTTATAGGAAGAGATAATGAGAGCCTGACTAATCTCCCCAGCCTCCACGCCCGAATCCTTCCACTACCGTCACCACCAACAGCACCTTCAATAGGAAGCCATATCATTCGGCTTTCACTCTTCCAGGCACAGAAGCAAAGGAGTTAATAGGTTTAAAAACTGATCACAAACTGCGTTTCATGTATTTTGATAGCCTCTCGTACCAATGTGTGAACTATTGTGTTGCAAATGTTTTAGTTTGAGTACAGTCATTATATGCCCTGCACTGCAGGTGAAGAAAAGGAATGAATACATTCTCACTGAATGCTATCAGCCAGCTTCGATCAGAAAGAGCCAAGGCAAAAGTCAAGACTGCTGACCAACAAAGTCAATGTGGCCAGTACTGTGCAATTTCAGATAAAATCCCTACAGTGTTGCAACAGGCCTTTCAGCCCAACAGGCCCACACCGACCCTCGGAGCATCCCACTCAGACCCATTCCCCTTTAATCCACCTAATCTACACATCCCTGAATACTATGGGCAATTTAGCATGGCCAATCCACCTAGCCTGCACATCTTTGGACTGTGGGAGGAAACCAGAGCATCCAGAGGAAACCCACGCAGACACAGGGAGAATATGCAAACTCCACACAGACAGTCGCCCGAGGCTGGAATCAAACCCGGGTCTCTGGCACTGTGAGGCAGCAGTGCTAACCACTGAGCCACCGAAAGGCTGCAAAATTCCACCACCTACTCTCAAGAATGATTAAGAGACTGATCCCCTTTCTTTAAAAAAAATCATTTATCCTTTTTGGAATCCTAATCTGTTTCTGTGCATTTTGAGATATTATTTCTTCGCATATTCAGTGTCCAATAAACTTACTATTTTGTTGATGCAAGAACACCTGGTTAAATTGCCTCCTTTTAAAGCATACATTAATTTGGTCTAGGAGACAGCTATCTACAAAGGAAGGGATTTTTAAAGAAAACTAACGTTGTCATGACTGACTGAGGAGGTGGGTGAATGAAGAAGGGAAACCAGTTCATTCCTCCTCTCTTGGCAATTTAATAGTTAGAAGTAACAAATTAGGGAACGCTGCTGAGGGATTGGTTGTAACAGTCTGAGAATACCCAAGTTTCTTTAAGCATCCAAATGCAGTTTTCTTCTTCGTATCAAATTTCAAATTCTAGTTCTATACCACATCTTCACCATCCTGCTACCTTACTTTTTACTCAATTAACCTGCCCATATACTTTGATGTCTTCTTGAGTCCTCCTTATACTTACATTTCCATTTAGACTTGAATTGTCTGCGAACTTGCATACATATTATTTGTTCTCTTCATTTGTCATTAATAATGTAAATATCTGAGGCTACAGGAATAACCCTTCCAACACAATACTCATTTGAGCCTGCCAGGTTAAATTTGCTGTCTATCTTTGCTCTGGGCATTATGTGTATTAATCAATCCACCATCTCTGCTAATTCCTTTCCACAAATCCACAAAAAACTGATTTTGCGTATTTTAATGATCAGACCCTGGCAAGGCTCCCCAATTCATTTCAGTTCCAGAGAGGATATCCCAAATTGTTAATTTTCCAAGTGATAAGGAACACACAGCGTCCCATTCTTTATTCACCCAACCCTCTCTTTATTAGTTACAATGATATTAATTTGAAAAATGATCCCTTCCTTTGCGGATACTTTCCACATAGACTCAAATTAACTTCTCTTAAAGGAACCAATTTAACCAGGCTATCTTGAGTTAACAAGAAGAGAGAGTTATTGACTACTACGTGTGAGTAGAAATACAAACACACTGTGCACCCCAGAGATTAGAAATAACTATTGAGTCCAAAAAGTTAAACGTAAATCAAAGGTCTCTGAATTTTTCACAAAGACTAGATAGTTGAATGTTGAAGTTTTTTTTTATATTCATTCATGGGATGTTGACATCGTTAGCTGGGCCAGCACTTCTTGCCCCATCTCCATTTGTCCTTCAGAAGGTGGTGGTGAGCTGCCTCCTTTAACTGCTGTAGTCCATTTGGTGTAGGGGCACTTGCAATGCCACTAAAAAGATAGTTCCAGGATTTTGATGCAGTGACACTGAAGGAATGTCTAGTGGTGTGGAGGTGAACTGCAGTCAGTGGTGTCTCCATGTATCTGCTGCCCTTGTACTTCTAGATAATAGTGGTTTTTGGTTTTGAAGCTGCCATTCTGAAGAGTCTTAGTGGATTTCTGCAGTACATCTTGTAGATAATTCACACTGCTGCTACTGAGTATTGGTGGTGAAGTGAGTGGGTGCTTGTCAATGTGCTGCCAATCAAGTGAGCTGCTTTCCCCTGGATGGTGTCAATCTTCTCGAGTGATTTTGGAGCTGCATTGTTCATGTGAATGTGGAGTACTCCATCACAGTTCTGATTTGAGTCTCGTAGATGGTGAACAGGCTTTGGTGAGTTAAAAGGAGAATTACTCGTGACAGAATTCCTATCTGTGACCTGCTCTTGCGGTCACAGTGCATACATGGCTAGTCCAGTTGAGTTTCTGGTCAATGGTAACTCCTAGAATATTGCTTGTGGGAGATTCAGCAAACAAATACTATTAAATGTGCAGAGGCGATGGCTAGATTCTCTCTTGTTGGAGATGGTCATTGTCTAGCAGTTGTGTAGCATAAATGTTGAGATGGTGGTCCCTACTAGCATTTTTTGAGAGTCTTGGTTTTGTTGCTGGATTGAAGTTCCTTTGTCCTAAACCTTTTCTTAAATAGTTTGCAGTGCTTAGAGTGAGAGGAGTTATTGATCTGTGAAAGTGGAGTAATTAGCAGATATATTTTTGACTGTGGCATTCACAACACTGTACCATTGAATGCAAACTGGTACACATATGAGTATTCAGTCCCATGCGTCTGCCAGTCAAGTTGAAACTGGCAGTTTTAACTCCTGTGTATGGGTATTTTGAGAGGGTACAACAGACATATCTGCAAGAAGTGACTTTCTGCCTAAAGGGGATAAGCAGTCCCTTGCTATCTCCTCTTGTTTGATCTCCCTTATAATTTAAATGTGCAACATTTCCTTGGCTTCACACAGAACTTTGTCAGATAGTCACTGATTTTAAATCTGTAGTTTTTTTTTTCTGCGGCAATACTCCTTTTAAAACAAGATTTTACAATTAAAAATACATGTAAATACTCTGTTTCATCATCTTAACATTATTGACCATTTTGTGTGGCACCTTACTGGACATCTTTTGGAACCCCATGCCTACTGCATTACTGCCTCCCCTTTAACTATCCTACACTACCAATATCATCAAAAAACTCTAATAAATCTATAAGAAATGCATTCCCTTTGGTAAAACTGTGCTAACTCTATCTGATCATGTTATGATTTTCCAAGTATGTTGTTAAAACTTCTTTAATAATAGATTACAGCATTTCCCCGATGATCAGAATAACGAGCTTACAATTTCTTGTGTCCTTTCTTTGTCCTTTCTTGAGTCGGATTTTTCATTTACCAACTTCCAGTTGTAGAATTTAGGAAATTTTGGAAACTCATAACTAGTGCATTCATTATCTCTGTTTTGAATCCAGGGATGTGGACCATTTTGGCCCTGGGGATTTATGAGTTTTAATTGTTTAAATTTCTTTAACTTTTTTTCTGCTGAAGGTAATTACTCTAGGTTCCTTAGTCTTATCAGCACTTTGGTTACCCCTTATTTCTGGCATATAATCTGCCTGCTATTGCAAAGACAGGCACAATCAATTTGCTCACCACCTCTGCAATTTCCTCATTTCGTATGATTCCTCCTGTCTCCACTTTGAAGGAAACATTACCTTCAGCTCTTCTCCTTGTTTTATATATAAAATGAGTTCTTGCAATCCAGTTTTTTTTTATCCTGATTGGGTTATGCTTAACCTGTATTTTTTCTCCTGTTATCAACCATTTGTCCTCTTTGCTAATTTCCAAAACTGTCACGAGCTTTAATCTTCCTCCCATTCTTCACAACATTATAAACCTATACTTGAATCCAATACTAATTTTAGTTTTCCTACTAAACTACAGATGGATCCTTCTCATTCAGATCTTGACTTGTTAATAGAATGTATTCTTGTTGAATGTCTTGAATTTTCAATTGAACCTTCACATTTTCTCCCAGTTGAAAAATGGGCTGAACTTCAATATCTTTAAGTCATGCCCAATAGTTAATGCTTTTGGCACCTGATAATTGTTGGAACTGATAAAGTCAAGTCAAACCTCAAAAAAAATTAATCTTATTCTTGTGCAGATTACCAATTTAAGGTCCTTTTAGACCTCTGTCAAGGTGGATTAATACAATTTATTTTAATTGTATTCATGATTAAGCAGAACGCCCTGGGACAGCCAACCCTCATGATATGCAACCAAATGTTTTATTGAAGAAGATATCATCAAAGCCCAATGCAGCAATTGTTTCCAAGAAATGAACACTAAGCTGGATTTTCTGAGAAGTGGTACTCGGCTCTTTTTTTTATTCAACAAAACAGTTCCACATTTCTGACAGGAATATTCAGTTACGTGGAGCTGTACTTCCATTTTGATGGGTCCCGCATTGTGCAGAACTCTCAGGGGAAAGCAAACTGCACCTTTTATTTCACAGCAGCCGGCTGGTGTATTCTGAAATGTAAAGCTCCAGAATCACTTGCTGCCAACTTTATAGAACTCTAAATGTTGCTGCATACTTACTAGGTTATAGGTCATTATAAATTTGTTTCAAATGTATACATAATTAGTGACCAACACTGTATTCTTCAGATTAAATTAATTTTTATAATGGGGATAGTTATGGTCTGCAGGTTTCATTCCTTCATTGATTTTCTCTTAGTATTTATAATTAAAGCTGAAATCTCCAAGTCAGTTGGGAAACAGAAGCAGATTTCTTTGAAACATGAGCATTTCTGTTGTATAATAAGAGCTGCAACATGCAGAACTGAGGTATAACTGCTACTGCTAACAAAGTGTGTAATTGAAGCAGGGCAGGTTAGCATGTGCAATTATAATTAAAAGTATAGAAAGAAATATTTGAGAGGAAAAATAGGACATGTAACTATGACAAAAATCTGAAGTTTTTGTTTCGTAAATGCTGAAATCCTCTTACTAGTCTGGTCTAGTGTGGTTGACGAAAACCACTTGGTAATGTCATGAGAAGAAGCTCTTTTTTTTTAAACACAACATTGCATGATATTTTATTAATACATTAAATGCAAGAGGATGACTAAGGAGAAAAGACACTGGGCCTTGACCAGAAATGTACTTGGTAATTGTTTGCACACAAAGCAAGGTTACATCGAAGCTCAAATACGTCACAGGTCAGGTGAAATAAATCTGTTGTCAGTTATTCGATCTCCAGGTAGTTCTCCTATAGTTGTGCTTTTGCGTGAGCTTGCGCTAGAGAAAATCACGCCGTAGAAAATCATCATGGAAAATCGTGTCGTAGGGAAATCGCTATACCTGTACAGCAGAAAGTTTGCATTATCCAAACAGCATCCACTATTCATCAATCGCGTTACAGCCAATTTGCGTTAACTAAATATGCATTATAGCAGTACTACCTATAGCAGTACTTAACTGATATCATTGGCTTAGAGAAGTATCTGAGAAGCAATTGATTTACCTAAGACTGTCCCCCTTGATAACTGATGCAACTGAAGATTGCCTCCAAGTCACACATTCAACAGAATACAAAATGGAGAATCAATGACCACTTAATATGATGTTATCCATAACTTCAGCAGTTAGAGCTGACCTGAGAAATTCAATTAGAGACTGAGGATCAGAGAGGTTTTATTGAAGCAACTTGTACCAGCACCATATAGGCTAAATATACCTATACTTCACAAATGAAATAAGTTATTGTATATAATTACTAAAACTCGTTTGAGCCAATGCATTGCTCAGATTTTGTGGATGGAAAAGCTTTGAGCAGCAAGTCAAAACAGGAAAGAGGCAACTGGATGGTTCTTGTGGCTGACATCATTACTATTCATTTTAAAGTATTAATATCATGAATAATACACTTTTTATGTCAGATCGTGAAGAAGCATGATATATTTGGGGATCTTAGGGTGCAAGTCCATCGGCTCCCAGGAAGTGAAAAAGGCATATGGCATGCTTGCCTTCATGGGTCAGGGCTTTGAGTATAGAAGTTGACAAGTCATGTTGCAGTCATGTAAAATTTTAGTAAGGCTACACTTGAAGCATTATGTGCAATGCTAGTTGCCACACTAAAGGGAGAATGTGGAGGCTTTGTAAAGGGTACAAAAGAGGTTTACCAGGATACTGCCTTGTTGGAGTGTATTAGCTGTAAGGTGAGGTTGGACAAACTTGAATTGTTGGACGCCAAGGGCGACCTGATAGAAGTATATAAAATTATAAGAAGCATGAATAGGGTGGGTGGGTGAAATCTCTTTCCCAGGGTTGAAATGTCAAATACGAGGGGGCATAGGTTTAAGGAGAGAGGGGAAAAGTTCAAAGCAGTTCTGCAAGACAAGTTTTATTACACTGAGGATGGCAGGTGCCTGGAATGCACTGTCAGGGGAGGTGGTACAAGCAGATACGACAGCAACATTTCAGAGGCATAGAGACAGACACATGAACAGGCAAGGAATAGAGAGATACAGACCATGTGAAGGGATTAGTTTCAATCGGCATCATGTTCAGTTCAGACATGATGGACCGAAGGGTTTCTTTGTGTGTTGTACTGTTCTATGTCTAACTCTGTCTTAAGCTTAGTCCTCAGCAACCATTTTATTGAGATGAGATTTCCTTGAAAGCTTACTGTGGAATAATGCCAATGTGTGTTCTTGTTCTGTATTGAGATGAATGGTGGTTGTATGTACCATATGTAATTAGATGATTATCATTGAAAGATGAGGGCAAATGGCCTATGAAACAAATCATCACACAAAATATATTAAAGCTAGTTTGTAAGGAAGCCAATTAAGCATTGTTTTGCAACTAATCAGCAAGTCAGCAAAATGAACTAAATGTTTTTATTAAGAATATTTTTTACTTTCAGATTTTTCCTTTGAATAAGGTTGCTCCTGTTTTTATCTGAATGGGCACACTAAAGTTTTGAGTTTTCTAAAGAAGTTCATGAGTTCATCCATCTCAATTTGGTGGAATGGCTCAGAGACTTGCTATAACCTGCAACTCCATCACATATTCCTTCAACCTTCTCATTCTTCTAAACTCAAGTGAATATAGTCCTCTTGCTCCAGTCTGTCTTAATATGCAGCAAAACAGTGGCTGAAGCACAAATATGATAATATTTGTAAGGCAACAAATTGTACTCTCAGTGAAAGGTGGTGAAATTCACAAATCTTGCATGAATCTAATCGATGATAGAGATTATAGATTTGCAAAATACTGTTGAAGGAGTTTGGAAGTTACTGCAGTGCAACTTGTATACAAAGGTAAATTCACTATAGTCTTACCAGCCCATAGGTCTGCTCTCTCACTAGAGTGAGACCTCTGATGGTTGTTTAACCTGAGGTTCACCATAGCTCAAGTGAGTAGAGAGAGTGGAAGGGGAGTCCTTCATGGTAACTTCAGCTAGTGTGGGGATTGAACCCATGCTGTTGGTGTCACTTTGTATCACAAACCAGTATCCAGCCAATGGAGTTGAACCAATATACAACTTGTATGTGGTATATGTGCTGCCACTCTGCATCAATGGCAGAAGATGTGACTATTAGGTTGGTGGATTCCTGAGTGTTTCTGGAGTATCATTCATCCAAGCTGAAGCTCTCCTTCTGAAACCATTGCACTCCACTCTCCTTGAATGCCTACCAGTTTAAACAGCATTTTTAGTTGCCTTTTGCAGTATCTTCTTATTTGGTTCAGTGTAAAATTTGTTTTCTGATGCTCCTGTAAAAAGCCTAGGGCTCTTTTACTCTGTTAATTCACTCTGTACATTCAAATTGTCGAACTCTATGGAATTCTAAAACTGCTGATCCTGGATCCAACTGGCTGAACCTCCATGTAGCTCGTGTGGTTAAATCTCCTCAATAAATATTTCTCCACAGTTATTGGTTTCCCAAGTGTCTTCATTATTTAGCTTCAGCAGAGACCATCTGGCACAGCCATCAGTACTCACATTCCCAGAATAAACGTTACAGTGATGTCCGTGTTGCTTTGTTTTGCTGTGTTTTGGATTCAGGCTCAGGACCAACTTTTGCTTTTATCAAATTAAATTAATAAATATTATGCTCTTTGGAAGTGAATCAAATCACTGTAATAGAGAAATCACACCTACATGTACGATACTGAACTGAATTAAGAATACTAATGGCCAAAAATACTCTACATCCTTGCTTAGTATTACAAGGTATGAATGCACATTATTTACGTGAAATTAGCCTGTCACAATATTATTTTTCAGTGTTTTAATTTTTAGAACTTTTGTGAGCAGAAATGATTCCATGTTCAACAAGTTGGTCGAAAAGGAAGTGATAACTGGAAAAGAAGGAATGTCTAGGGTTCAAATGAAGGAAAACATGGTCTGTAAAAGATTATACATGGCCAATGGAGTTTGCAGTGTAATAGATTGCAATCATAGTAGTGACTAGAGCATTAATCGACCTTGCATATGCCACATGAACATCAATATTATTCTTTAAAGTGAATTGTAACTAATGATTTAATTTCTAAGCAATAAACAGCAATAAATGACAGATTATGTCAATGAATCACCAGTTCTTCATTCAGTGACTCTACATGCTCTTTCAGTTTTTGAAAAATTGTGCAGTTTTTAATGAGGCAGTCAGTGTCACAAGTTATTTCCTTGCCCCTCCCAAAGAAAACTAATCTGCAACCTAACAATTATTTACTTTTCTAAAAAAAAATTAACAATGCATTTCAGTGCCCAAACCTCAGCTCCTTGTAGTTCCAGGTGTTTGTCCATCAAGTCAGTGAAAATTATGCTTCATAAATTCAATCCCATTGTGGTGGATTGACACGGTGAATGTTGTTTGCAGGTAGATCTCTCTGTACTTTGCTTGGTTCCACTGTCATTTTGCAGTGCAGCCAAATTAATTTTGTCTACCAACCATTTCCCTAAAGACAATATTGCCATTCAAAAGGGAAAGTGATATCACCAGATCTTGCTCTTAGCTAAAAGATGAACTCATGATTAGGCTGAGCAGGCATTCAGCTTTGCATTGTCACTTGTAATTCAGAAAGATCTGTACATGTGGTGCATTAGTGCTAAATTACTTTTATGTGGAACAGCTTGGAAAATCCATTACAGCCAATGTTGAAATGAACAAAGGCATTGTTGACAGATGATAGACCATTAAACAGGAAAACCTTTTTTTTCCCTAATCAACCTGTTCAGAGATGTTATTACACATCTGGAGGAAGTGGGACTTGAACCTAGGCCTCTCAGTCCAGGGGAAGGGACACTACCACTGTTCTACAAGAGGGCCATTAAACAGGACACTACCTCACACCTCCATGACTTTCACCTGGGTGAACCTCACATTCAAATCCCAATAGGATTGCAATCCCTTCTGAATTTTTCTGGATTCTTCAGTAACTAAGGATTAATTGCCAGATGATAGCTGTCAGCAAGTGGATAGAAAAATGAAAGAGACAGATAAAAATAATTTATTTCTTTCAATTTTTGGAAAACCTTTAATTATAAAACTATAAGCAGTTGGAGATGAAAAGGCTGCCTGACTGACCATTGTGAATCATCTAATTGGCTATTGAAGAACCCGTTATTTATTCATTTGTCTGGAAACCATAGGAATGGCAAAAATTGTAAGAGACTAGGGACAGGGCTGTAGGAGTCATAGAATCATACAACATGGAAACAGGCTCTTTGGTCCAACTCGTCCATGCCAACCAGGATTCTTAAATGGAAGTGGTCCCGTTTTTCTGTGCTTGGTCTGTATCCCTCTATGCTTTTCCTATCCATGTATCTCTCCAAATGTCTTTTAAATGTTATAAATGTACCCGCTTCTACCACTTCATCTGGCAGCTCGTTCCATATACGTACCACCCTCTTTGTGAAAGTGTTGCCCCTCAGGTGCCTTTAAAAATATTGGTTGTCACCTTAAACCTATGCTGTCCTAGTTTTGGACTACTCTACCCTGGGAAAAGATCTTGGCTATTCACCTTATCCATGCCCTTCATGATTTGATAAACCTCTATAAGGTCACCCCTCAGCTTCGTTTGCTGCAGGTGAAAAATGTCCCAGCCTATTCAACCTCTCCTTTGGTTCCAGGAATAGATTGAATAAGTGTTGGTAATCCACTGCAACATATTGGCTCGCAGAAGTGGCTCCAGTTCTGGCAGCAAAGCTACAATACTGGTCAGCAAGAAATGTAGGAAGTAAGAGCAGGAGTAGACTGTTCAGCACCTTGAGTCTGCTTCACCCTTCAACTAGATCATGGCTGATCTTCTTCCTCAATGTTATTTCGTGCACGAACCCCAATTACCCTTGATATATTTAGTATTGAGAAATCTAATGATCTTGATCTTGAGATATGGATGTTGATAACTAGGCCACCATTTATTACTAATCCCTACTTTCCCACAAGAATGTAATGGTGAACTGCCATCTTGAACAGATGCACCAAAGGTATATTCTGTGGCTGGGCCACCACAGCTTACCAAGGTCAGAAATTCCACAATATAACCACCCTTTGAGT
The DNA here is from genome assembly GCF_021869965.1 of Rhincodon typus. Classification (NCBI taxonomy): domain Eukaryota; kingdom Metazoa; phylum Chordata; class Chondrichthyes; order Orectolobiformes; family Rhincodontidae; genus Rhincodon; species Rhincodon typus. Next base: position 25,063,781 of record NC_063363.1, on the reverse strand, counting down.
GAAGAAATTCCTCTTTCTTTCAGTCCTAAATTATCTACTTTTGTTTTGAGACCGTGTCCCTTAGCTGTTAGACACACCGTCCTCCCCTTCCCCAACCATGAGGAACATCCTTCCTGAAACATCCTGTTGTGTTCTTGAAGAATTTTGTGTGCTTTAATGAGATCAATCTGCATTCTTCTAAATTCTAGAGGATATTGACTCAGTCTTCTCGATCTCTTGTCATAGGACAATCTCATTATCTCTAAACAGGGTTTCACTCGTCTATAGAAAGTACAACGACACTTATATTAGGAGGACTAAACTGTACACAATACTCCATGTATAGTCTTATCAAGGCTCTACATAGTTGCAACAAGATTTTTTTAGTCCCATACATAGGTCCTCTTGCAATAAAAACTAACATGCCACTTGCTTTTCTAATTCCTTGCTGTACTTGCATTTTTACACACAGTGATTTAAGAACAAGGGCACTTTGGATCACTTTGGACATCAACACTTCCCAGTCTCTCACCATTTAGGATGTATTCTACCTTTCTGTTTCCTATGGCAAAGCGGATAACTCCAAATTTGTCCACAATATATTCCATCTGCCATATTCTTTCTCTCTTATCTAGTCATGTAAATCCTTATGAAACCTCCTTATAACTTCATTTTGTGCCATAAGGATTGTTGAAAATATTACATTTGATCCTGATATCTAAATCATTGATATAGAATGTGAATAGCTGGAGCTCAAGCACTGATACTTTATTGTACCCCACGAGTCACAGCCTATCAATCAAACAATGACCTGTTTTATTGCTGTTCTGTTTTCTGTCTGTTAATTCATGCTGGTATATTTTCCCGAATCCTGTGTGCTATGATTTTACTTACTGACATCAATTCTCTCATTGCTACCTTGCCTTGTCCTCCTCCTTCAGTTTGTCACATCATCCATAACTTATTCCACAGCACTTAATATATTGTGTAAAGCCTTCTCTCCCGACCTTGTTAAATAATTTGCCAGTATACTGATCCTTTTACAAATTTGACGAATTACATTCCAATTTCCAGCTCTCCATTTCATGTCAGTTCCCACTGTCCCCATTATTACTCCCAGTATCCCAAGGATTGATGCCCATTTTTCCACACCAATCATTGAGCCACAGATTTAACTTTCTAATCTTATTTATCTTCCTTTGCTATGCTCAGAGCTTAATCTAGAGATTATTAGCAATGAGGTTCTGCACTTTAATTCAGTCCCAAACTCATTATCTCTGAGCAGAATCTCTTTCTGTCTCTTACCTATGGTGTTGGTACTGATGTAAATTCCCACACATTTGTAGTGCTATTGCACAACTTCAAAATAATGGTACAAGAATAAGTTAACCCATATGCTTCAATGTTAACCAAAAGGTGTCCTGCAGCGCAAGCAATACCTGACAGGAGATAAATCAATCACAAAGAAAGGATTACTGAGAGACAGGTGTAACGATGGTTGTGGAGGAGAGCTCAAGTAAAAGAGCAAAATTTCCCACCCAAAATGAGGATGGGACCCAGTCCTCAAATGGCCAGCAGTGGCCTTGCAGTTACGAGCTCTAAGGCAACAGTGACCACAGTGGAGTTCTGATGGTGTTCCAACTGCTAAGCTTCTACCCCGACAAGTACCCACTATCTCAGATCTGTACTTGCACATGTAGGTCTTCCACCAACTGACCCCACCACCAACCACTGTGCACCCACTCTCTCAGATTCTCCCCCACCCCGTCCAGCTCTCAAGTGTCCGATTGAAGGATCATAACAATTTTCAGAGCTTAAAGTGGAGTCACTGCAAGAAAAACTTTGGTAGGACCGCTGGAGAGTGACATGAAATAGTTCAGTTTTCACTAGGATTTGGTACCATTGAGATGATGAAGAAGAAAGTTCCAGAGCTTTCAGTCATCCAAGATTATTGGCAGAGAAAATTATGGGAAAAAAATGCAAACTGAATTTGACGGGCTTGCTGCCAAATTTTAACAATTGAAAGCCCGATGTTATTTGTCATGACAAGTGTACTCAGATTTAGTTTCTTCAGCAGAATTGAACAGTAAAACATTTCTGACCTGGTCCTATTGAATTTCACTTCTTCAATAATTTCTTGAAGAGTGAGAAGTAGTGTAGATTGATGGCGATAATCCATTTGCATTTCAAAATGATTATGAAAACTAGACAAAAATATATAATTGCACTCATTTAAATTTGATAAGCAATAAAATTTCAGATGCTTTAGGTTATGATTTAGGCCAATATCAAGGAAAGGACCATAATATATACCGAATTAACTGCAAGCAAAATTAGTTGGAGAGGAGACAATTGGCTTATTTGACGGGAGCATGAAAGCTATCTGATTGACAATGACAACAAAAACAAAGTTGCTGGAAAAGCTCAGCAGGTCTGGCAGCATCTGTGGAGGAGAAAACAGAGTTAACATTTCGGGTCCGGTGACCCTTCCTCAGAACTGATTGACAATGAGTTTGTTGATTATAGAAAAGGTATAAATTGCGATGAACAAATCCTTCTTGGGACCTAGTAGTTATTCAGCTATTGGATGGTAATCTTTGGATGCCCTCAGAAATTTTGTAACCATCCACTACCTTCTCTACAATGATGCACAGCTCTGATTATCTCCAACGGGTTCTAAGATGCAGCTGGGTATGCGCTTTAAGAAACTCAATGGCAGATCATTGTTGACTCCTCATCCAAAACATATGTGAAAATGAACCTTTTACTATATGCCTGGAAAATGAAGAATCTCTTGCTAGCAGTTCACATAACACAGCACCATCCTTAACGCTCAAGATCCATGCCAAGATCCAAAAAAAGAACCAATTTCCATGTCTTGAAATCCTCATCCAGATAAAAAATGGATATGGATAACAAAATTCATGATCGCCTCCCAAGTGCTAATTCAGCTTTGGTTGACTGGGGAGCAGGTTATATCAGTTCAGGATTATAAACCCAAGACTGAGATTATCATTTACCGGACACTGTGACTGATGCTCTTATCTGCTTCAGATACTTGGACAACTTATGGCAGTCACCTCAAAGTACTGGAGAAGTCTCACCAGCAGGACCTTCATGAGATCCCCACATTTGCTGGCAAGAAAACCATTCCAACAGAAGCCTTTTCTCCTGAGTGAACTTGCCCAGCATTGAGATATGAGTCATCTGAACTAGCTCTGCTGGGCAGGTCTTATGCCTGACACCAGATTCCTGATGCCACTGTTCCACACTGAACTCCGTCATGGGAGGGGACATTCAAGAGGACAATGGAAATGCTTTGGTAATGCCATTGAAACATTCTTCAGAGGTGAAATACAGGGAATATTTCTGCAGAGCTATTCCCAGGATAATAGGGTAGATTATACACAATCTTTGAAAGGGGAATTTTGTGACCACTTTTCTTGCGATGTGTATTATAGTTTAGTTTCATAGGTAAGAAAAATACAATGGGCTCAGAAACACCCAGACGAAGCATCAGAGACAACAAGGCGTAGAGTTGGATGAACACAGCAGGCCAAGCAACATCATCTGCAGTTCCTAATATCTCTCTCAGACGAAGCATCAAGTTTGATTCCTGATAATTCGTCTAAGCAGTGGCAAGAGTTCCACAACTGCCCAGATCTCCAATGTTAAAAATAAGTGGTTCCTGAATTATGATCTGTGACTGCTGGAAGAGGTGGTGGGGTAGGATTTAACAGGAGCTGGGCAGATGCTGAATGAGTGCTGTTTCACACTTAGTTCCAACATTATTAGCATTTCAATGGCCACTGCATTGAGGTACTGAAGACAAACAATTCCATTGATCTGTCAAATTGTAGAAATTACAACTGAGAGCTCAGATCACTGGGCCATTGTCATCCCATCGTTTGGAACTATTTAGTTTGAGTAAATTGACTTGGAGTCTTCAGGCGAAGAAGGGAAAAAAATGAGATAAATTTTAAACACGCGTAGTTACTTTTAAACACCCAAAGCACCATGCTGTTCCCAGTTTTCACAACTGCACTGCATAAAGAGCAGACTGCAGTTTTAGTCAGGGGAAGCTATCTTTTAACAGCAGCATGATAGATGCCCAACTGCTAGAACCACGCTAATATGGACAAGGTATCATAATTAAAAACACATCAAATAGGTTTGACAAAAGAATGAATTTGGAAGCCTTTGCATGCATTAGCTTTGTCTATATCATTTCCATTCCTTTTTCAAATTGTCAAGCAAAATAGTTGGAAATGGGTGAAGGTTGAATGCAGGACGATGTGCACAGCTGTTTGAAATACAGACACACATTTCAGAAGGGCATACTTGATTAATATTCAAGGTCAGGCATGATAAGTCCAAAAGTATAGCTTGAATAGCACTTACTTGTCATTGGGAATGGTGACAAAACTATGCAATCTGTAAAATGCAGCTTGCTGCTGTACAAATCATTCTAAAAGGCACCTAGCAATCTGACGTTGACTAATGTGCCACAGAAATAGGATTTTTAAAATCATTCCTTCTCTTCATTAGGTTATATTGTTGGAGTAAAGTTACTCTATTTCCCATTTCATAGAAATTTGAGAAGTTATTTCACTATATATGTCCGCACTCACTTGGCTGTGAATGTCAGAATGACGGCTCAATGATAATTGTGGGTGGGGGAGCCATTGGATGTACTTTATTATAGTTAGAGCATCAGATCTGACTTCAAAATGTGACTTTTCCAGTAGGAGGCCCGAACATCTATCACTACCTGAGTAGAATAAATAGTGATCAATGAAATATCACACAGGTTCAGTGTCCAATATGATGAGACAGTGCAGTGAAAGTTTCAATGTAAAAACCTCTAGGCATCCCCGTCAATGCATCAGTGCTGACCAAGCCAGTCAAGCAATGAACTGGAAGGCCTTGTGATATTGCTGTGTAGGCAGCTGCTAGAAAACACACAAAGACCACAAGACATCAGGATGTCACCTTGTGGAGAAATCAACATTTAAGCTTGATTTATGGTCTAGAGTAGGAATAGACTTTCAAGGCATGGAACAATATCTGGATATTAGTGATGCCATTTTCAGTTAGAACACCAGCCATATGAGAACTCGAAAATATCGCAATTCTACATGAAATTACTTTGGGTGATTTTAGATCCAATTCCAAAAATGATTTTTGTCATTGGTTTATGACAAAAAAAATGAAGTTTAAACCAGGCAGGTTGACTGTCATTAATCAGGGCATTGCTGTGAGGAACGAACCAGAGAATGGCTGTAGCCTCTTTTGTTGAGTTGAAACAGGAACAATGTGTATACACATTCTTTCTATCTTCAAATAATATGGCATTGTATGTTAACATGTCTACCATTCAGTAAGTACAAATACACCACACTATGAGACTGACTGACAATTTTTAATTGATTGTCAGCATTATTCTTCGTGATCTCAGTATTATTGAGCAAATTTTATCAAATTGTGAAACAAATCTTACATTGAACGCTATTCAAATTTCGTAAGCACCAACTGACTCAGGAGAGCCAATACCTTGCCAGTTGTGAACAGCTAAACAGCCATGATGTTTGGTACAGAAGATAGTAAGAACCGCAGATGCTGGAAGCTAGAGTCAATAAATGTGGAGCTGGAAAAGCACAGCAGGTGCTGGTCAGACAGCATCCGAGGAGCAGGAAACTCAACATTTTGGGCCGAACCCCTTTGTCAGGACTTGTCTGCCCATCTTTGGGCATATAGTCTTCCTATTCAATATCATACACCAAATCACTCATTTGTGTTTACTTTATTCATTTATAGGACATGGGCATCACTAGCTGGGCCAGCATTTATTGTTCACTTCTGAGGAAGGGTCACTGGACCTGAAACATTAACTCTGTATTTTTCTTTCACAGATACTGTCAGACCTGCTGAGCTTTTCCAGCAACTTTGTTTTTGTTCCTGATTTACAGTGTCCGCAGTTCTTTTGTTTTTTTTTATTGCTCATCTCCAGTTGTTCTTGAGAAGGTGGTGGTGAGCTGCCTTCTTAAACTGTTGCAGTCCGTTTGCTGTAGGTGGACCCACAATGCCCCCTGGGGGGAGTTCCTGGATTTTGACCCAGCAACAGTGAAGGAACAGCAAAATGTTTCCAAGCCAGGATAGTGAGTGATTTGGAGGGGATCTTACAGGTAGTGATGTGCTTGTGAATGTGCTGCCTGTGTCCTACCAGATGGAAGTGATTGTGGGTTTGGAAGGTACTATCTGAGGATCTTTGGTGAATTTCTGCAGTGCATCTTGTAGATAGTACACACTGCTGCTACTGAGTGTTGGTAGAGGACGGAATGGATGTGGTGCCAATGACACAGGCTGCTTTGTCCTGGATGGTGTCAAAGCTTCTTGAGTGTTGTTGGAACTGCATCCGTCCAGGCAAGTGGGGAGTATTCTATCACAATCCTGACTTGTATCTTGCAAATTGTGGTTAAACTCTGGGGAGTCAGGCAGTGAGTTAATTGCTGTAGTATTCGTAGCCTCTGACCTGCTTTTGCTGCCACCTATATTGTGATAGATGGGGCATATTTTTTGCTTGACAGCAACATCCTGTTAGTGGCAAACACCATTTGTGTTGCTACTGCAAAGTAACAACATAAGACAGCCAACTTTACCTCTCACTGAGATTCTTGATATACCTTACAGGATAATCAGAGGTGAACTGAACTGTTCTCAGGACTGAAATAGGCAGTGCTAGGCCCATTCATGAGACTGCATGATGTATGGTGAGAAATGATCAGATCAGTCATTGTCTTGCAGAATGGCTTTGTGGTTTATTTCAACATCAAGCTAGCATGGTGAGCAAATGGCTTGGGTGCTATTAATGGGCTTGCCAATAGACCAATCTTATAACACATGGTACTGTAAGAATCCCAATGCACATAGTGACCAGTGAAGGCAGGCTTGCATTATGTAGTCACGGTGTCAGCGGTGGGGGAGACAATAAGTAAGTTTATGGATGGCAGGAAGATTGTTTGAGTGGTTGACAGTGAGGAAGAAAGTCTTAGGTTATAGGAAGGCATTGATGGGTTGGATAGATGGGCCGATCTGTGGCAGAAGAAATTTAACCCTGAAAAGTGTGTGAAGCATTTCACTTTGGAAGATGTAACAAGAAATGGTGTACTCAATGATTGACAGGACATGAGGATTCTTAAAGGACCAGGGATCTAGAAAGCGGAGACTCAGGGACCATTTTGTAGAGCATCTGCACTGTGTATGCAATAAACGACAACACCTTCTGGTCGCGAAACATTTTAAATCCCCCTCCCACTCCCTGGGTGACAAGTCCATCCTGGACCTCCTCCAGTGTCACAATGATGCCACCCGCAAACTGGAGGAGCAGCACCTCATATTCCACCTCGGGAGCCTACAGCCTGATGGCCTAAGTGTGGATTTTACCAGTTTCAAAATCTCCCACCCCCGGCCTCATCCCATGACCAACCCTCCCTCTCAGCCCCGCCTCCTTGACCTGACACAACCTGTCCATCTTCTCTCCCACCTATCCGTCCCTCCCACCTCACTGACCAATCCCCACCACTCCCCACCTGCACTCACCTATCACCATCCCACCTACATTCCCTAGTCCCACCCCTCCTCTCTCTATTTATTTTTGAGCTCCCTCCCCCTCTCCATTTCTGAAGAAGCGTCCTGACCTGAAACATCACCTTTCCTGCTCCTCTGATGCTGCCCGGGCTGCTGTATTCCTCCAGCTCCACACTGTGTTATTTCTGACACCAACATCTGCAGTTCTTGCTATCTCCGGGATCTAGAGTGCTTGTCCACGGAACCCAGAATGAAGCAGGACAGATTTATTGGGAAGGCATGCAGGATGCCTTTATCAATTGTGGCATAGATTATAAGAGCAGAGAGGTTACATTGGAACTGTCAAAAAAAGCTTTGGTTAAACCACAGCCGGAGTACTGTGTATAGGTTTGGTTGTCATGCTATAGGAAACGTGTGATTTCACTGGAGAATGTGCAGAGGAGGTGCAGCAAGATGTTGCTCAGGATGGAACATTTTAGCTGTGAGGAGAGGCTGGATTAGCTTGAGAGATTTTCGTTAGAGCAGAGAAGGCTGAAGGGGGTCCTGATTGAGGTGAATAAGATTATGAGGGCCATTGGCAAGGTAGACAAGAAGCAGCTTGTTCCCCTTCGTTGAAGGGTCAATAACAAGGGACCGTAATTTTAAAATGAGGGGCAGGAAGTTTAGAGGGGATCAGAGGATTTTCACCCAGAAGGTGGTGAGAATATGTAGTGCACTGGCTTGGAGGACACTAGAGGCAGGAAACTTTACAACCTTTAAAAAGTCCTTGGATCAGCACTTGAAATGTCGAAACATTTAAAGCTATAGGTCAAGCACCGGGAAGTGGGATTAGTGTAGACAGGTTTGTGTGGACTCGGTGGGTTTCTTTTGTGCTGTGTGACTCCTTGACTCTATGGTAATGAATAGAACATCCTGGCAAATTTCTCAACCATCAAATCAAGGAAGAAGGAGCTGACAGTTATCTGCAATAACAGAAAGTGCTGCAATGTTAGAAGGCAAATCAGGGCAGAACTTATATACTTAATGGTAAGGTCCTGGGAGTATTGCCGAATACAGAGACCTTGAATTGCAGGTTCATAGTTCCTCAAAAGTGGAGTAACAGATAGACAGGATAGTGAAGCACACAATTGGTACACTTGCGTTTATTGGTCAGTGCATTGAGTATAACAGTTGGGAAATCATGTTAGGGTGTATAGGACATTGGTTAAGCCAATTTTGGAATACTGCGATCACTTCAGGTCTCCCTGATAGAGGAAAGATATTGTGAAACTTGAAAGGGTTCAGAAAAGATTTACAAGAATGTTGCCAGGGTTGGAGGTTTGCACTATCGGAAGAGGTTGAATAGGTTGCGTTTTATTTTCCCTGGAGCGTTAAAGGTTGAGGGGTGACCTTATGGACATATATAAAATCATGAGGGGCATGGATAGGGTAAATAGCCAAAGTCTTTATCCCAGGGTAGAGGAGCCCAAAACTAGAGGGCAAAGGTTAAAGCTAAGAGTGGAAAGATTTAAAAGGGACCTAAGGAGCAACTTTTTCATACAGAGGGTGGTGTGTGTATGGAATGAGCTGCCAGAGAAAGTCATGTAGGCTGGTACAATTACAACATTTAAAAGGCATGTGGATGGGTGTATGAATAGGAAGGGTTGAGAGGGATGTGAGCCAAGTGCTAGCAAATGAGACTAGTTTAATTCAGGATATCTGGTCGACATAGATGAGTTGGACCGAAGGGCCTGTTTTTGTGCTGTACATCTCTACGACTATCACTAAGTGGGCATTATTTTGTAAGCAATGTCATTAATAAAAGATTTATGGACTTCTCTTGGTGGCTCTGTCTACATAATTCTCAAACCAACATCAATAAAATTGATTCTTACACACATATACTGAATACAGGAATTCCACTTATAAGTGAACGTGTGAAGTGTGTCAGGGTACGTATGAGATGTGATCAGGTGTTTTTTTAAATTTGACCCCTCCTTTCCTTCCCTTCTTTCCTCGTGGACACAATTGGACTAAAAAATGGTCATACAAACTAGATGCAATGAACATATTATAAATAAGACAAACAAGATTGGTGTTGTGATTGCTCTTGAAACTGTGATTGCCATTCAGAGCAATTTTTACTCAGGACCATCAGTTCTGAGGAAGGGTCCCCGGACCCGAAACGTTAACGCTGATTTTTTCTTCATGTATGCTGCCAGACCTCCTGACTTTTTCCAGCAAATACTCTCTTTGTTTCTGTTCGGATGCTTTGATGGAAGTGAAAAGTCAAAAATTGCATGCAGTCAACTATTTAATATAATATGTGATATCTTTTCGGTTGCTATAAATTTTGAGGTTTCCTGTTCTTAATTCTCTAAATGATAAACCCAGATTGACAAAAAGACTTAAATAATAACTTTTCTACCAGGATACAACGCACTGTAAACTGTTCAGCTGTCCTGGCGGATCTACAAATTCCTTGCCACAGGCACCTTATACCCTTGGTTTTAATTTTGTTTTTGACACAAATTACGCCAATCACATAATATCCCTTCTGGTTGTCGGTGAGTCCTCCTGTGTTCAACTTGATACTTCGCCCAGCCTGGGCTTATTATTCTTTTACTGAGGCAAATCCTAGATTGTTGACATATCTGAGAAACAACAGACATTGTGTTCAGAATTTAAGTGAATCATTTTGATCTAATCAAGGAATTTTTCCTTGTCGTTTGCAGCCCATTGCACTGGAAGATCAATTGCTGCTAAATTGAACAAAGGGTTTTAACAGCTGCCAGATGTAACTAAGGATTGTTTGGTGTGTTAGAAATGCATGTTGGAATATTTAGTCTCCAAGAATGCAAAGTATGTTCCTGGTTATATTTTTGACTCTTTACTTGCCTTATCACTTTTATTGTGGTTTCTTCCGATGCAAATTGACTGCTGTATATTTACCTGGGAACATCCCAAGGATGAATGAAACCTTGACTGTAGAAGTGTCTTTAATATTGAAAAGAGAGAAAGAGAGAGAAAAACTCTTTGGCATAAGTGAGGTGCAGTGAACAGTATCTGAGTTCTTTTCGAAGGCATGCAATGTGCTGGAACTTTTCCATGTCATCTGATACTACTACATTCATTGTCATCTATGTAACTCAACCTGCACAGATAGAACTTGGTCTGATAGAAGAAATAAGTGCACATGATATAATTGATGTGTGTGTGTGTGTGTGTGCTTGTGCATATGCGTGTGTGTCACCTATGAGCTGATCATCATCAACCAGCTGATAAGCACTAGTTCACAAAGTCAACATCAAAAAAGTGTCTCACTGTCAATATACACTGTCGAGATTGTTCACGATATCATTGCCAATTTATAGCATTTGACGTGAAGGTGTAATGGTCTCAGACTCCATCTTACCACAGGTTCACGTGAAGCAGGATATGCTACAGGAGCCTACCGCATTGCTGTAATCTATTGACTCGATATTAGCCAAGACATGCAAATGTTTGAGAAATGTTTGTACATGTTTATCGGCTGTTTTAAATGTATGTTGGATTTTTCAACAGCACAATATCCTCCACCTTGGTTCTTATGTTAAAGGGAGATAACATAATCATTGTCTGATTAAGTAAAATGCTCTGTTGGAGGCAAAATCACATCAGAAAATGTTCAGTACCAGCAGCAATTCCTTGCAGACCGCAGAACCAGACCTGCAGAAACTTGTAACATAAATCGTAATGGGATGAGTTAATCTCAGATGTATTTACTCAACTTGTAGCTGATTCTGTCTTTTTGATTCACATTTTTGGTTTCTTCCATTGGGCAATGAAAGATCATCAGTCAGAGAAATGGAAAAAAAAAATGTGATAGGGAATGAGATTCAATTTTAACAAGAATACCAACTGCTGTTAATAGGAAAGCAAGAACAATTAGCATCTAGTGAAATTTCAATTAATCGCACCTCAGCACTTCTTTAATGAAATGCGTCTTGTACTTTCTGAATAATTTGATGTTGGCAAAGTAAAACTTTCCAGTCATTTAGTCACAGCCTGTGACAGCATGGTTACAATGCAATAAAACTGGCAATGTTAATTTCACTTTCATGAGAAACTTACATGGTGATGATGGCCTAGTGCTATTCTGTTAATCTAGAGACACAGATAATGTTCCAGGGACCAGAGTTTGAATCCGATCGTAGCAGGTGGTGAAATTTGAATTTAATGAAAAAAAAACTGAGTTAAGAGTCTAATGCTGACCATGAATCCATTTCCGATTGTCAGGAAAAACCCATCTGCTTCACTAGTGTCCTTTAGGGAAGGAAACTGCTGTCTTTATCTGGTCTGGACTCCATGTGACTCCAGAACCACAGCAATGTGGTTGATTCTTAACTGCTCTCTGGGCAATTAGGGATGGGCAAAAATGGCTGCCTAACCAGAGATGCCCTCATCCCGTAAATGAAAAAAGAGAAAAAAAACATAATTAGTGCTACATGAGTAATCTGCCACTAAGGCCAAACTAACCATTTGTATTTGTTTCACCCTTGTGGCTGGGTTACCAGTGTTTGTCTCATCATATCTCTCTGGTATTTTATAAGTTTATGGATATGAAAGAGTTAATCCTAGCTAAGTTAAAGCTGCACCCATTCTGATATATAACAGAGCCACTGAGTGGGACATAAGTCATTTCGGGCAGGCAGCAGTTAGAAACAACTGCCTGATGAAGATGCACATGTTTTACTAACCTCATGTTAGTAACAGTTAATAAGCCTTGATGTAAATTTGACTTGTATACAGCTACCGAGATGTCATAAACTATCTTCTGTCATCTAAGACGTGAGCTTTATTTGTGCTCCATCCTCCACCACAAACTACTAAACAGCCCATTAGACTGGGAGGATGTATGGAAGCACTCTTCACCCCCCCCCCTACCCACAACAATTGGATCTCATTGCCATTATAATATCTGGTAGTGTAAAAATAGGTCAGTTTCCATACCTAAGATCACTGTCATGGTGGTAGAACCTGGTTATCTAAGTCAAGTGAGTGCAGAGCTGAGTCAGCTCTCAGCATTTTGTAAAACCTGATACCAACTGAAGAGGATAATAACTGAAGATAGTATTGGGGCAGTATGGTGGATCAGTAGTTAGCACTGCTGCCTCATGGTGCTAAGGACCTGGGTTCAATTCCAGCCTCAGGTGACTGTTTGTGTGGAGTTTGCACATTCTCCCCATGTCTGCGTGGGTTTCCTCTGGGTGCTCCAATTTTCTCCCACAGTCCAAAGATGTGCAGGCTAGTTGGCCATACTAAATTTCCTATAGTATCCAGGGATGTCTGGGCTAGCCATGGGAAATGCAGGGTTTCAGGGTTAGGGTCTGTGTCTGGGTGGGATGCTCTTTGGATAATCAGTGTGGATTTGATGGGCTGAATGGCCTGCCTCCATACTGTAGGGATTCTATGAAAGTGAAGGCTCAAAATACATATGTTTTAACATGGGTTTCAACCAACTGATCCGCCATCATATTGGGAAGGGAGAGGGGCAATTAGTAAGAGAACTTTATCAAGTTTTGCTTTTGTGTCTTTCCTCCTTACTTCAGTTTCAGCTAGCTTGTGCATAAGCCTCAAGCAGGCCTCTTGCTTGACCTCTTATCTACGAGATGACTCAAGACCTAAAGATAAAAATAAACAAAATAAAATATTTGACATCAATTAAATTTAAAGCTGTCATTGGGGGGAAGTTATCTCTCTCAGGATAAGGTGTCAATACATTAATGTAGTCCAGAAAGTACTTCTGAAGTACTTGGATATGTTTTGACAAAGAGTTATTTAAAATAAAAAGTATATTTTAACTTTAATCTGGGAAACAGGTTTCTAAACAGAAATGTTTGCTGTTTGTGATTGAGGTGATGATATCACTGTACAACGAGGCTTCATTCTTTCTGGATCTGCTCAAAGGTGTTCAGCAATCACATTGCTGATGTTGGTGCTGAGTACAGTGATATTAAGTGTCAGCCTGGTTGAAGTTGAGCCCAGTTGACAATGTTTCTGGCTATGATGTCCCTACCCCAATTTAATCATCTAACTTAAATTCTAGAACACTTCCCCGTGCTTGCACAGGGAGATGACTGGCAAAAGTTTATAGCAATTGCCGAGTTGTCAAACGAGAATGGAACACAGATAATCCTAACTTCTATGTTTATTAAATCTGATTGAGGCTATTGTTTATTTAAAACTATCAAGGACACCAGTTTATGAACTGGTTATAAATCAGAATGAATCTCATCAGTGTGTGGAGTCCCAGCTTTTGGAAAATCAGTGCTGTGTTGGGTGCAGTGCCTGCAGCTTTACAGTCCTCTGACATAATAAGTATTCACAGCAATATCTGAAATATGAAGAGATGGAGCGAGCCAATTTTGCCAATCAGGTGCACACTACTTTTATCTGTGCAGGATTGGATGTGGTTGGATTTTCAGATGACTTAACACATGACTGTTTCCAGCAGCCTGACTCAGCAGCCTCAAATTCAATTTTATTTGGAATTGCTCAAAATATTCAATAGGTCAAACAACATCCAATTTAGTCTTTGATGGGGCATTGCTTGACCTACTCGATTACTAGTCCAGTGACAGTACCATTACACTACCATCTGCAGAGAGAAAAGTAAAAGCAAATATATCAGTTGATGCCCTTTTATTCCACAATTTCAGCAATGAAACATATTATAGCCAAGCAAGGCACAGCCTTTGAAAACGATTTTGGAACCATTTGGTTCAGGTGATGTTTCTATACTAAATCAACAAGATGTGTTGTGTTATGTCACAATGTTAGCATGCAGTACACCTTCGAGAGACATGGTTTCATAATTGTATCATATCATCTGATGGAAAGATAAATTCTTGGACCTTTTCCCGAGGGTTTAAAGGTCTCAAACTCCATCTAAAATGGTGCCGTGCAAAGCATGACAAGCAGATGGAAGGTAGCTACTGTTTGAACCAAATATCTTAATATTAGCCCATACATTGAAATACCTGTGATTGTAATGTGCTGGCATGGTGGCAAAGTGGTTAGCACTGCTGCCTCACAGTGTCAAGGACCCAGGTTTGATTCTAGTCCCCCATTCTGCATGGGTTTTCCCCAGATGCTCCAGTTTCCTCCCACAGCCCAAAAGATGGGCAGATTAGCTGAATTGGCTATGCTAAACATTTGTCCACAGTGTCCAGGATTAGGTGGGTTAGCCATGGGAAGGACCCCATGCAGGTTTAAGGGGATGTGGGATGTCTAAGTGAGATATTCTTCTCCCTTCTTTCCTATCCCAGGAAGACTAAGAGACACAATTCAAGGGTTGTAGAAAACTAAGGAAGTCCATTGACAACAAATGTCTTTCTGAAATATGCTAATTCCAAAAAATAACATAAGAGGAAGAATTACAAATCTAAATGACAAGTTTGTAATGATACAGCATTTTTACCATAGCAAAATGTCCTAAGGCACTATATCTGAATTATTTTTTATTTGGTATCTTGATAGGAACAATAATTTTCTGATTTCAGGCTGAGATCTTTTGTTGAAACTAAATATTCACCTGTTTATGAAATGTGTATATTTAAATATTACACCAAGGAATTAAATTTATTTGGGTTATTAGGTAAAGGAGCAAAGCATTAGCTGTATTTTTCTCTTTGTGCCACAGAAGAATAGGGTAATACAGAACTCTTCATGATTCATTTGGGCTTCTGCATTGTTGTAGTTATAACTGTAGCAACAACAACTGCTGTTGTTAAAATGCCTTGAATGTGCAAAAACATCCATTTACGCTTCCCTGACACATTACTTTTACCGATGAGAAATCTTACTGGGTAATTGGTCTGTATAGCTTTAACGCTTGAACCTTGAGCCTGCTAATCCGTTTAGTCAGTCCTGTGTTGCAACATGACATAATTCACAAAAGAACAAATAATTTCACATTGCAGCTCCAGACGTTTGTCTCTTTATTTCCTACAGATATTACTGAACATATGAATATTATGGAAAAGAAAAAAAAATGCACTATGATATTTACTCTTCTCAGCAAATATTTTGGCCACATCTATAAACGTATTAAATAATCAGATGTGTTTTTGTTTCTTATTATGCTTTCTTCTTTGATCCACGATTAGTAATATTAAATACTGAGATGGCTTGCATTTCCGAATTTATTTTACAAATTGAAGTCAGGACTTTAAAGAAAGAGAAACAGGACAATAAATTATTTAAATGAGTGAAAATATCTGCCTTAGTGTTTCCGAAAATTCACTGAAAATGTCTCCTGCTTAGCGGTGTCAGTGTCCATGTATCGTCCCTCCTCTGCTAACAGTACCATCTTGTGACTAAATAAGGAACTACGAGGAAGGAGGAAACTATGCTTGCAATGGAAAACCAAGCTTTTGTTGTTTCTGCCTGTGAAATACTGCCTCTAAGGTGAGGTCATGATTTTTGTTTTTAAGTGAACTCTTTAGCAGTGCCTGTTTCAGTTTAATGCAGAATTCTGTCACTTTGTCACTCTGACGACACAATTTTCCTACCAATGCTGTGTTTTCTGCCACAATTTAAAAAGCACATCAAACCACAATGAACATCAGCCGAAAGGAAGAATATTTTGCATTTAAGTAAGTGTGGCAGAAAGGTTCTGTCTTCCCCTTTATGCCAACAATTATGGTTCTGTGGCATTTTGATTATATATAAGATTTAATGGGAGGTTTTCTCTCTTCTCCACAGCTGGGACTCAGCCACTTCTGTCTCTTTATTTGCCATATTCTGCAGCTACAGAATGACCTTGTGTGCATACCCATTGGCGATGGTGCCGATAACGAGGGATAAATGAGTGCACCCATCCCTGTTAGTTCCTGCTGACATATTGCCAGATGCGAGATAGCAAAGGTCGTGCTTTAATGAGCTTAAAAACACAAGAGAAAAGCCTTTTGGTGGGATTACTGGCAGTAAATGCGAGTGAATGATAAGAGGGGAAGAGACACATTATAGGTCATTTACTTTGAAAAAAAAAACTCATGTATTGTGCCTCTACCAGCATTACATATGATCCAAAAGCTGCAATAAAATGCACTAAATTTTGGTACAATGTTTGTGCCAATGGTGATGGGAAGGGATGAGAAAGGAAAGTGGGGAGAATGACTGAGATGCATTGGTGAACACTTAAGCCTAAGAACATCCAATTGTCATGGATCAGTGATGAGAAGGGTAGTAAAAAGAGTGGAACTATCTTTATAATTCCAGTTCAGGAACATAGTGTTCTGCTGATGAGGTGATCTCACAGGCAGAGTGAAAATAGGATCAAGTGTCGGCCATTCAATCCCTTGAACCAGCATTTAATAATTTCATGGCTGACCTGTATCTTAACTGAATATATCTTTTTTCATTCTATTACCCATGCCTAACTAAAATAAAGTCTCACTTTTGAAATTATCCATTGATGTAGGCTCAGTGGCATTTGGGGTTAAAGTTTCCAGATATCCACTATCCTCGGTGAGAGGCTGTGCATTCTGACATCTCCGCTGAATAGACCCATTCTAATTTTAAGGTAATGCCCGCTTGTTCTAGACTCCCATCACCAGAGGAAATAATTTCTCCCTCTAAACCTGATCAACTCTTTGATACAGATTAAACATCTTAGTGGGTTCACCCACCACACTTTCATACTATCTAATGAAAGCTGTCTGCAAACTTAACATTCATCCCCAGTATCATTCTTGTGAGCCTGTTTGACGTGTAGTAATGAGATTCTGTCCATGTAATTAATATGTGTTTTCCCATGTAAATCAAGTGGCATCTGGACAGTGCTGACAGTATGCAGATTAATGGCCTTGAACCAGCCAAAATTGCAGACAACCGTATTGAAGGTATCATCTCCATCTCTTCCTCTTGTTTCTTTCTCGGTTTCAGATATTCATTTCAAAATAAAGACAAACAGTGGAATAAACTAATCAGGCCGACGTGTATTTCCTAAATTTATTTGTTTGCATTCAGACAGTGTGCTCTTTTTAATATCCGTTCTTAATGATGAACACCAAATTGAGGCGAGTATTTAGAGCTGACTTAATTGCTTCACTCATCTTCTTAACAGGTCTAGCTGCATATAGCTTGTTATTTGCTGTTAAATGAATCCTCACCACTGCTCATGTTGAATGAACCATCTGGTAGATTTGCTGTCACCATCCTTTATTTCTGGTACAGTCTTGCACAACCTCCTTGGTCTAGTGTGCTTGGTCGTCTGATGTAAAGATGTTCTTGTCTTGAACAGCAGGTAGTTATTGCAAGGTAGCGACTAGGTACAAGATAGATTTCAAACTTTGTTACAAAAGTTATGATGAAGAAGCAGATGGGAGATCTTAGTTGTAGAATCACAGAATCTCTACAGTACAGATAGAGGCTTTTTGGCCATTCAACTAAATTGTTAGGGAGGATTCTGAGATATAGGATCTACAGACATTTGGAGAGGCAAGGACTCATTTGGGATAATCAGCATGGCTTTGTGCATGGGAAATTGTGTCTCACAAATTTGATTGAGTTTTTTGAAGGGGTGATCAAGAAAGTAGATGAGGGCAGTGCGGTAGACATCGCCTACATGGACTTTAATAACGGCTTTAACAAGGTACCGCATGGTGGGTTGTTGAGTAAAGTTAAATCTCATGGTTCCAGGGATTGCTAGCCAATTAGATACAAAGTTAGCTTGAAAGTAGAAGTCAGAGGGTAGTGGAAGAAGAGTATTTGTCAAACTGGCACGGTGGCTCAGTGGTTAGCACTGCTGCCTCACAGCACCAGAGATCTAGGTTTGATTCCACCGTTGAGCGACTGTCTGTGTGGAATTTGCACATTCCCCCTGTGTCTGCATGGGTTTCCTCCAAGTGCTCTGGTTTCCTCCCACACTCCAAAGATGTGCAGGCTAGGTGGATTGTCCATGGTAATATGCCTGTAGTGTTCCGGGATATGTAGATTGGGGGGATGGGGCTGGGTAGGATGTGCAAAGGGTCAGTGTGGACTTATTGACCCAAAGGGCCTGTTTCCACACTGCAGGGATTCTACTAAAAGAAAACTGGAGGCCTGTGACCAGTGGTATGCCAGATGGATTGGTGTTGGGTCCACTGTTATTTGTCAGTTATATAAATGATTTGGATGAGAATTTAGGAGGTATGGTTAGTAAGTTTGTGGATGATTAGTGGTTTGGTGGACAGTGAAGAAGGTTATCTGAGAATGCAGCAAGATCCTATTCAATTGGGACAGTGGGTGAGGAATGGTAGATGGAGTTTAATTTAGAAAAATGCAAGGTATTGCATTTTGGTGGGTCGAACCAGGGCAGGCCTTACACAGTCAATGGTAGGGCTCTGGGGAATGTTATAGAACAAAGAGATTTTGGGGTACAGGTTCATAGCTCCTTGAAAGTAAAGTCACAGGCAGACAGGGTTGTGAAAAAGGCTTTCAGCTAGCTTGCTTTCTTTGGTCAAATCATTGCGTGTAGGAGTTGGGACATCTTTTTGCAGCTGTACAAGACATGGTAAAGCCACATTTGGAATACTGTGTGCAGTTCTACCTGCCCTACTATAAAAAGGATATCATTATACTAGAAAGAGTGAGGGAAAGATTTACTAGGACTTTACCATCTGCCCTGGACTGGAAGGTTTGAGTTGTAAGGAGAGGCTATGTAGGCTGAGACTTTTTTCACTGAAGCATATGAGACTGAAACCATGTAGGTAGACAGCCAACAGCTTTTCCTCATAGTAGAGGAGTCTAAAACTAGAGGACACAGGTTTAAGTTCAGAGGGGAGAGATTCAAAAGGGTCCAGAGGGGCAAATTTTTCACACAGAGGGTGGTGACTGTCTGGAATGGGCTGTCAGAGGTAATGGTGGAGGCAAGTACAATTTTGTCTTTAAAGAAGTATTTGGACATGTATGTGAATGGGATAGGTACGGAGATATATGGACCAAATGCAGGCAAATGGGACTAGATTAATTGTGAAAACTGGGCGGCATGGGCAAGTTGGGTAGAAGGGCTTGTTTCCATGCTGTAAACCTCTAAGAGTCTAAAACTAAGTCTGCCCTGACTCTCTGAACAGCATCACCCCCGGACCCATCACCCCCATCCCCATAACCCTGCATTTACCATGGCTAATCCACTATGACTCTACCTTTTGACTGTGGGAGGAAACCAGAACACCTGGCAAAAACCCACGTAGACGAAGGGAGAATGTGCAAACTCCACACAGACAGCTGGGTCCCTGGTGCTGTAAGGCAGCAGTGCTAGCCACTGTGCCACCATTTTGTCTTGGTCTTTTGTGATCGTAAATTGTTCTTCCCACAAGTCAAATCATGTCCTCATGGTGAGCAATGATAAATGCACTCTTTAGTATTATTTCTTTGACCATAAAGCACAAATACAACCTGCATTTGGTAAAATACTGCTCACTAGTGTATGTAACTTATATTGACCCTTAAAGAAATAAATAACTATGCTTAATTCTTATTTATGATTACGTATCTTTGTATACTTCACAAGTACTCTCAGCTCTTCCACGATGGAATTTTGAGGTGTGTGTTTGTGTTGCTGTCCAGTATTCTGTGAGTTTTGCACTGATGAGTGAGCTTAGCCCGAGGAAAATGGAGGTGGGGGGCACCTTTTATTTTTGTTGTAAATAATTGGAGGCCAGGTGCAGCATGCCTGGAATGTAATCAGAAAATACTGCACTTGGAAAAGCGTTGTTCACAAGATGGGAAATTAACCCAAGACCTCAGATTCCCTCCCAAGTGGGTTTAAAAGATCATGTGACTCTAATTAAAAGGCTCTTCCCAAGGTGCTGGCCATTATTTGTAATTCTGGTAACATCACGAGAACAAATTATCTGGTCACTGTTGCAATTTTTTTTCAGGAAATCACTGGAACGTTAGCCTTGATTTTTTTTTGTACTGAAGTCCTGAGTGGGACTTGAACCTAGAAACTTAATCACAGATGCAAGCACTGACAACTTAAAGTACAAATGCAGTATTATGCAGACGTATTTTGCCATATGAGAAATGAACTGAAGTACAGATATTAGAATTCACCTTCAGAGTAATCAAAGTGGATCACTAGGGTGATTTCACTGTGTGGTTTGTTACTGAGCAAACAAAGAAAATCCCTTATGTGTGCAATGTGAGCGGGTCACACCCAAGCAGCAGTTACTGTGGTGAGATTGGCCATGCTGTCACTGGGCTGGGAAAGATGCTATCCATTAGTCCCCATTAGAAAGTTAGGTGTCTTTAACATTGTGTTTGATTGCAATGACCATCAGTTGGCATGTCCAGCAGCAGTAATTACCCCGAGCCAACATGAAAATGACCAATCGCATGAAGTGTAGTATATTTTATGTTCTTCTATTTGTTGTGAACCTATCTGTCCTATAACAAGGATTTATAAAACAATGAAATAGCAAGAACTGCAGATGCTGGAGTCAGAGGTAACAAATTGTGGAGCTGGAGGAACACAGCAGGCCAGGCAGCATCAGCGGAACAGGAAAACTGATGTTTCGGGTTGGGACCCTTCTTCAGAAAAACTGAAGAAGGGTCCCGACCCGAAACGTCAGCTTTCCTGTTACTCTGATGCTGCCTGGCCTGCTGTGATCCTCCATTTCCACACTGT
Organism: Rhincodon typus; assembly: GCF_021869965.1. NCBI lineage: Eukaryota > Metazoa > Chordata > Chondrichthyes > Orectolobiformes > Rhincodontidae > Rhincodon > Rhincodon typus. The sequence goes on along the minus strand of NC_063363.1, from coordinate 25,042,579 downwards.
GTTATCTCTTTATAAAACAATAATGTGACTTCTTTATGAGACAATAAGACTTTGCATGTACAGATTTAACTGGAAGGCTGTGTGCACTATTGCATCACATCCCTTCTCGAGTTGAGTAATGATTGACAAGTTTAAGATATGCCCTATTAAACATATATATGTATCATATCACAAAGGTATGTGGACTGTGGTTATTCGTCAGTTCCTTGAAATAAGAGAGGAAAGAACAAAAGATATTCAATTATACCCTGCTTCATCATGTTTCAGCAAAGAGTCTTTTTACATCAAGACCCCATAAACAATCGTGCATTAGCACATTCTGTTTTGATGGCATAGCTGAAAGAGACTTGCTGGTCTGGACAATGAAGGATGAGGGCTTTTGCTCTTCTATACTCCCTTGAATTGCAGGAACAAACTGTTCTATTTCTCACAGAATAGGACCTTTGGTAACAGCACCACACAGGAATGCAAGCCGAGTTTTTTACCTCCAGTTTGGAATTAGACTTGTAGACATGACCTTCTGATTCTAACACTCAGCCAAGCTGATATTTGAAACTAGAATACAAGTTTTGAATCCATCTTTATTTTCTGTTTTATTTGCATTTCTCCTTCCAGTTCTGGGAATGTTTCTTGCAGGAAAGAAACTAGTATGAACAAAATCTTAATAGAAGTGTTGTTACTGACAGAGTCACCTCTATTCTGTTTGTCTACCATTTTAGTTTTCATATAGTATTATGCTGCTAAGGAATTGTGTTCCAAATAAGGAACTGAATACATTCATGGACTTGAATGTTGGTGTTCATTCTTTTGTTCTGTATAAAAGCAATTACATAAAATAACTGCTATAACAAATACACAGTCTGCTTCAGAGCTTGCAAAGAAGCTAATTAAAGCTAATGAGTTTATAATTGTGAACAGCAAGAAAAATATCAGTCATTTTCTATGTCTGTGCCCAATCCTGCAGTGAGAATTTTTTTAAATAGGAAAGAAACTGAAGAGACATGAAAGTCTTACAGAGGAAGCTAATCCAGTCCACTGTGTCTGATTGTGATTTCTCATGAGTTCTTCGGATCTTAGTACAAGTTCAGACCATGATAAAGCTATTGAGCAAGGGTCAGAGCATCAAACTTTCTATTTGAACAATAACACATTGTCACTGAGTTTTCAGCATAATCTCAGCAGCCTCAAATATACAATTAGATATTTATTAAATTCTATCACTTCACTGTGATGGTAACATTACCATAACAACATTTTTTTTTTCTCAAAGTGAAACTTAAAGGATGATATTCACAGAATCTGAATTTCTTTCATCTGCATTTTCTCACTTGTTGCTTCCCAAAGCCTTGCCACTTGCACCCAAAAGTATTCGGGATTAAGTATATTTTCCAATTACATTAATTTGTAACTGTTTTCCCCACTAAATGAGTCAAAAGGAATATTTATCTTTGGATAGACTGAGCATAGGAGCCTGCATAGGTGAGAGGCTTGAGCAGAAAAAGAATACCACTTTTTCTTTTAGAAATCTGGATTATCTGTCAGGAGTGCAGTTTTGGAGAGGAAGCAACATAATAACATGATCTTCAAAGGGTTAATACCCTTAAGCAACATTTCACATGCAGTTCAGATCCAACAAAGGAACACCTCTCATAGTAATTGAAATCTGCAACAGGAGGATGCTGGTAAGAACTTGCAGTTTGGTGAATTCGGACAAGATAAATACCACTTAGAAATGTTAGAGTAAAATACACCTCCTTCACATGGAATGATAAACTACTGGGATGTTTTTTCAAGGCTGTAGCACATTGAAAGGATCTGGGTAGTATATTGAATCTGAGCAATTCATGAGGCATTCAAAAGTGTTCACACATGGAATAACTCTCCTCCTCCTCCTTTTGACGATTCATGGTATGTACAAATTCCAATGTTATCTTTCACAGTGAGATTTTCCTTTTAAATTCCATCAAGCATTTTTTATTTGTCACCTTTAACCATAAATTATATCACTTAGAAACCTGCATGACAGAATTCTATACTTCAAAGAACAAGGATTGATTAATCGACCTCAGTGAGCTCAGTTAGCTAAATGCCAGGTTTGAAACGCAGTGTGATGCCAACAGCATGGGCTCAATTCCCACACAGGCTGAGGTTATCATGAACAACTCTCCTTCTCAACCTCCCCCCTCACTTGAGGTCTGGTGACCCTCAGGTTAAGCCATCACCAAACGTTTGGCTGCTAAGGAGAGAAAGCTCTGTGGTCCAGCAGGACTATGGCAACTTTACCTTTACATTTAGTATGGTCAGCATATAGGATTTAAGGATTTTTTTGCATTGTAACCCTGTTCATCTGTCAATTTCACATGAGATGAAACTTTGGAATTTCACATACTTCATTCCTTTATTATTTCTTGTAAGTATTATGGACCAGACCAAACCCCATCAAAGTATATTCAGAAGATAGTCTAGAACCTGACTCTTTTCTTATTTTTAAGGTAAACATAAGGTGTAATGTTCCAGATGCAATTTCACTGGTCAACTGACAGATTTGAAGCAAAATACACTTTATTCGTACATTATAGTTAAAATACAACAAAAGAAAAAAAGGTTTGGAATAAGTTAACACAATTGAAAAACTAAACAGAATAATAGATTACTTAACGACGAAACAGTAACTGTTCTAATGTAGTAAAATCCCATAAACACACCATTGGCAAAGGCAAATTCAGAAAAACAGATTGTTTCACATGCAACTCCAGCAGGAGGACGGAACCCCCCAGCTTTTAGCCGGAAATGAGAGAGGAAAATCAGCTTCAAGACCCTAGCAACAGAAAAAGTAAACCTAAAAATCCTGCTTCTGTGGGAGCTTGCCCCACCCATTCAGGCTGCTTCTATTGTTCCAACTTTAAAAAAAGACCTGAGGCCTCACAAACTGTTTACTTTACGGGATTTTAATAGACAGCTTGATCCTTCTGTCTTAAAACCTCCCTTCAAAAAAAAATACCTAGGTCAAAATACAACTTTCAAAGCCATAGTATTGTCACAAAAAGGAAGGCACAACGTCTCTTCAGGCTGTGTGAAAGGTAGAAAGACCTCAATTTTAGTGAAATCGTGATGAAGCCAGGGACCTGAATGATGGGCAGAATCCAAATCTGGGAATCTCACCCCATTTTCTTTTTAGACCCAGGAGGATGTGAGATAGGTTACATTTGGGCAACTCAAATTCGGCAAGGCCATTTGAACTCAGTACTAAGTTCAAAAAGACCACATTTTGGCTAGAGTGTGGGCATTATGAATCTTTAGAGGAATTGTAAATGCTCTCAACTGTGGAAAATATCTTTAGATCTGTCAAGATGAAAAGTTATTTAAATTGTCTCCTTTAAAAATTGAAGAAAACAGCTTGCCTGCATCTGTGGGAGTTAAAAAATCTCAAGCTGTTAATTTATTTATTTGGCCACTCATTTCAAAATTGGAAAAATATCAAACTGTTTTCCTGTGTCCCAGAGAGTTAAAACAAATCTGTTCTCTCAGTTTTAGTAGCTGTTTATTGCCATAACCCTTGTGTTCAAATAGTTGTGCAAAGATCAGAGCTGACATCCCAAAGCAGTACCAAGGTACTGCTACATTAATAGAGGTACACTTTCAGGCATAAGCAAAAGATTCCTTGGCACTGGTTCAAAGAAGAGCAAACGGGCTTAAAAAAACTGAAAGAACTGCGGATACTGGAAATCAGAAACAAAAAGAGAAATTGCTAGGAAATCTCAGCAGGTCAGACAGCATCTGTGGAGAGAAATCAGAGTTAATGATTAAGCTCCATTGACCCTTCTTCAGACCTGATGGTAGTGAGGAAAATGATAGTTTTTACACAGAGGATGGGGTGGGGAAGGGGGAGAGTAAATGATAGGTGGAGATCGAGCCCAAAGAGAGAGAAAAACAGTTGGACAGACAAAGGAGTGGTTAAAGGTCAGTCTGGGGGAACAAATAGCTGCTAATGGGGAAATGTGTAGTGGCATCCGTTGTGATGACAAGGCCTAGTATATGAGCATGGGAGAAGGCATGGGAAAAGGTACTCGAGGCCTAAAATTAGTGAACTCGATATCGAGTCCAGAAGGCTGCAGTGTCCCCAAGCGGAAAATGAGGTGCTGTTTTTCCAGCTTGCATTGAGTTTCGCTGGAGCACTACAGCAAGCCTGAGATGAAGATGTTGGCCAGAAAACATGATGGCAACTGGAAGCTCGGGGTCTTTTTTATGGTAGGTGTTCTGCAAAGTGATCACCCAGTCTATACTTTGTTTCCCCAGTGTAGAGGAGACCACATCCAGTGCTACTTCACGTGGAATGGATGCTGGATGACCTGGCCAACATTTATCCCTCATTGACCATCGTTAGAACAGATTATCTATTTGTTATCATATTGATCTTACTGTGTTTCCAACAACACACCGTGACTGCACTTCGAAAGATAGTTCATTGGTTGTAAAGTGCTTTGAGACATCCCGTGGCCATAATAAGTATTACATCAATGCAAGCCTTTCTCACGTTTGAAAGAAGGCTAATTTAACAAGACAAGAGAGTTGTCAGTATCCATAAAACTCCAAGTGACAAAACTGATGCATTGAAAGGTTGTGTAATGCTTACCCAATGAATTAAGTGTGATAAATTCATACAAATGTGTGTATGGTCTAGATGTGATAGTTAAGCATGTTTACAAGCAGTATTTTTTAAAAGCAAGCGTTCACAATGCAGCTGGAGAATGGACTAAGACAAAGGCTCATGTTTAAACTGTGTATATGCTGCCCTCCAGTGTATCAGTCCTATAGTTACCAGAGCCCTCAGCTTCTTGGGATTTTAACTTTGTTTCAGTCTACATTGAAAACAAGATCACACTAGCATTAGATTCATTTGGGGAAATTTAACTTTTCTTGTAAGTTAACATTTTGAAACATTTCAAAACAGTAAATCCTCATGCAGCTCTGACATAGAACTCCACAACAAGTCATTTGGCCTAATAAGTCTGCAACAACCCTCCAAAAAGCATCCAACCCAGATCCATCCCCCTACCCTATCCAATCCTCTCCCTGTAACCCTGCAGTTCCCACAGCTAATGCACCTAACCTACACGTCCCTGAACACTATGGGCAATTTAGCATGGCCAGGCAATCCACCTAACCGGCATATCTTTGGACTGTGGGAGGAAACCGGAGCACCCGGAGGAAACCCACACAGACACAGGGAGAATGAGCAAACTCCACATAGACAGTTAATCAAGGCTGGAATCAAACCTGCTGCTGTGAGGACCAGTGCTAACCACTGAGCCACCGTGCTTCCCCTGTGCAATATATTTTTGTTTAACCACTCCTGATTTGCACAGTCTTAATCAAGTTTCTGCCAGTTTTTTTCAAAAATGATTTTCCAGAACCTCATTCATTTGCTCACAGCAAATTATTTGCTTTATAAATGTTACATGTGATGAATCATGCTGGAAATACTTAACAGATAAGATTGCATATGTGGAAAGAGAAACAGAGTTAAAATTTTGGATTGATGACCTTTGGTCAAAACTAGAAAAGATTGGAGTTGTGAGAGGCTGCTTTGTTATCAACAATTTCTGTTAAATGTTCCCTCTAAATCCACTGATTTGAAAATTCTCATTCTTGTTTATAAATCAGTTCATGATCATACTTGCCTTCCTTTGTACCTTCCCTAATGCTATCTCTGAGTTCACATCTTTTTGGACACTGATCTTTAATGTATGTCACTCTTCAACAAAATTCACCATGAGTATCCTGAAGCCATTTCACTTGTGTCCTTTGGAATTCTCTTTTCCAAAGTTCACCATTTCTGTCACTTTCAAAATCATTCAAACACACTCGAACTACAGTCAATTAGACTGTCCCTTCTCCCAAATGCTTGTCTGCCTGGTATTGTCTACGTTTGTGAAAAACACCTTGGGAAATGTAGCAGTGTGACAATTTGTTGGTTTAGATGAATTTGTATTGAGATATCAACAGCAGATTGTGTTAGATCCCCAAATATAATCTAATGCGTGCTGCAGCAGCTGGCAGCGACTGTGCACTTAAACAAGTTAATTAAACAAATTAATCCTGTTAAAAATGTTGAATAAATTGAACATAGAGGTGATAATGAATGGAATAATAGAATTTCCTCCTCAGAGGCAATGGCCTCGTGGTATTATTGCTAGACTATAATCCAGAAACTCGGCTAGTGTTCTGGGCACCCAGGTTCAAATCCTGTGACGGCAGATGGTGGAATTTCAAATCAATTTTAAAAAAAGATCTCCTGATGACCGTGAAGCCAATGCCGATTGTCAGAAAAACCTATCTGGTTCACTAATTCCCTGCAGGGAAGAAAATCTGCCATCCTTACCTAGTCTGGCCTACATGTGACTCCAGACCCATAGGAATGTGGTTGTTTCTCAATTGCCCTCTGAAATAGCTTAGCAAGCTAATCAGTTGCACCAATCATTACAAAGTCTCAAAGAAATGAAACCAGACGGATTACCTGACATCGACCTAGGCACTGAGAAAGACAAATGGCAGAGACAGCTCTGTTGACCCTCCAAAGGCCTCCTCACTAACATCTGGGGCCTAGTGCCAAAATTGGGAGAGTTGTCTCATAGATTGGTCAAACAACAACCTGACAGAGTCACACTCACAGAATTTTATCTCACAGACAATGTTGCAAACACCACCATCATCACGAAATAGGAAGAACTGCAGATGTTCGAGTCAGATATAACACAGTGTGGGGCTGGAGGAACACAGCAGAAAGAAAGGTCCCAACCCGAAACGTCAACTTTCCTGCTCCTCTGATGCTGCCTGGCCTGCTGTGTCCATCCAGCTCCACACTATTATCACCATTACCATCCCTGGATATGTCCTGATCCACCAGCAGAGGTGGCAGCACAGTGGTATACAGCTGGGAGGGAGATGCTATGGGAATCCTCAACATTGACTCCAGACCCCATGAAGTCTCGTGGTTTCAGGTTAAACATAGGCAAAGAAACGTCCTAGTGATTATCATGTACCATCCTCCCTCGGCTGATGAATCAATACTCCTCCATGTTGAACAACACTTGGAGGAAGCATTGAGGATGACAAGGGCACAAAATGTACTCTGGTTGGGGGATTACAATGTTTATCACCAATAGTGGCTCAGCAGCAGTACTACAGACCGAGCTGGTCAGGTCCTAAAGCACGTAACTGCTAGGCTGGATCTGCAGCAGGTGGTGAGGGAACCAACAAGAGGGAAAAGCACACTTGACCTCATCCTTACCAACCTGCTGGCTGCAGATGCATATGTCCATGACAGTATCGGTAAAAGTGACCACTGCACAGTCCTCGTGGAGATCAAGTACTGCCTTGACATTGACAGTTGCCTCCATCGTGTATATGGCACTATCACCGTGCTAACTGGGACAGACTTTGAACTGATCCACCAACTCAAGGCTGGGCATCCATAAGGCACTGTGGGTCATCTACAGCAGCAGAATTGTACTCCAGCATAACCTACAACCTCATGGCCCAGGATGTCCCCCACTCAACCATTACCATCAAGCCAGGGAACAATCCTGGCTCAATGGACAGAGCAGGAGGACACACCAAGAGCAGCACCAGGAATACTTAAAAATGAGGTAGAACCTCATTCGCAAGAATCTTAAATACTAAACAGAACTATTTGCATAAGCAGCAAGTGATAGACAAGCACAACCAATAGATCAGATCTGAGCTCTGCAGTGTACCACATCCAGTCATGAATAGTGGTGGACAAATAAGTAACTCACGGAAGGAGGAGGCTCCACAATTATCCCCATCTTCAATGATGGAAAAGCTAAGCACATCAGTGTGAAAGATAAGGCTAAAGCATTCACAGCAATCTTCAGCCAGAAGTGCCAAATGGATGATCCATCTCGGCCTCCTCCAGTGGCCCCCAGCATTACAGATTCCAGTCTTCAGCCAGTTCGATTCTCTCTATGTGATATCAAGAAACGGTTGGAGACACTGGGTACTGCAAATGCTATGGGCCCTGACAAATTTCCGGCAGTAGTACTGAAGGCTTATGCTCCAGAATGTGCTGCAATCCTAGCCAAGCTGTTCCACAACAGTTACAACACCGGAATCTACCCGACAATGTGGAAAATTGCCCAGGTATGTCCTGTACACAAAAAGCAGGACAAATCCAACCAGTTCAATTCCATCCCTCAGTGTACTCTCAATCATCAGTAAAGTGATGGAAGGTGTCACTAACAGCGCTATCAAGCAGATCCTGCTCAACAATAACCTGCTCAGTGATGCCCAGTTTGTGTTCCGCCAGGGCCACATAGCCTCATTACAACCTTGGTTCAAACATGGACAAAGGAGCTGAATTCCAGAGGTAAGGTGAGTGTGACAACGCTTGACATTAAGGCCACATTCGACCAAGTGGGGCATCAATGAGAGCAAGTGCAACTGGAGTCAAAGGGTATCGGGGGTAATCTCTCTGCTGGTTCGAATCATATTTGGCACATAGAAAGATTATTGGAGGTTAGTCATCTGAGCTCTAAAACATCTCTGCAGTAATTCCTCAGGGAAGTGTCACAGGCCCAAGCATTTTCAGCTGCTTCATCAATTACCTTCCCTTCATCATAAGGTCAGAGTCGGGCTGTTTGCTGATGATTACACATTGTTTAGCACCATTCCTGAATCCTCATATACTGAAGCAGTCTATGTTCAACTGCAACAAGATCTCGACAATATTTAGCCTTGGGCTGACAAGTAGCAAGTAACATTTGTGCCACACAAATGCCGGGCTTCGAAAATCACCAATAAGAGACAATCTAACGAGCACCCCTTGACATTCAATGGTGTTACCAGCTCTGAATACCCCTACTATCAACATCCTGGGGGTTACCATTGGCCAGAAATTCAACTGGACTCACCATTTTAATGCACTAGCTACAAAAGCAGGTCAGGGGAAAACTGTGGAATAGGAATACTGTGGTGAGTAACTCACCATGTGACTCCCCAAATCCTGTCCACCACCTATAAGGCACAAGTGAGGAGTGCAATGGAATACTCCGCACTTACCTGAATGGGTGCAAGGCCAAGAACACTGAAGAAGCTTGACACCATCAAAGACAAAGCAGCCTGCTTGATTAGCATCATATCCATGAGCATCCATTCCCTCCACCACCAACACTCAGTAGCAGCAGTGTGTACTATCTCCAAGATGCACCGCAAAAATTCACCAAAGATCCTCAGACAGCACCTTCCAAACCCACAACCACTTCCATCTAGAAGGACAAGGGCAGCAGATACATGGGAACACCGCCACCTTCAAGTTTCCCTTCAAGTCACTCACCATCCTGACTTGGAAATATATCACCGTTCCTTCACTGTCACTCAGTCAAAATCCTGGAACTCCCTCCCTAATGGCATTTTAGATCAAGCTGCAGCAAGTAGACTGCAGCGGTTCAAGAAGGCAGCTCACCACCGACTTCTCAAGGGCAACATGGGAAGGGCAATAAATGCTGGCCAGCCAACGACACCCACATCCACCAAAAATGAATAAAAACGTTGAGATTTAATGCACAGATTTTGGAATGAACTCAAGTTTGTCAAAGGTACAATTTGGAATCTCGGTAGGAGGCTTATAGAGGATTATGTTGATTAAGGTAAGAAGTACATTGAAGAGAGAACCAAATTTTTGTTGAGATAATCATTTTTGTTTTTTTAACTTTTGATTTGGAATTGAGAGTTTTAGTTGAAAATTGGACTTTGAACTTCAAATGGCAGCTTGTTCTAAAATGAAAAACGAGAGGACAGAAGGCTGATGTTTGCTGTTGTAAACTGGCTTAGAAAGGGAGGTCCGATGCTGGCCAGCCACCCAACGAGAACATTGAAAAAGAAATGGAAACCAAAGGGTGGACTGGTTTATGACGTTTATTTTGCACAGGGACACGCTTGGAAGCTATAGGACTAGACTTTTTCTTTTGCTTTCTTGAGTTATTCTCCAGTAATTGACTTGTTGAAAGTACTGAGAAAAGAGCCCAAGTCTATACGAAATAAGGAAACTTCTCCAAAGATCTGCTGAAGCTGTTTGCTGAAGCATTGATTGGCGACTTCAAAATTCAAGTGAAATACAACCCATCAGATTCATGAAGGCTTGGTATTCATAATTGAAATGAGTATCACACTAGCAAAGTATTTTTTTAATTGATCCCCTATCTCTGTCAGTCTATTGGTGTGTGAGTGGGCTTGGTGATCAAAGGAAATTGCACTTAGATCATAGCTGTTATTTAGAATGCCTTGTAGATGATCTACATTCTGCTGAAGATAGATTATTAATAATGAATTGGAAATTTTTGTTTAAGTTATAAACTTGGTGTACAAGATCAGTTATTTGTGAAGTCTCGTTAGGAGCAATTAAGCAATTTTTAGGGTCATCAAATATTTTAGTTTTGATGCAAATCCAATGATAGCAAGGTTGATTTAGTGTGGCTTACAATCCCTATGCCATAACAGTATACTGTTGCAGGTAATTATTTAAGGGCAGTCAAAACTAAAGGAATGTTTACAAAGTGCAAAATTAAAGGATTTATCATGATATGCATTATCTTACTACTTGTTGAAACAAATATAAAAATGTTTTGCAACCAAAGCTTGGATGTGGCTTTCACAAGCAATTAAAATTTGCTCATTTGTCAGTACAAGGCATTTGCCTGCTTCATGTATTGTCACTAAATAAGTGAATCTTTGCAAAAAAGTGCATTTCACAGACTCATTGAACATATATCAAGGAGTTACTTTGAGAGTGAAACCATTAACAATTGATATTAATTGGCAGAAAAGATCAGATGACAGAGAAATTGAATGGAGACAACACGCAGAAATGTCTTAAAAGGTGGAGCATAGCCATTAAGAAAGAGTTCAAACATAAGAACAGCACTAAACAGAGAAGGACAAATAATTCAATGCATTTGTATAAGAGAGTCATATTCTTGAAAGCAGAAGATTCTCCATATTTATAAAACAAAACCCAATAAACAGGAACAGCGATTCATCCTCTGAACATCTTAGATACAGATCTGAGCTTCTCAAGGGAGGCAGCTTGCATAAGCTCTAGAAATCTCATCAACAATGGACTGAGACTTTTAAAATACCAAATTCATTCGCTAGTCAAAGCTTTTAAGATGTCAGGTATTCAAAAGATCCCATCTAAACTAGCCTTTCTGAGCTAATCTGTTAACATCAGCTGATGCTCAGCTCTTCATAAACCTGAACTGCCTATATAATTACCCATCTTATTTCTGTCACTCAGAAATATCTGTCTAAATACATTGCGTATTCTTGCTGGCTGTTTGTAATTGACTGCTAATTATTAATAATGAAATGTTAATTAATGATTTCATATTGAGTCTTCTTGTTCGACAATTATGACAATGAGAAGCAAACTCCTGTATTCAGTAATTTTCATTATCCCAGCAAATAGCAAGTAACATAAATGTTCCTACAGTTTGGATTAGTGGATCTAAAATGGTTCAAGGAACCCAATTCCAGGTATTCTTTGATACAGATAGAATACCTGCAGATTGTTCTTGGAAGAGCTAAAGTACAGGAATTATGTGGTCATTTGGATCTCTGACTAATTCCTCATAAGGTTAATTAATTTTTAATCCTAGTAATGCCAAATTGTCTCAGTTTTGCTCATTAAACAGAACAATTGCAGAGAAAGCTGGGACCAACCGAGGCTACAATTTTAATAGCAGGCATTGAGTAATTCTGTCACCAAAAGTAGCAGATATTCACATGAAACAAGCAGGTGAGACATTTGGAGGAAGTATTGAAGTTCCTATCACTATTTGATCTACTCTTAGAAAACTATTTTGTCACAACATGTTAAGATTCTGCTAATTTCATTTGAAATTTCAAATTATTTAATGTAAAGAAGAAGGAACTTGCATTTATACAGTGACTTTCACAAATCATTCCAACACACTATTCTGGCAATTAGGTTTTTTTGAAGTTGTGGTCATGTGAAAAATGTATGGTTACTATTTCTGGTTTTAACATGAAACATTCATCATGATGTATGAGAGATTGGTGATTCTAAGTGAACAGTTTTTGAAATATTAACAATCAGATGAACATATGATAGAGTGTATCAGCATACAATCATTCCACCAATGGAGATTAAACCCACTTCCAATCTAAACTGATTGGTGCATAATGTCTTACAGTATTAAGGCTGTTATGTGAAATATCTGGATGACTTATAAGTTAGAATATTAATTTTCATTTATATAATTCCTTTAGAACATGAGAGTGCCTCAATCCTTACAACAAGCTTTCAAATATGTTGGAATGGGTTTAGTGGAGCTGAGCAGAGGCATAATGAAGTGAGTTTTTAAGAATGCTTTTGAAAGTAAAGGAAGGAATATCTTTGCAAGGTAACCCAGTACAAGAAAATGAAGGTGGTCAAAATATCCGTCTGGTGATGGGCCATGATTTCAAATTTCCAGCAGTATGACTGAACATAGTTTGCATCCAAAATATGAAGCAATGAAGACACCAAGTTCTAATTTGGGAGGTTAAGCGCATTTTACAATACACTTAACAATGAATAAATGGCTGCAATTTAGTCTTGAGGTTCAAAGGCATTTGTCATGATAGAATCAGAACTCATCAATAACCAATTTAATGGCCAGAAACTTCTTTCTCTATATTTTTAGAAGAGCAAAATCAAAAAAGTAACTGCAAGAGGCAGAATTCAGCTGAGAGGGGAAAGATCATCAGCCCCACTATTATCTCCCCTTGTTGCATCTCTCTGTCTCTTTCTCTGATTGAAGTTTCTTGGCACTGTGCGTTGGTGCAACATTCTGTGGGTCCCAAACAGCACTTTGTTGGACAGCACTAAGTTTACACCTGCAGACTTCTTGCCTACAAAATCCTCATTAAAAGGCATAGTTTGGAATTAAAAGTGAACACATTCCCATTCTGCTTTGGGGTTCTGATCCATTGTCATAACACTAGTAATTCTTTATTCCACAACCTACATATCTGTATCAATTGGACAAATATTGAAATATCCTAAGTCACAATACACATGACCTGAATTATGACAGAGTTACACATGTTTCAGCCAGATTAATCAAAAATATAACAGAATAAAATTCTAGCACAGTCCTTGAGTTACAAATGTGAAAATAGAAGAAAATACACACGCTGACAGAAAGCCCTCCGTAACTCCAGTAGGATCCAGTTAAATTCTGGAAATTACAGTAATTCCACAATCGTCAGCAGGGTCATTGTCAGAAGTCCTCGCTAGCCAGTCTCTTGGCACTTCAGCCGAGATGCAATGCTTGACATTTTATAGTTCTGATGTGTATTCCACTGCTGTATTACATCAGTCAATATCCTCGGTCATGAGAGATGTTTTTCTCAATGATTTAATGAGCTGAACAATGTATTGCAACAGTGTTGCATGGACTTGTGTACCTGTTGTCTGTGAAACAAATGGACATCTCTAAGCCCACTTCAACTATTGATCCATACTCCACAAATCAGTGATTACATTCTGATTGTTGAACCATCCAGGAGGCTATGACATTAGCTGATATTTAATGCCCTTCCCTTATCCTGTTTCCTGACAGGCAAGGTGGCGTTGTATAGAGACAATGCTGGCTACTGGTCTCCAACCTGATTCAGTCCAGGGTGCAATGGATTGTGAATAACAATAAACACCTATTTTAGGGCCTCACTGCTGTGGTTCTTTGCAAGTTTGTGGAAAAGGTTGGGAGGAATGGTGCACTCATTCAAGGGGACTTTGTACCTGATTGAAGGACCTGGCAACAGAAGGGCTGGCTTACACAGAAGCCAATTCCCACTCCTTGCTGCTAACGTTAACTCCATGACTGCTGTTTTGTCATACTCACCCATGGCCTCTGTTCCTCAGTGATCTAAGACTCTGTTGAGTTCAATCCTGTTAGCTACCACTATCCCTTCCAATGGCGCTGCACAGCAATGTACAACCGGTAGCCTTTGATATTGTAGCAGCATGGAAGGGGGGTGGGAGGAAGGTGGGTGCTAGGTGTTAAAATTTCTGCTACCCTCTGCCTCCAACACAACCCCACTCCACCAGATCTCTGATTCTAGGAAATGCCTGCCTGGTTGGCTCTAAATTTGGCAGGCTTTCGACAAATGAGTTGATGTATGGCTTTTGCTCGTGCTGCAGCATATGAGGCCACATTACCCCCATTAAATGCCTTCCAATTTATTAGTACCACATGGATGATTGCCAATTAAAATGAATTTAACCTGCGACATTGTTGTATCATATTGTTTATCATGCTGTCACTCTGGAGAGCTTACAAGCCTAATATCTCATTATTAAGAGTTCAGATAATTTTGGAAATCCCCTCTTCAGTGTTCCCTTGGAGGTTTATTGAATAAGATCTGCATAATGAGCTATGCCTTCCAGCAATGTTGCAAATCCTGCCCATGGATTGCATGGAGTAAGTTGAGTTGAGGCAATGGTTGAAGGAGCCATAATTGGCCTAAGCTTTCCAGAGTTCGATGGTGTTGGGGGTCGGGGAGGATGAATGAGGAAGAAATGAGCAGGAGCTCCTGTTCTTGATTTTAATTCAGTGCTGGACAGTGCATGCCAGTGGGTCAGACTAGAAGTGACTTTGAGTTAACTATGATCCTCCTGTTAAAGAATAATATCTCGTTATTCATTCTCTCTGCTCATGTGACGAATGTCTGAGGAAATGCAGTTACAGAGCCGTTGGTGCCTTGGCACAGTCTATCCAAGCAACTTATTTTTGTTGCTTTGGGGGAGGAAGGGAAACAAGTAAAGGAAGTGCCATTTTTATTTCACATTTTGAAGCTGATAAATTGCTTTATTTGTCATTATTTCTCTGAGAAGTATCATTGCCAAGATATCAAAATGAAAGGGCAATACTCGTAACTGTAATTAAAAATCCAGTTCAATTTTAATGAGCAAGTTTACTATACAACCTTAAAAGGGTGAAGCCTTTGACTTTCATGAAAACAGCTAAAAATAGCAAAAACCTGCATGCTCGGAACTCTGTGAATTTTCTCAGTTATTTCCCTTCTATTCTTTGGAACAGTACATTGGGTACGTTATTTATTTTTCTTGCTTGTAATCTATTTGTCTAACAAGATTGATGGACCTAACAAGCAATTAGTCCTGCATTGTCTGAATTACTTGTTGCTTGCATCTCAGCTTTTAAAGTTGATGTGACATTGATTCCTAGTTCGGTTAGAAAGTGTGAATGGATCACGCTATTTATGCAAGTGATCAAGATATTTATATGCTGATGGCTTTCACATTTGAATTCAAATCAAATTACAGACTGGCAGTGTACCTCTGCAGTACATTCTAGTATCCTATATATGATCAGTGGTGTGATATTTGGGATCTGTGAGTCATTTCTTTCTCAGCAGTTCACCCTGATTTATTCTGCCCTCATGATCTCTTGTAGATGCAGTGATAAACATTGCAATACTTATGTTAGCTCCCATAACAGAAGAATAAAATGTGTGTCACATAAGAAACGAAGGATTCAATAGACTTATCCCAGTCCACCTTGAATCTACATTTATTACAATCAAAGGTACTTGCATATCTGGGATAATTCTAAGCAATTTAGAAATAACTTAAAGCACATTTCCCCCAGTTGCAAGTAGACTCAGCATCATAGAGACACAGAGCTTTATACCAACAGGTCACATGCTGATGATATGATTTCATGCACATATTCCTTATAGAATATTGTATACGAGCTGTGAGTCACCGAACCACCTCCCACAACCCCTGACCTACTCCGGAACAAATCCCCCACACCCCGAATGTCCAGCTGGTCTGAGGGTCAGGCTCAAGACATAACCCTTGATTCCCAGAAATCTGACCCTCCCAGACCCGCTCCTAGGTACTCCCTCTGAACTTTTAGCTGGCCTGAGGGTCAGGCCACAGGCATACCCTCTGTTTCTGTGAACCCTGACCCTTCCCATACCCACACTGAGGTACTCCCTTGTATCTCCAACTGGCCTGAGGGTCAGGTCCAAGACAGAACCCCTAATCTGCCCCAGGTTCCTCACCTGACCCTGAACACCCACCCGACTCTGATGGCAGCAGATGGCAGCACAGTGTGCGGGCTCCTGCCAGAGCTCATATGCTCCATCTGCTTGTCCCTTTATTTTTCTTCTTTCACTGCTATTTTTCATTCTTAATTTAATCTACTTACTTTCTGTGGAGAGCAGATTTGTGCAGCGTGGAGGAGATTGAGCCAGCGTGGCAGTGAGGGAGGGCCCCTGGTATTTGCAGCAGGTGCATGAACAGGCAGCCCGAGGTGGTGACGAGAACAGGCAGCCCATGGCGACAGAGTGAACAGACAGCCCGAGATTTCCCAGAATCGGTGGCAACGACGAGTGCGGGGTAATCGAGCCATTGAAGGGAGAGGGAGCCCAGCATGGAGACAATCGAACCCTTATGGGGATTGCAAGGCCAGCATGGCTAATCATTTTATGAAGACTGTAATGTTGAACTTTTAACTTTATTTCTTTTTTTTTCTACGTTGCATCTAAGAATTTGTAGCTAGGTACCTTGTACCCAAGATGGTACCATGAATGGAGACTTTGTAAGATTTTCATTGTATTCCGGTATTTCTGTATCTGAGTACACGTGACAATAAAATCTATTTCTATTTGAGATCTACTAGCGCAGTGATACGTACAGGCAGAAATCTACTTGACAGTCTTCTTTCTCATTGCAGCTGTTTGAACATGATTCCTGATGGGTGGGAATGCAGCGTTTCAAGGTAAAGTGCAAATGTGATGAAAACAATTAAGGTTTGATTGTTCCACAGCAGAGCGTTTATTTATGTGGCTTTGGCAAAACTGTGGCCTTGATGTACACTGAGGACACAGTCAAGTTGGGAAGATATTAAGCTGATTAAGATGACTTTAGTCTTTTACAGGTCGTTTATGCAATCCATTAGCTGTTCTGCTTAGAAGTTCCGATTGTTTGAGATTCTGTGCTAATGCAGACCGATTGACAACAATGAAATGCTTTTGGTTGTATAGATAATCACATTTAACATACCAGTCTGAATGTCATCACACACTGCAAGGGGAAGTCATGCTGATACTTTGTTGCTTTGCCACTATTTTCTGGCGTCCTCTATCAATTTAGCATGTTTAAGATTGTTGTAAATTTTGGCTGTGTTGGAAGAAGGGAGGAATCTTTGCCTTTGGAGTCTTTGTTGTGCAAAAAGCATGCATGCAGACACAGTTTACATTTCTGTCATAGGCATGATTTCACTAAAGGCATGTCTTCCATTCTGCCTTGCAATGTTTCATTGAAAATGATGGGGTGAATGAAAAATAACTCCAGTCCATTAATTCATGATGGAAAGTGAGTATGCAGCTACTGAATAAGGGCAAGCTTGGAGGCTCAGCTTTGATGTGGCTCTTGATTAAATGAACTGCCTGTGCATCATGCCAAGATTCACAAACATGATGAATAGACACTTGGTGCGTAGCCAATGGAAGGCCGAGCTGGCTATGCAACCATACATTAGAGTAAGTTAGTGCCTGCTGGAAAGGAGGGACAAACATTGACAGGATATATAATTCAAAGAATAAACACACTTTTTGTCAGAACGAATAAGTTTTAATATCAGTAATTTCTCATGAATATCTGCACAGATGAATCTCTTCCTTCCTGATTCCTATCTTCCCTTTTCAATGCATCTCTTTCCCATTCCCCTTATTTTAATCTCCAACATCCACATTTACTGCCCACAACGTCTCTCCATCTCTCATCCTTTATCACTCTCACCACACCTTTGACATGTGGAAGGCCAGTTTCATTTGAAATTGAGATGACAATTCTATCAATGGATTATCAGTAATATCTGTTAGCACCTAATCTACTATAAATGGATAAGTTATATGTGGGTCTAAGTCATTTTTTTTTGTGGAGTCCTATTGGATCTTTCCAAGATGGGGTGTAATTCATGAAAATCATCGCCGTGAACTCCTGAGCTAAATAGGTTAATCAAAATTCAGTTACCATTATCTTCCAAATAAATGGATAATAAAAAGTACTTGATACAGGAGTACAGGGCTTTACAGGGGTTTTCCATAGGGGAGTGTCAAACACCAAATTGATCACCATGAGTTCCTACATTGATTAGACCATTGAAAAGTTAGCTATCTTAGTCCATCAATTAAAAAGAATTTTCTTTGTGACAGTTTCTTAGCACTACATTAGCTATTACTATACTGTACTTGGAACAAGTAGAAACCACAATTTTGCCAATGCCAATAAATCACACTCTGCTAATCAAACCCTAATTGTTTCTGCCATGTGTAGGAATGGTTTAGGGAAGCAAACATCAAACAATTGAGTGCAGAAAGTCGAAAGTCAAGAATCATTTGCTTTTCCCAACTGAGGGTATTTTTCAATCAACGTTGGAAGCATATGGAGCACACTTGAAGTCTTCTTCCAGATGACCATGGGCAAAAGATTAAGCAGGTAGAGGAACATCTGTGAAATCAACCTGGGACTGTCCAGCACAGCTGCTGCTTCAGCAACAACCTGATCTTCCTGTTACAGGTGTGGATAGATTGGCATTTTTTAAACTGGCCTGTACGCCACTGTGTCCCAAGTCAGTGAGTAATCTTCGGCAACCGTTTTCAAAAATGGTACATGGAAAGTTACAATTTGGCCAAAAGTACACAGCAAGTGTACTCTGACTAAAGTGTGAATGTTTTGCATTGTTTTGTGAGGCATCTTGCAGCAAGATTGCAGAAGTCACACAACACAAGGGGCCAAATGAACAAATTTCACAGCCAGAGACATTGAGGCATCCCTTGCACAAGTACCTGGTCAATAGCAGAGACTGACACCAGAGGATAAACCTGACTCAAGCATATCTGGGCTTGGTGAAAGGCAAACTAATGCTCAAGCAGTACAGCAAGCAAGTATGCCTTAAAGTCGTGAACAAATATATCAAAAATGTTTTCGGCATAGTTTGGTATTTATATGGCCTAGAACTGCTGCAACATTTTGTACCTTGCAAGCATCTTGCCTCGTCTTGACTGAGATTGCTGCATTGCTGCCTCTGTCTATTAACCTTGCACTTATAGCATCATAGAGTCATGCAGCAGGGAAACTGACCTTCGATCCAACCCGTCTGTGCCGACATATGAAATACTGTCCTAGCCACTGCAGCAGCACTTGCATCATTCCTCCCTTCCCCTCCAGTGCAACACGCTTTACAATAATCTCTGTCTCTTCTCTTTGTAGACCATCTCTGTGTTATCACTTATTTTACAACACAATGCTAAGAATGTTGCAATGAGTAACTCCCTTCCTGACTCCCCTAAGTCTGTACACCATCTACAAGGCTGAAGTTATGAGAGTGATGGAATACTCCCCACTTGCCTGAATGGCAAGAAGTTTAACACTATCCAGGACAAAGCAGCCCACTCAGTTGGTTTCACATCCACTCCCTCTACCATTCACACACAATCGCAGCAGTGTGTACGGTGTCTTACTTCTGTGGTGGGCAAATTATTGGAGAGGATTCTGACAGATTGTATTTATGACTTTTTGGAAAAGCATAGTTTGATTAGAAATCATCAGCATGGCTTTATGAGGGGCAGGTCATGCCTCACAAGCCTTATTGAATTCTTTGAGGATGTGACAAAACACATTGATGAAGGTAGAGCAGTGGACATGGTGGCTATGGATTTTAGCAAGGCATTCGATAAGGTTCCCCATGGTAGGCTCATTCCGAAAGTAAGGAGGCATGGGATTCAGGGAGATTTGGCTGTCTGGATACAAAACTGGCGGTCCAATAGAAGACAGAGGATGGTAGTAGATGGAAAGTATTCAGCCTGGAGCTCGGTGACCAGGGGTGTTCACAGGGATCTGTTCTAGGACCTCTGCTCTTTGTGATCTTTATAACTGACTTGGATGAGGAAGTGGAAGGGTGGGTTAGTAAGTTTGCCGATGACACAAAGGTTGGTGAAGTTGTGGACAGCGTGGAGGGCTGTTGTAGGTTGCAATGGGACATTGACAGGATGCAGAGCTGGGCAAAGAAGTGTCAGATGGAATTCAACCCAGAAAAGTGTGAAGTGATTCATTTTGGAAGGTCGAATTTCAATGCAGAATACAGGGTTAATGGCAAGATTCTTGGCAGTGTGGCGGAACAGAGAGATCTTGGGGTCCAAATCCATAGATCCCTCAAAGTCGCCACCCAAGTTGATAGGGTTGTTAAGAAGGCATATGGTGTGTTGCCTTTCATTGGCAGGAGAATTGAGTTTAAGAGCTGTGAGGTTATGCTGCAGCTCTATAAAACCCTGGTTAGACCACACTGTGGAATATTGTGTTCAGTTCTGGTCACTTCATGATAGGAAAGATGTGGAAGCTTTAGAGAGGGTGCAAAGAAGATTTACCTGGATGCTGCCTGGAAGGGAAGGCAGGTCTTATGAGGAAAAGTTGAGGGAGCTAGGGCTTTTCTCATTGGAGCGAAGAAGGATGAGAGATGACTGGATAGAGGTGTACAAAATGATGAGAGGCATAGATAGAGTGGATAGCCAGAGACTTTTTCCCAGGGCGGAAATGACTATCACATGGGAGCATAATTTTAAGATGATTGGAGGAAGGTATAGGGGAGATGTCAGAGGTAGGTTCTTTACACAGAGAGTGGTGGGTGCGTGGAATGCACTGCTGGTGGTGGTAATGGAGTCAGATACATTGGAGGCATTTAAGCAACTCTTGGATAGGCACATGGATGATAGTAAAGTGAAGGGTATGCAGGTTAGTTTGATCTTAGAGTAGGATAATAGGTCGGCACAGCATCGTGGGCCGAAGGCCCTGTACTGTGCTGTACTGTTCTATGTCCTATCTGCTATCTTCTAAGATGCATTGCAGAAATTCACCAAAAATCCTTAGACAGCAGTTTCCAAAACCACGGCCACTTGGGAACACTACCATCTGCACTTTCCCTCCATGCCACTTACCATCCTGATTTGGAAATATATCATCGCTCCTTAACATTTGCAAGGTCAAAATTCTGGAATTCCCTCCTTAATGGTATTGTAGGTCTATCGGCAGCACATGCACTGTGGTAGTTCAACAAGGCAGCTATCACCACCTTCTCAAGGGCAAGTAGGGACGGGCTATAAGTAATGGCTGGGTGGTGACATCCATCTCTGGATGAGTGAATAATAAAGATAAAATCTTCAATAATTATCCAGAGCAGCAGGTATAATTTGTGAATAAATAATTAAAGTGAAATTTTATTTCGTTATTCACATATCAAACACCTATAAAAGGTATTGCCACTGGAAATTAGATCCTGTACCTTGTAAGTGGTTTTGAAGCACAGTTCTGCGCTTTTTGCATGCTGTGATATTTGGCCAGACTTTCCTAGTATGTTTTGAATCATGGTAAGTATGTTTTTCAAGAGTAATGTTTATGATGTCAGCACTGTGCGATACCATGTGACTAAGAGTCTAAACAGTGCTTACTCCATCATACCTTGGACCACTTGAAGCACAACTTGTTGTTGAAAGATTGCTGTTATTTGTAATCTCTTTACTTAATAGTAGCCCAGACATATGGGTGCCTGAGAAATGGAATGTCTGCATGCTGTTGTAGCTGTAATTAATTTCTGTTGGATTCTTCAATGCCACATTGCCTCATTTCTTCTGGAAAATAACTTTAGTGTTGCCACATCAAGTGAAATACCCTGCAGGAGGTGATACTCATCAACTGGAATGGGACATCTCATGACATGACATGAGATAGTAGGAACTGCAGATGCTGGAGAATCTGAGATAACAAGGTGCAGAGCTGGATGAACACAGCAGGCCAAGCAGCATCAGAAGAGCAGGAAGACTGACGTTTCGGGCCTA